>NC_092195.1:8839541-9155041 GCF_043641665.1 Enoplosus armatus
ATGCCGTGTATCACCGCCTACAAAAGAACATTAACACATTTAATCAATTTTACAAAGTTTGGAAAACTTGGTCCCATGCGGACCCAAGCCTCTGATGTTCTTTGCCACGTATTACATTTCAAAGAATGTGTTAATGCAGAGACTGACTACTAAAGTGCAACTGGAGCAAAACACATTTGACTTACAAATCGGTCCAGCTTCCATCTGAACCACCACTCGTGGATGCTTCCGTTCAGCTCAAAGAGCTTGGAGAAGGGCCACACGGAGAAGATACTCTCAAAGAAACCCTGGAGTCACAACACCAAATGAATATTACATAAGCAGGGCTTCAAACAAGCACCAAACCATGAATTTGAGTAAACCAATGATAGGACAGTGTAGCAGTTCTCAAAATAGAGATTGACAAATTCATTTGAACTGACTACACATTTACAATTTGAATGCATATTTATTATTTTTGCTTCATTTGAGATAAAAAACAAACATGATCTAATACAGCACTCTTATATTTGAAAGTACATATGTGTGAAGACAACTATTGATATGTGACCATTTTCATCTCTCACATGAAATCAATATTAAACCTGTAAAATAATTCAATTTAAAGTTTCACAAACTAAAGTGAGGTGACAATTGTGGCTGGTGGGATTAAAATGATTTGAATTCACCCACCTGTGAAAAGGCAAAGACGCAGATAAACAGCAGGAGGCCCAGTAACTTGGCCAGGACCACAAGGTGCCACATGCCACTATCTGTTCAGAAAACCAGACAGCCATTAGCAAAAATGTTTTTCTAAATGCACACCTGCTGCTGACATTTATGACAGGTATCACATTTATTGTGCAGTATATTATTATGTTGACTTTTTTCACAGATATGATACAAATAACGTAAATAAAGTTTTTTGCATCAATGCTGACACCTACTGTTGGCCTTCTTCTGAAGGATCTGAGGCCACATGGCCAGCGTGGCGTAGATGACGACAAACCAGAAAGTGACCAATGGCACAAAGTAATAGAACTGGTAGGCTCTGTCCATTACCACACACAGCACCAAGACCAGGAAGTTAAGACGGAAAAGTACCTGGAGTGAATATGCAAACATAGAAACATACACTGACAAATCAATAACAGCATCACAGTGATAATAACAGTCCAAACCAAATACCTGCATTTGTCAGTAATATGATGCTATTTCATGCTCAAGTGCAAACATATTAATAACTGTAGTGATTGCAAGATCCTGGTTAAAGTATAACTGACTGGACTCTCACCTGACACACCCTATACAGTCCAAAGTCTCCTTTAAGCCAGAAAAAGGAAAAGTGTCCATAGCCAGTCTGAAATAGGTACGCTGCCACCAGCACACGCACATGCATGTACACAGGAATGAACTGAAAGAGAGAAAAAAACATTTATGCCTTTAAATCAAATATCAGAGCACACTGCCTCAAAGCAGGTTACTCCCAAGTGGATGTGCAGAAGACGTATTTAGGACTCACAGCGCTGGCTCCAGATATGTGATAGATGAGGATGACCAGCTGCATCCAGCCTTTCCACTCATCTGTTTGCTCTCGGTTGAGTAATTTGGTCTGTTTGAAAGAGGAAAACAAAAAGAAGATATTGAATTGCTGCTTATAATGTAATTGACATGCCTTACATCATGATTATTGTTTTAAACTTGTTTCTTTCTTCTTTTAGATCGACTTTAGGCTGCCAACTTTACACCTGGCCAGGGACCACAGATGAAAACTAGCCTCTTGGCTAGTTCTGGCATATTTACAGTAATGTTCACTGTCCCTGAGAAATAAACTGAATGAAAAAAAAGAATTGTACACCAGATATCAATTCACAAACTTTAATTAAACTTTTATAAACAAAATTCCTACTTACTTAAAAACTCACAAACGCCTTTCTTATGTTTTGCAGTTAAAAGTTGGTTGAGTTTATAGGGAAACTATAATTTCAAACTACACTCACACGTAAAGAATTTGTCTGGCACGCAGGCAAAAGCGTAATATTTTAGAAAAACGCATCTCTTTTAACACCAAGTTGGAATGTTCATTTTATGTTGAAATAAGATGTTGGTTTAAAGTATGCTTCCACAAAATAAAAAACATTGCACTGAGGAGCACCATCTTACCTCCTTGCTGTTCTCACTGTAGAACACTCCCAGGACAAATATATAGATGAGAGGGATGAAGAACGTGGAGTGTGTGTAGAACTTTTGCTCTTTCATGAACACATCTGCTCTGTCACAAAGGTAAAAATAGCCCATGATGATGCCCATCCTGCAGAGCGCCTGGAAGGGTGCCTTTGGACCCGGAGGGGCAGCTGCGGTCGCTGGCTTCTTCTCCTCCAGGCTCTCCACGTCTGGGGGCACAGGTCGGCGGTGATGGTTCTTGCCAAGAACGTGGAGGACCAGCAGGACCAGGCCCGAGCCCAGGAAGAAACATGCGGACAGTTTCTGGATGAGGTTTGGGGGTGGTACCGCCTGGCAGCAGGAGCCGTCAATGGGCCTCAGTAGCTTGTTGCACACAGAGTTCATGAGGACCATGGCTCCCTGGCAGGAGGATTACACAGGGTAGTGAACAAGATGTTAATAATATTCATTGAATACAACAATCCAACAAATAATCTTAAATGAACAGAAATCCTGCCTACCACATTCCTGGTGCTCTCAGGCAGGTGCAGGCCGTCGTCTGACTGGGTGATGGTTTCCAGTGCAGCCTGGCGGGACGCGGCCAACAGCTTGACCCGGGACCTGCCGCTACGCTTGCTGCTGTTGAGCACGTCCACTGCTGCTTCGTTGTACAGCTCCAGCTGCCGGTTAGTGATCATTTTCCTGTTCTCACTCAACACCTCCTCGTTTACTGGGTCTACAGGACAGAGGTGTGAACGTGAAAAGACATGTAGTTTAGAGGGTACATGTATGAGACGTTAATCGTCTACATTTTTTATTGTTTTTATTTTACTGTTTTGTTTAGCGATCACAAAGTAAATACATGGAAATATGATATACTGGAGCTAATCATGAGTGACCGAAACATAAATAAATTTAATTTGTGGTGTTTGATGATGTAAAATTACGTGAATCCCATTTGACATAAGTGCAGTAAATGCAGAGAGATGAATCTCTGTGGTGAAGGGAATAGGCAGTTATACTTTACTAACCCGACTGAGATGACAGATCGTTAAAAGCTCAAAGCTGAGTTTACCTTGCAGGACCCAGTAGACCTCTCCATGGACTGCCAGCTTCTCCAGGTGCATAACAATGGCTGTCAGGTTGACTTTGTACTGCTGCAGGGTCTCGCTGCTGCCACTGCGCAACTTGATGGACCACTGGGGTAAATGGATCAATAGATGAGATTACGATCAACATAACTAAGCCAAATGTGCAAGCATCGCTAAGCACTCATTTATTCAGCTTACTGTTGCAGCTCCAAGGATGACAACATCTGGCTTTGCTGAAGCTTCCTGCAATGCATGAGAGAAGTTGCAATTAGAAAGGCAAATCCAAGCGCAAAGCACGTGACAATTTCAACTTTATGAAAATTCCTCGACTAAACAATGCTCTGCTATTGTTAATAACAGAACTTAACATCTATACTCACGTGTGTCCATGATATCAAGCGCTCCTTCATTGAATTATTTGCCTCTGGATACCACAGGAAGTCCTACGCACAAAGAGGACGTAGATGTTTTCGACTTCTATCAGAGTATGTTTTTACAGATTGAGAACAGGAGATAAAAAGCACATCCAGAAATAGCTTACCACATTAACAGAGGAACTCTCATCTTCAAAGGAAATGTCCTCGTGCTTCAGACATTACATGGGGACAGAGAGAGAGAAAGCCTGTTAGGCAGATAGTGTACTTCTTTTTCCCTGCTTGAGATCAGACCAAGAACAGTTACGACTGCTGCATGATTGCCATGCATTCCAGTGCTGCATTTTTGATGAATTTCTGTGCAAACCACTTGATAATAATTTCACTTTTTGTTGCAGTACATTTTCTCAATGCCACCTATTTCAGGGTTTCCTGCAGGTGTGTATTGTAGAGGCTGAAGGCTTCAAGATATTTACACACTTTAATGAAATCAAATCTATATAGACACAAACAATTGGGGCTATTTCTCAAATTAAGGTAATAAGTTGAAGAAGCAAGTAGCAGTAAACTCATTACAAATGGTGGAATACTTTCAGTTTCAGCTATGTAAATGGCAGTGAGTGATTCTGGTCATTCCGGTAAAATATCAGAGCAGAGTACTGCAATGCCTCGGAGCAAGAGAACTGTTTTAAGTTTTTCTCAGTTAGAAAATGTTTGAGGCAAAATCCTCAACTGGTCATAATCAACTGGGAAAGTGTGTGAGGGAAAAAACAGATTTTTAATAATCCGAGTTCCACTCATTTTAATCAGATGCTTTTAGTTTATAGGATACATAAGTGGGCAGAAGAGAAATGTCTGACAATGTCCCCCAACTCTTGCTACCTCTAATGAACAACTTCCATGGTGCCGTTTCTCACAATTACCTTGTTTCCATCTTCTCGTCGCTCTGGGTCAATAATTTTGACGAAGGAGTAAAATAGCTGCCTGATTCGTGAGTCACCAACAAACGCCACACGCTTTTTAGAAAGGCAGGCTTTGGCTTCACTGTAAGACAAAATTGACGGTGAGGAATCTGAAAACAACTGCAGATAGCAATCATTTTTTTGCAGGGTGGTTCATTGTATTTATAACCTTATTACACATAGTTTGTCTGTGTGATAGTATCTTCTCATTTGGCTTACAAATTACACATCCACCTTTACAGACACACACACCTCATCTATCTATCTATCACTGCTACACGCTTGAATCTTTGTCTCATACATACTGTACATATAGTAACCTTGGACAGTTTGCATGACTCACATGCTTTTGTATTTGTGCATCATGCAGCCATAGGGCTGCCATACGTTCTCCCCCAAGTAACGTCCTCTTGACAGCAGCCACTCACATGAGTCTCCACCTACAGGCAAGAAACAGAGAACCTACCAGTAACAAACACAAAACACTGCCCTCGCTTTCACTCACAGTATCTCTGTGACTATGACTGAAACCTGCTGTCTCAATAGTGCCCTGGCTTTTCATTCAGTGCAGTCAAAAGACTAGTATACAATACAGGGCTCTGCTGGGGGGCCTTAGTACAAAATGAAGCCATCAGCAATTTAGCTCAACCATAAATCTCTCCAGCTATTCATTTGAGTGCAAAATGAATGGAGCCATCTGCAACTGAATAAATCCATAGAAACAGGCGAATATGAAGGGTCGGCAGGCTGGCGAGAAACGTGGGCATCTAAGTGTCATCGGCAGCCAAAGCAGCTGCTCTCAGTGTGTACACAGAGGTCTCTGGTCCCCATCCCTTTTCATAAACAAAAATCCTCTCTATGCAACCCAGCTGGGAGGCGGATGTATGCCGTGTTAATATTTATTTATAGTCCTGGGCTTTGTGCCATCGCTGTCATTGTCAGTCTTGGTGTGGGACGAGCAAGATTAGACCCAACCCGTTACACCTTAAAATTGGTGTGTCCAATGTGCGTCATGACCAATGCAGGCAACTAATCTTTGTCCGACAAATGCCAACTTGTGAAGGCAGGCTGCGATGATACTAAAACCAGAGTTTGTTAGTTGGTAGCGTTAAGTTACTACACCACATTTCGGATAAACTTTATTGTTAAAGTAGCATTTATCTGTATAGTTAACTGAATAGTTAGTTCTGATTATTTAAATTGCATTGGCCTCTGTCAATAGTTAGCTACATCAACCTACACACAGCTTCCCCAGCAGTAATCAAGCGTGTCCTGACAGGCGCATGTAAACACAGCTAAATGCAGTGTTAGCTTTATTCAGCTAAGCTAGCCAGACAAAGCCGATTTAAGTCCGTGCAGCTAAGTTACCGTAAGTGAATTTAGTCTATATATGCATTCATTTATCTGTATTATCTAGCTCTTGCAACCTGTATGTCTCGCCATTTAAAAGCAACACTGGTAAACGGCACTGTACGGACCAGCAAAGAGAAGTACTCAACAGACACAAACAGCTAGCTAGCTAGGGTTAGCATTAGCTGGTGTCAAGTGCTTCACTGGCTGCATGAACAATAACTTTAATAAACGGAAGACCACTTACCTCCATAGTACCGCGAAGCTGTGTGAAACACCAGGAGTAAAATAACGGCTACTAGCGATATCAATTTGGCATTTTTAATGGTAAAATGTTGATTTATTTCGCGTTTGCCCAGGCTATAGGCCAGGACCGCCATCTTTGCTCCTCCATGACAACAAGCAGCTGTGCAGCCTAGCGGCGGAGCTTCGACCGGTGCATCATCCGCCCGTTCAGCCTCATGCGACACCGCCTCCTCCTTCTCCATCACCGCTGGTCAAAGCAGGTGCAGATCAAAAGAAGGTTCAGAGTAGTCTCACGTCTAAATTAGTCCACCAGATCAATCGGGCAGACCACAGTCACTTTCGGACAATTTTAGCGGAGTACAGTAAAGTTCAGTGTCCTCTAACAAGTGTTTGAAAACTAATCTTCTACCTTTCAGGAAAAATGTAGGCGTACTCACTGAGGGCACTGCGGATAATAAATACATAATGATCTGGATGTTCCGTGTGTGTGCATACTTAAACAAAGGAACTCTTGAGCCGGAATGAAGAAGGAATGTAGTTTCACTGGTCCTTCAGGATATACTTGACTTGTGTTGTTTCTACTGGGTGAGACAGACAAATGGCTCCTCAACTGTTATTTTAGATGTACACTCTGCTAATGTTCTTTCTTATTTTAGAGATGAATGGAAGTTATAATTACCACTCTACTTTGCAGACATACAGACTGAAGATGGCCGAGCAAGTCTGTAGGTTACCTGCTCACCATCAACGGGAGCTGTAATACATGAGCAGGTTAGGACTCAGAACTCAGGTTCTTTATTCAAGTGAAAGTAGCCATACCACAGTGTAAAAATACTCAAATAAACGCAACTAAATATCCCGCATTAAAATGCACTTAAAGTATCAAAAGCAAAAGTAGCTATTATGCATAATATTATTGGATTATTATTACTAATTCATTTTCATCTAAGCAGGATTTTGATGTTGTAGTTGGTCAAGATCGAGCTAATTTTAACTACTTTATACTTTATATACTTTTGAGCAAGGCCCTAGTGGCCTCAAAGCCCCCAGGTTCACTGTGTGCCAATAGGTTGTATGAAATTTGATTAATTACACATTTCTTTTGGAATTGGCGGTGCTGCATTGTTGCATAATTTTTGAGGCCCTGATTTGCAGATGGGCCCTGTATTAAAGTCTAATTTTAAGACTTAATTTTAGTTTATGCTTTGCGCACATGGTGCATATCCCTAAATAAAGATGTGTATGTTACATTACAGAAAACCTGGGCCAGGCAGTACTCCAGCTGGCTACTGGTTGGTCTAGGTCTTGGGCTTAAAATGAAGGAGACAAAAAGGTCCCAAAAGGAAATTCTTGCTCTAGGGGTCACCTAACATGTTAATCCAGCCAGTGGAGTATTTTCCAAAAATGCATTATATTTTTTACACAGGCATATGTTGTGAATGTAAACTATTGATCTGCAAAGCAACTAGTAAGTCTAGTTGTCAGATAAATGTAGTGGGAGAGAAAATATTGCCCTCTGAAATGTGAATCGCAAAGTATCTCAAAATTGTATTTACGGTATTTGAGTAAATGTACCTTGTTAATTCACACCACTGCCATTGAAAAGGATTTCATACATCAACAAAAAGGTCACTTAAAAAATACAGTGTGTTTGTAGCCCGATGTTTGTAACATTAAAGGACCAAACTGCGGTTTTAACATCAATAGTTTTTATGCATAAAAGATGCTGTAGACACATAGATCCACATGCATCTTATGCCCAAGGTATCCAAGTCTTTGCTGCTCGGTGGTCAAAGATAATGTGTCTATTTGATTGCCTGTAAGGCTACATATGTTGTACATGGAGCAGGGATGCTAATAAAAAATGCCACACTGCCCTCTAGTGGTTATAGAAGCTGCATGTGGGCTTTCATGTGTTGATGGCTTCAACTGAACAGAACTTCTTCGACATGTGGAACTATAATTAAATCCAAATTTTCAGAAAGCTTGCATATCCCAGTTCCCTCAACACACTGAACTCACACTGACTCTCAGCCTCTGACAAAGTGCCAAAACAAGTCATTTCTGCAGGAATGGCATGTTCCCATATTGAATCTAACTAATATTGGTGTGCATGCATCACTGCAATTCAAGCCTTGATCCAAATCACAGAAATTTATTTGGATGCAAAAGCTGTATTATGCAAGGGAAAGCAACATCAGAGGATGCATATTTACAAGAAACAATGCACGTTAGTAATCACACATTGGCATGGACAGTGTCAACAGAAATGTACTGTACATTAAAATTGGATGTACCGTTGAAAAGCAAGAAAAAGGGGGCAATGTAAATGAGGATGTGGCTGTGCTTCCACAATAGGAAGATGTTTAAGTCAATGATGATATGTAAGTGTTCAGCCAAACTAGAACCAAAATACAGTGACACACCTTCACTGGTGTCATTAAAACATGAAAGCACTTAAGTCACTGAGTAGTGTGTTTTGGAACATTGGACATGCTTTATTTCAGAACTTTTCACAATTTATTTAAACATCTCACATATACAAAATAGGTACAATAGACTTTGTGGTGTCATTTTTTTGAGAGAGAGAGAGGCCGCCTAAAAACCATTCAGAATTGGATGAAATATGTGCTGTCAGTATGAACACTGGGTGTGGGGTTTGAAGAGTAAAAAAAGCCTGAACAAAAAAACCAAAACAAAAAAAAAAAACCTTCTAGACAAAACAAAAAAAAGAACAAAACAAATGAAAACAAAAACCAGACATCAGGTTTAGGAACATTCCACCTGCTTAAAATGGGGGAGTATCAGGGGACGAATGCAAGACTCCTCAAAGGTCAATACAAAGTAATACAGTAAAAAAGTGGTTTGCTCCACAGCTGCATATTAGCACCATAGATCTCTGCTTCAAGTAACTGAGCACCTTCCGATACGGGACAAAGCTTGAAGCATTAGAAGTCTTAACATCTCTGTTGTGGACCCAGGTTTTGTCAATAGTATTTTCTTTAGGTACAGGCATGAGGTAGTTTAAACCTTTTTTTCATGGAAATTGTGGTTTTAAACCTCCTCCTTGGAAGATATACAAAGACCACAAAGTGATGCATACTTTCAGCGTTTTTATTACACTTCTTTTATTTTTTACAAAAGGATGACATGATGTCCCACAACAAGGTGTTTTCCCGCGTCCCTTTGGGTTGCTGTATTAATTTGCATTGCACAAACGCTCCGTTCAGTCCGTTCAGTCCTCTCAGATAGTTGCCCATCTTAAGCAAGTGGATGCGCAGAGAAAAATCAGCATTCAGTATAAAAAAACAACACAGAAAGAAGGGCAGAGATTTTGTTTTTTCGTTCTTTCTCTCTTTTTGGTGTTAATTTATCATGAGTCTATTTATTTGAAACAGACTGGGCCAATGTCCAAACCAAACTCCTGATCAGCTCCACCAATGTCCAAAGGTGCAATGTCGAGGATGGGCAGGCGAGATGGTTTATTTGTTCTGTACTCAATCACTGTCTTGCTCCATTCACCAGTGTGTCTCTGCAGGTGTAAGGAAAGGAGAGGAGACACCTCGTTTTAGAACAGTGGCAAAATAATACAAAGCACCTAGCTGCAAGACAAATTTGCTCTGAAGAGAATCATTTCTTTCTCTTGAAGAAGAATGAAACTGAAAACGAAGAAGCTAACAGTAATGACCAAAGCGCTACTCACAGTGCAACCATCCTCCAGCACGGAGAAGGTGAAGCGGCTGTTGCCCTCGGCCCTCAGCTCCACATCGTTGGAGCCCTGGAGCACCACAGCCTTCTTCAGGTTGCCGCTCTCACCATCCATGTAGGCAACGCTGTTCTTGCAGTGGTAGGTGATGTTCTGGCTAGCCTGGTTGGACAGCAGGCGCATGAAGGCAAGCTGGGTGGCCATGCTCTGGGGGCTGAGGGTCTCATCGTTGTAGGTAAACTGCATGGAGGAAAGAAAGACAGTCAATATTCTGAATATAGAAAACATTTCATCTGTTATTTCCTGGTCATGTGTGGTGTCAAATATGTCTCCTCTGAGTAGACGCTCACCTCAGTACCACCGTTGATGGTCTCTCCGAACCACACGTGCTTCTTGCTCTCGGTGCTTCTGTACCAGTTCTTCTGGGCGATGCTCTCAGGGTGGGCATAGATGCAGGTCTCGCGGGTGGTGAAGTCGCAGAAGACCTTGATGGCATCATTGGTGCAGCCCTGGTTGGGGTCAATCCAGTAGAATCCTACAGGGCAGGAAAAAGAGAGTCAAACTGATGGAAAGAAAGTTTTTTTACTCTTATGGGCTGCAAAAGGCATCTAAACCTTACTAAATGTAGGGGTATATATGTCCCATGGTGCTATCAGATTAAGTTGAGCTTACCGCTGCTCCACTCAGGGTGGCTGAGCCTGATGTCACGGCAGGTGCGGGCAGGGTTCTTCCTGGATCCCTCAGGGGTGAGCAGGTTCTCGATCTGAGTGTTGAGGGACTTGATGGTGGCATCGACCTCGTAGTCCTTGGCTCTCAGAGCAGGCTGATCGGCTCTGTACTCATCATATCCAGAAACATCATATCCACCACCAGCGGGGCCGGGAGGTCCGGGCAGACCGGGAGATCCAGGAGGACCCTGATATGGATAAGAGAGTAGATTGATATGTAGATCACAGTCGTGGTTGGATCATTTGCATGTACTGTTTACAAAATGACCAAATTCTGTATGTGCTTACAGCAGGTCCAACGTATCCAGGGGGTCCACGAGCACCAGGAGAACCAATAGTACCATGGGAACCAGCTCTGCCATCCTTACCAGGGGGTCCGTGGGGTCCAGCAGGTCCCTGAAGAAGACATCAACCCATGACACAGTCAAACATTTGCCTTTTTTTGTAAATCCTGCATCATATATGACTGTAAATTACAGTATCTCCTGAGTTTGCTGCTCACAAGAAAAGTCATGAATGTTACCTGTCACCTTTAAACACATGAGCTCTGAACGTGTTTCATCATATTATAATGAACAGTCTCAGATACCTTCTCTGCCATGGTGTCAGCCCTACTGACCTCAAATTTCTCTGCTAATTACTAGCAAAGTGTTGGATTCGGGACATGGTTCCTCTCTGAATACAGATTGTACAAGAAAACCACTGGTGTATTGGGCGGGTTATTAGGATTCCACTCACTCTGGGTCCAGCAGATCCAGAAGGTCCAGCAGATCCAGTGTCACCGGAGGGTCCCTGTGCGGAGAGGAGGTGCATCGTTGAATAACATTGTTGTAACAGCAAGACTTTCTCTGTATGCAGTGTTCACATCAACCCTGCGATGCATCTGGAATCCTTGTGTGTTGAGTACATTTCAGCATATGTAACTGTGTATTATGATGGTGTGCCATCACTCACAGAAGGTCCAGGCATTCCCTGGAGACCAGCATGTCCACGCAGACCCTTCATGCCTCTCTCTCCCTTTTCTCCAGCAACTCCCTTCTCACCACGGGATCCAGCAGGTCCCTATAACACACACATGCACACATAAACACATGCACACAGACAGAAACATAATGTCGCTAGAATAGGATACAATTTTCATGCAGACATGAAAACCTTATGTGCAATGGATGTGGAACATTGGTGTACTTTTTTCTCTTTACGTGTTTATTGTACTTACAGCAGCACCTCTAGCTCCAGCGGCGCCAGCTGCTCCAGCGGGACCTGTTGAGCCCTATAGAGGAAAGACAAGAATAAAATGATGAGTGAAGCAGATGATTGTAGATGTTGTAAATGGTAATTCAGTGATGAAAATAATCTGCCCAGTAGTTAATCCGTTTAATGGGCTACTGTTTATACTTACAGACTCTCCACGGTTTCCAGGTCTGCCAGAAGGTCCAGAGGGTCCAGCAGGTCCAGGGGCACCAGCAAGTCCCATGGCACCAGCAGATCCGGGCTCACCACGGTCTCCCTAAAAGGTGAAAAAGGACAGATGCAGGTCAGAGCACAGCATATGTGTGTGTGTACAAACATGCTTTAAGGTGTGTGAAAGAGCATTACCTTGAATCCAGGAGATCCAGGACGACCAGGGGGTCCATCGTTACCAGTGTTACCCTGTAGATGTCAAAGAATATTACAGTTTACATAAAAGTTTCTGTTATGTCTTTATATCAGGCTATTGTGAGTCAATGGAATAGTCTTCAAATGAGCTACTCCACTAAACCAAGAAATTATACCTATATTTACAGCAAGTCATATTTAAGTTCAAGTTCAGTCCTTACCTCACGTCCAGCCTCTCCCTGGGGTCCGGTCATACCAGGCAGGCCAATGTTGCCAGAGGGACCACGGGCTCCAGGGGGACCAGAAGGTCCAACTCTACCAGGCTCTCCCTGTGGTGGGACACAGAGAAAATCACTGGGTCAAACACAGTGAAAGGTTTCATACTGTACGTGAAGCAATGCATGTTTGACCTTGTGGGAGATCTTTATATTTAAAATCTTGCTTGCATGAAGCCATGTTGGAGATGAAGGCTTTTATAAGTTTGAATGACAAAAGAAAACATGGTTCTGAGATGGTCCTAGTACAGGTGAATCCTTTGGGGGTAGTATCAGTATTAACTTGTACTTACCAAAGCACCAGCACCACCAGGTGAACCACGATCTCCTCTAGCACCAGGCAGACCAACGAATCCCTGAAGTCCAAGAGGACCAGTGGTTCCAGGAGCACCAGGAACACCCTAAACACACACAAGCCACATCAGTGCATTGAGGATGGGGATCTATGGATCATAATACTCAGTTGCCATAGTCTCATAATTTTAAAAGAGCTATAACTTACAGGGGGACCAGACTCTCCAGAAGGTCCCTTCTCTCCACTTGGACCAGGTGGTCCAACCATACCCTGCTCTCCAGAAGGACCACCGGGACCAGGATCACCACGGAGACCACGGGGACCGTCCTTACCAGCGGGACCAGCAGCGCCAGGGGGTCCGACAATACCCTGAGACAGTGGGGGTTGATGGGTTAATGTCAAATGTGAGTGTATGTATGTGTGGGGTGTGAGGGTATGTATATGTGTATGTGTTTATTAATGGTTGTAAATATAAAATCAATACTCACAGAGGGACCACCAGCACCAACTCTGCCAGCAGCACCAGGGAAACCAGTCAGACCCTGACATCGAAAACACACACAATCAAAGGTTATATACAGTGGCCATCAAGAATGTGTGGTGTTATCTGTTTGTGTGTGGGCATGAGAGATAAGATAAGGGTGTTTTCTGGCCATAAAAATAAATCAAAGAACAAAAAATTAAATTGACATTTCAAAGGGGATGACTTTGTGGTTGTGAGGTGAGGTTTAAGGTCTAGTAAGGAGTTCTGCTTCAGCCTACATCATTTACTCTCAATAATAGAGCCAAGCAACCCATTTATGGAGGGCTAAAAGGAGCACCAAATGATTGATGCAGGAAAAAGCATCTTGTTTGTGCTTGTTGTGGAAAAATGACAGTTACTTAAGAAATCGGATAACAAAAAGCCGACTTTCTAATTTGGTAAAAATACAACTTTGACATTTCTGATCATTTCCAGTCACTACATCCTCTGGTAGCTTTTACTTGATTTGAAAGGGCTGAAGTAAGTGTGAGTGAGTGTGTGTGTGTGTGTGTGTCAGGATGTATGTGCAATGGTGATTAAATCTGTGTTTATGTATGCTCTCATGTTTTTATGGATCTTACATGCTTACGAATGTGTGAAAGTGTAATCAGGGGGAATTCTATGTTTCAACACTCACAGAAGGACCGTTGTCTCCACGAGAACCAGTAGGTCCAGCAGCGCCAGAGGGACCCTAGTTAAACAGACACCATTTCATATGAGCATTATTCATATCTCATCTGAGTTTATAAACTACAATCCTGCATTTTACCCCAGAAGGGTTTAATATAATCTGAATGCAAAGCTGCAGTAATACTACAGTATCTGAAATTACTTTTGATGTCATGCTCTGACTGTATCTCTATACTCGGATCCAGTTTTAAAGCCTGTATAATATCTGATTAACTTTCTGCCGCTTCCTAAATCACACGCAAATCACATCCATATTAGACCTATTCCAGTCAGATTTGCCAAGTAACAATGCAAATGTGTGTGTGTGTCCAGTATAAATGGTACTAACAGCAGGTCCAGACTGTCCAGCGGGTCCAGCAGGACCAGAGGGGCCAACTTCTCCCTTAACTCCGCCAGGTCCACGCTCTCCTCTTGCTCCGGGCTGACCGTCAGCGCCCTGTAGAGAGGAAGATTAATGGTGCTGGGTCAATATCCGGGCAATTGCGTGTATTGTGTGTTGATTTGTGTCATAGTGAACTGGACAGGTTTTGTGTATGTAGTATTGCAAGTTGACTGGCTGCTGACTTACAGGGGGTCCAGCGAATCCGGGAGCACCAGCAGGTCCGACCTCTCCACGCTCTCCCTGTGGACAACAAGCAGTTGGTCAGAAAGACTGTTTTATCGTACATAAGAGCTCAATGTTGTCTTAAGGTCTTCATCTGATATTTATGTCAACAGGTCATTTGGGGCGAACATAATAAAACTTACAGAGGATCCACGAGGTCCAGCAGGGCCAGCAGGTCCAAAGGAACCACTCTCACCCTGGAGGAGAGAACAATGAGTGTTTCATTAGCTTAGGATTGTTCCATCCATCCATACATTCATACACACACGAGACATCTTTTGTAAGCATTTTAAATGTATACTGTTGACTTTTGTAGATATAACAATAGAAGTAGAATCCGTAATCTGTCTGATTATTCAAATTAATTTTGGCCAACAGCTAATTAATTTGAAATCTTGATCAGCTGATGCGAACGCTACAAATGGTAATCTTTTGGATTTTTTCTTTACTATGCCATGTAATGCAAATGTAGTGTCATTGTTTTCATTGTATTTCCATGAGTTACCTGTATAGGCCAACATGCACAATAGTAATGAAGATATTTCAAATGTATCAATGTTGTCCTTTTGTTTGCTGCATTTATAATGTTATTACCACTGCTATCCTAGATTAAGTTGTAGTTGAGCCATTGTTGTAATATTATAAAATAGCCAGCAAGTGGCAGTGTTGAGGTTCTAGCTCCAGATATAATTCTACATTGAGGACAATCGCAATTTTGTCCTACAGAGGAGTGGGATGTCCAGGGATATGGAGTCAATAGACAATTTCACACATTTTTAGGTCGTGACATTAATTAATCTGTGTTATAGTGTACATCCTAAACGTTCATTTGTTTTGTGATAAATAATATCCACACATCAGCTACTTACCTTATCACCATTGGCTCCAGTGGGTCCAGGGGGTCCAGCAGGTCCAGGCATACCCTAAAAAGAGAGAGGACAGTAAGACCAGGGCTCTGGTTGCTACACGCAAACTAATGGAGGGAATAGCTACGTTTTTTATATCAAGTGCCTCAAGAAGAGAGTTTTAACTTACACGGGCACCATCTCTGCCAGAATTGCCGTCAGGGCCTCTGTGTCCAGGCTCTCCCTATAGGAGAGAGAGGAAGAGGGTGGAGGACAGGGAGTGATAGTAGAGAAGAAATACATTCTCATTAACCAACTTGGGTTATTTTGAGGGATAAGATGCAGCTTCATTTGCAATATAATATTTATATATTTTAAGAATTTACCTTATCTCCCTTTCCTCCAGGAGGACCAGCAGCTCCACGCTCACCGGGCATGCCACCAGGTCCCTGGTGTCCAGGACCACCAGCAGCTCCAGCAATACCAGGCTCTCCCTGGAGACAGACATGACAAACCATGGTTAATTTTTGTATAAAACACACATGTTTCTACATTATCTCTCATATTAGCTTGGCACTGACATGCTCTTTTTGACTAAACTGAAACGAGCATGTAAACAAGCCTCATGTGCCGCATAAGTATAGACTTTATTCAGCATTGACCTGATGAACATGACATCATCTTACCTTGCCACCATCGGGTCCGGGGGTTCCAGCGGGTCCACGGGCTCCCATTGATCCCTGAGGTCCACCAGCTCCGGCAGCACCAGGATTACCACGCTCTCCCTGCAGGAACACATAGAGGGGGGAGTCAGTGTAATGTCTTTTTAACATCTTGCTAAAATTGAAAAATCAGTGAGGCTACTAGAAAATAATGGGTCTTGATTCATTTGATGTAGAACATCCAATAACACTGCATGTGCTCTGGGAAACAAAGACATGGACAGGTAAACGTACCTTGCCACCAGCAGGTCCAGCAACTCCCTGGTCTCCTGGGATACCCTGTGGAGACACGAATGGAGGGTTAGAGATGTACTGCTTATTCTATTATTTCTGTGGTTTGACAACATGGGAGAAACACAATGTGTGTTTGTTACTTACTCTGTCTCCGGCCTTGCCAGCCTCTCCTGCAGCTCCAGCAGGGCCAGGCAGACCCTGAAAATATCAAGATGCAACATCAGGACCAATGGAGTCAACAGCTATCTAAAAAGTACACCTGAGGTACATGTAATACATCAAATGTTTTCTGGTGTTAATGTTAATAACCTGTCAGGAAAATAGGTTGTTTAGCTAGTAACACAGAATGTAATTCTTTTTTTTATATTTTTTACAATGAGCAGGGAATTTACCAACTACTAGCTGGGGTGTACACAATATGATTGATGCAATTTCATTTGGCTGTACAGGATATATGTGTTACACAACACTGGCCTGAAGGGCAGTAAAAATGATGTGCTGACTTACTAAATGTAACCAACAAATGCGTAAATCAATAAATTTTCTCTAAATTGCTGGTTTATAAAGAGTCAGATGATGGATCCAAACCTGGAAGCCAGGAGCTCCAGAAGGTCCCTGCTCTCCCTTCTCACCAGGACCTCCCTGTCGGGAAAAAGAGAGAACACCAATGTTAAAAAAAGGGAAAACTTCCATTAACTGAAGGCGATATGAATGCTGTATATAAGGATACTTACAGCAGGTCCAGTGGCGCCAGTGGCTCCATTGTTGCCATCAGGTCCAGGGGCTCCCTAAACACAAAGGAACATGATGACATGTTATACCAACTGACAATGGAGCTGACAAATTATATGGTTAAAATGTTAAAACATTTTATCAGTGGAATATGTGGTTAACACTTGCTGGGTATTTTTTTGACTTACTCTCAGTCCAGTGGGGCCAGTGGCTCCCTTGTCTCCAGGCTTGCCAGCCTCACCCTGAAGGAGGTCAAAAGTAGGTTAAGCACAGGTTATGATAAATTAAAAAAAAACAAAAACAAAAAATGATATAGTTCATACAGACATTTTCCAGTCTTGGTTTTATTTCTACTTACCCCAGGTCCCTTGGGTCCGGGGAAGCCAATGTTTCCGGGCTGGCCTCTAGGTCCAGTTGGGCCGGGAGGTCCACTGCGGCCATCTTGTCCAGAAGGACCCTGGAGAAGGAAACAGTACAGCGGGAAGTCATGTTAATTGCATCTATTTGAGCAAATATGATTATAAACAGTACAGACTGAGAGCAAAGGGGATTTCTGTGTTCTGAAGTAAAAATGTGGGACGATTATTAACAATAAATTCTGCTTCTTTGTAAAATTCAGATTTACTCACAGAAGGTCCCTCCTTTCCTGGGGGTCCAGAGCTTCCGGGGCTTCCTGGGAGACCCTGTAGAAAATAAACATCAATCATGAAGATGTATGTATTGTATCTATTGTAACTCAGCTACTGGCCACAGGCCTAGTCTCCCTTTAAGATGTTTCTGTGATGTACTAGACTCAGAGTCCTCACACAAAGGTCACTGTTCAGAAAAAGCAAATCACTCACCCTGAGACCAGCGGGACCAGGCTCACCAGCGCGGCCAGCATCTCCAGGGGGTCCACGAGGTCCTCCTGCACCGCTGGCACCACGGGCACCGGGCATACCCTATGAGAAGGAGATAAAAAGATCGAAGACAAATGAGGAGGAAGTTTCACCTCATGGCTTCCCCTTAATTTAATAAATATAGATTTGTGCTATTAAATTAAATTGCAGATTTGTTCATTGAATACTTACAATTGGGCCAGTTCTTCCCTCAGATCCAGGCATACCACGGCTACCAGGAGCGCCCTAAAGGAGACACACACGCATTAGCAGGAGATCCACATAACATAACCTCTGGATGTGGATCTGTTTGGGTACAACACAACCCCATCAGAGATGGTGGTCTGGTACTCACTCTTGCTCCACGGTTGCCAGCAGGTCCATTTGGACCGAGCTCACCAGTGGGTCCTCTCTTGCCCTCCTCACCCTGAGATCCGGGGGATCCCTGAGGTCCAGAGTTACCCTGAGGAAGGCAACAAAGAAGTTCAAGGGCAACAGTCACAAGCGGTGTACACGGAGGTCTCCAAATTCAGTTTGGTGACATTTTAAACTGAAGAACAGGATCAGGATATACTTACAGGCTCTCCTTTGGGACCAGAATCTCCCTTAATACCCTGAGCACCAGGATCTCCCTAAAACAGATACAGATAAACAGATGCAATTAATGAAAAGAACAATCATCTGTGCACAATTAATGTGAGTGTGAGAGTATGTGTTGTGTGTACATCTGCATGCTTCCAAGTAGACTTGTATGTTTTTTGCAGATGTTTGTGTGCGTGCGTTGGTTGCGTACTTACAGAGAGACCTCTCTGTCCAGCAGAACCCTGAGGGCCCTGAGGTCCGGGTCCTCCTCTTGGTCCGGGGAAGCCAGGAGCTCCAGCAACACCAGGGGTGCCCTAAATAAAAGCCACGACAGACAGGTGAGCATCACTCAAGCCTAACTTGAAACATTGTCTTTATTTGATCTCTTCCCCATGTCTGGGTGTTTTGCCTTTATCATCATATACTTTTTAATATAATATATTATATTAAATCAATAACAGAGACTATATTCTAATACATTTTAATAGAGAAAAATAAAAACTGGATCTTGCTATCAATAAAATTGTTCTGTGATTTAAACAACCTAATTTTTCATTTGTTGTGTGTGCAGCATGGCATAGGCCTAATTGTTGTAACCTCTATGGGACCCTAAATGACCTTTGACCTATGTCTGCTCTAATGGTACAACTTGAATACTTACAGCAGCTCCCTTGGCTCCATTCAGGCCATTAGCACCAGGGTTACCCTGGAAGGAAAGAACAAGAAATTAGGGAATCCAAAGCACTATAATATGGAATACGTGATAACATCACACATTGTAACTAAATGACAATATAAAGTTCTGTAAAGGATTATTTACAGAACATTACTAACAATCAGTTGAGGCACAAATGCACGGATAGTAATGGCACTTACTTCCAAAAACATGCAAAGCATTTATTCATAATTTTGTATAAATGTCAACATTTGTATTTAATGGAAAATTTGCAATTGACTGATCTAGTCAGGAACGACACAACAGACTAAATCAAGGACTAAAACTAAATAAAAGAAATGTTTTTGCTGAGAATTTTTCTAGGGCAGTTCACAAGTGACAGAAAGGTGACCTGTTAGTCTGAGTGGAAACGTCTTTGTATACTTACACCAGGACCAACGGGGCCAACAGCGCCATTGGGACCGGGCTCTCCTCTAGATCCCTGAGGTCCAGATGGGCCAGAAGGTCCTGCAGGTCCAATCTCTCCCTGTCAAGGACACAAATACATCCATAATCAGCAATGAAATGAAGCAGCATTGACAAGTAAAACAATTTACTGGTATTTCATAAGGATGTGTTTGTATGTATTTAAGTGATCATGTAGCCGTTTAAATGTAGGGTCTCTAGAGTTATTGAAGCTGTTACCTGTATGAACTATTCCCCTGGGGATATTATACAAGAAACTATGGAATGGTGAACACTGACAGATGGTGACATAGAGTTCTGATGCTATATGCTAATGAGAATTGTCTCCTTTTGTGACCCTAAACATGAACCTCTCTGGGAGGATATGTTGCCAAAGGACAGGAAATGCCACAGTAAGTGACATCACACTTACCTTGGGGCCAGGGCCACCGGGGAAACCTGGGGGACCAGCAGCACCAAGGGGACCCTGTGTAGAAGAACAGCAGACATGACATCAGGATGTATATAATGTATGTCAAAGTTCACATGAAGGTCAAAGTTAATCAACAATAATCAACATTTAGTGGCACAATTGCTCTTTCGGCTGACAGGGTATTATGTTACACATCGTTGTTTAGGGTCACATTAAAATACCAATCACAAAGTACATTCTGGATAGGTATCTTGATGATACCTGCCTTTTTGAGTTCAACATTCACAAAAGGGTTTAAAAGGCCAATACTCACAGCAGGGCCAGCGGGTCCAACGTTGCCATCAGCACCACGAGCACCAGCAGGGCCAGCAGGGCCAGCACGACCTCTCTCACCAGGCATACCACGGGATCCCTTACAGGAGGATGCACAGAAAAAAAATGATGAATTATGGCGAATGATTAAAAGGAAGAAAATGAGAAATATAGCATCCAATACGGCTATGAGGATTAATGGTAAATGACAACAAAAGGTAAGCATGAGTGTAGGATTCATTTGAGCAGGGTTATTCAATATGTCGGTTTATTTGTCTAAATGAGATGGGCTGACTAAGGTTAACTAAGGTTTTGTGTGAAGATGGTGAATCTTGAACACCATCCAAACACTTACAGCCAGTCCAGGACTTCCAGCAGCTCCATGGGCACCAGACTCTCCCTATAGGGAGACAGGAGAAGGAGGATTAGGTTGATGTAGTATCTGGAATGAAGTGGCTCAAGGTAACAGGTCAACTAGAGAAATGTAATTGGGACAAGTGAGATGAAAACCCATGACAAAGCAACGCTAAACTGAATTTTGTTGCTTTTTTGTTTGTGCATGTTTTATTATTGCAATTTCCACTTGGTGTTTGCACTGAAGAAACTCTCCCATGTGAAATACATGTATCAGCGCAGAAACTGCAATATATTACGAGTTTCCTAAACTCTGACTCATCAAGAGCAAACTGATGACTAAAATCAACTGTATTCCCATGATATTTTAACGTTAATACAGGACCCAGAAGAGAAACTGGAATCCTATGTGAAATAAAGTAGCCAGTAGGAACATGTGTTGCTGCAGTCATGAGGAAGGTGCCCTTCTTACCTTGGCACCAGCGGCACCAGGCTCTCCCTTGCGTCCATCCAGACCAGTGTAACCCTGAAACACAGAGAGAAAGTGATGATGGAAGATGTTTATAAAAAGTAACAGACATCACATGAGAGGCTGTAGGCTACATAAAGGGACAAGGAGATATTGAAATGGATAATGGTACTATTATTACTACAATTTCTGCTGAAATGTGCTACTCCAAAGAGATCAAATCTGTGTTAGATAAATCAGATTATCAAAGGAGTCAATATGTGGACAAACAAACATATATGCTTGTTTGACCTGTATTAAGAATACATATTGACAACAAGGCATCCAAAGTCTCACGTGAGACATTAAGGAAGCTTGTCTGTCTTGAAAGGTGGTTTCACAGGAAGTTTACCATCTGGCTCTGGTTTATATGCTAGATACTTTCCAGTACCTAATAGCCATGAAGTGTCTTCACAGATGAAACTCCACATGAGAAGTTCTCATGCAAAAACAGGAACTAATTATAATTGGCTCTTTTATATTTCTAGTTTGCTCATCAGGAGAAGTTAGGTCCATAATCTCTCCCAGCGGAGCTCATTATGGGCACGATGCTCCAAAGCATTTTAGTCCATGTTTTACACAGCACAGCACAGGTGAAGCTCTGCCGACATGTTTTGGAGCTGTTTTGGCTGCTTGCTTCAAGCCAGTGGGATTCAGGTGATTACCACACAGGCAAAGTTCAGGTCAAGCAGAGGAAAAGATCAACACTCACTCTATGTCCCTTCATTCCTGGAAGTCCAGGGGTTCCGGGGAATCCACGAGCGCCCTGCAATTCAAAACAAAGAAAAGGTTATTCAAACATACTCCATATTTACAGCTCAGATGTCTGCTTGTGTTTCATTCTCCTAACACCTAATATCCAATCTATTCTCTCACCTGTGGGCCGGGGACACCTCTGTCTCCGGGCTTACCAGGTCTTCCGTTGTTTCCCTGTGAGTCAGCAAAACAGACGTTACCATTAGACATTTTAGCTGCAAGAAACTCGTTGTAGAAACTTGTAGAAAAGTGCTTGTAGAAACACAAATTTATACGTACGTCCTCTCCAGCTTTGCCAAGAGGTCCAGGGGGGCCACGAGCACCAACGGGGCCCTTGGGAAAGAAAACCAGATCCGTTAAGATCTCAAAGATGACAAATGCTTTTAGGATGAAGGCATCACAAGAATTGCGAATATTTTGGAGGATAATCTTACAGTCTGTCCAGGCTCTCCAGGCTCACCAGGGTGTCCGGTGTGTCCCTGAGGTCCCTGTTGAATGATGTTGAAAGAGTCACAGCAATTAGCCAACATACTGAGGTTATGAGTATGAGTAGTTTCAATTTGCAATGGTGTGTGTGTGAACTTACAGGGGGTCCAGGAGGTCCGGGAGGGCCTCTACTACCCATCATACCCTAAAAAAGAAGAAATAAGTGAATTATTCATATCATTCAGTATCCTACCATAGACTACAATTATCTATGTGTAAGTAAAGATGTGAAGACATACAAAAATAAATGACAGTTTAGGTCCAGTGAAGTCTGTATCGATTGAAATACAGGTAGATCAATAGTGCAGTAGATAGATGTGTGTGATGACTTTAGTGTGTATTTATCTGTATGTTTGTATGTGTGTGTGGCAGAAAGAGGGCCCTCACCATGGGTCCAGGGCCAGGATCAGGAGCCTTTACACCATCATACTGAGCAGCAAAGTTCTGTTAAACAGAAAAAAAACAGATTAATTAGTCACACTGACAAACCTCTGATAATAAATCAGGACTGTTGGACAAGCAGAGCATTTATCAAATAAATAGCAGTGGTCACTGTTTCTAGTAGTCCAAACCTACAGTGTCTTATTGGCATGACACAATAATCAGCCGTGAAAAAACACTTTTGCAACATACCACAACAAAGAAATGGTGCTTGTTTTGGTCTATAAACTGATTTACTGTTAAATGCAAGTGATGTATCCGCTAATACGCTAATAGTAACCTAGCTGTGTATCATCCATGTGTTATCTGTTGGCCATGGTATCAAATGGGTAAAGGACAAAAGGTCAAAGGTCACAGGGTTACGACATCATTAATAAGATTCTACACTTTATGGCCTTTTCATCATAGTTGAATAAATAGTTGAAGAATTTGATTTGATGAGCTCACACAAAACAAAACAAACAATAAAAGGCAATGATTATTAAATAAATTAGGAATGTGTTTTATAGGTTTTGTCACACAGCAGAAGAGGCGATTATGAGCACTGCCAGCCTAGCGCTGCACAGGATCACAGCCTGCAAACCCTGAATGAGCCAAATGTGGGTCAAATTCATACATCAAACAGACATATTTAATGTCTTTTCTGTACAGTTTGCGTCATGAGAAATATTAGAAGTCAGATCACAGCAAGTACTGCATTAGCAAAGTTTTTGGACCACTTTTGAGATCATCATTGCGAAGCCAAGCAGTGTATTTTGCGAGTATAAACAGTGAACTTACTCCTCCGAGTCCAGGGGGACCAGGGGGGCCAGCGGGGCCAGGGAGTCCGGGTTTGCCATCTTTTCCATTTGGGCCTTGAGGACCCTGTAAAACACAGATGATATAGTGAGTAAACTGTATCACTGAATGAACAGCTGCTGATAGGACAGTCTCTTCTGATTCTGACATTATTCTAATTCACGAATGAACAGAAACATTACTGCATCGATAAATAGATAAAGCTTAACCACTGCTGAAAAATAATTGTGTTATCAAAAGATATGATGAGCAGCCACTTAAATAGGCAATAAAATAAATGACGTCAATATTTTAAACTAGCACCCATCACATCCATTTTCATGACAATTACTGTCCGTGAACACTAGGCATATGGGTGATGTAAACAAAGGGGTGGGGCCTACTGAGGTTAGAAGGTCAAATGACGTCAACAAACACCGTGCCAAAGATGCACCAAAAATATACCCCATTAAATGCTTAAATGACATATTTGGTAACAGTTGTTTGATCAAAGGCAGCAGAGTTTCACTTTGGCTTACCCTGTCACCTCGAGGTCCTTTGTCTCCTCTGGGACCCTGCAGCAGAAAGATCACTCAGTCAGACCAAAACACAGCGCAGCAACATGTCAGCTCCAAACTCTTCCTCTGGCAAAGCATGCCACTGCGTCTAATGTAAACTATGCTACATGTAACTAAAAGCAACTTAAAAAATGATCTGGTATATAGGCTAATATCAATAAAATGTGCACGTAAACAATACTCAGACCTTTTGCAATCTAAACTATGCTTTATGTCTGATATGCCACACTGTAGGTGCTAAATGACACATAAGAACAACATTATGTGCTCACCTTGACTCTTCCCTAAATAGAAAAGAAGATAAATAAATGTAAGATTTATTTACTTAGTCTTTTCAGGGTTTCTCAGGTCATTTAACGTGTAGGCAATATCGAAACATTCAGCTTCCTTATTTGCATAAGCGTGGTGATGAGTGGCAGCTAAGCATGCAAACTAAGTAGGTAGATACAACATACTCATGCAGATACAGGACTTCAAATGAAAACACAGCAGAGCAATGTGCATGTGATGTAAATGATCAACATGTGCACAGAGATGCTAAAAGAAGCAACACGATGAAGCGTCCCAAACCAGACTCAACAACCTCTTGGCAGTAAGAGCATGTTAGTCCACTGAAATGTTACCAGAACCACACAGTGCATTCTGCACCTTTAGACTGCTGCAAACACCATGCTGACAGGTGTTTAATACAAGGCAATCTCAATCATGAGCAGAATCATTGAAGCTGATTGGTTACTTTGGTTACTGTCTTTCCATCAGAGGGGCCTCAGTCCTTACATTGATCAACCTTTCCTAACAGGTCTGAGATCAGCTTTTGTTAATAGTAAATCCAAATCAAGGAGCAGAGGAAGACTCCAAAATAGACCCAAAGCCAGCTGTTAGGGACAAGCCTCCCTCTGCCCCTCTCTGCTGCCCCTCAGAAAGGATCCTTTGTACCAGGCCCCATGGGTGCCTCAGAGCTGCGGTTTTAGCTTTCACTGACACAAACTTTAGCCAATAGGACCCTCACCTATTCATGGACAGGAAGGAAGAAAACTGCAAGAAATAACTTGGTTCGGGGGTAGACATTCCTAAATGAGATGCTCTGCCATCATTGAGACTGCTCTCAAATGGTCAAGACCAACCGAGAGGGCTCCTTTCATGGAATATTTCACAGCGTTTGGAGGGAAAAAACAGGCAACAGCGACGAGGTAAAGCTATCTTTAAGAAATGTCATGCTTTCTTGATTGCATGCATGTGTACTAACCGAGTCTGTGGCGTTGGAGAGATGAGGAGGAGGAAGAGGGAGAAGAGGTGGGTGGGGAGAGAAGAGGGAATACTCCGTTAGAACATGACAAGCATTTTTAGAGCAAAACAGTCACCTGAAAAAGAGACAAAGTCATTTCCATCCATCTATGTTCTTTTTAATTGACCTCTTTCAGTCAGTGAAGAGTTGTTTTTCCCTCTGCACGAGGGCAGTCTAAAATAATGTACACATTGGACGAGGGGTAACTACACTGTGCAGAAACAAGACTGAATGCCTTCATATAGGAAATCTAAATTCACATGGAAAACTTAGAGAATATTCAGTGTGAAATAGAAAGCTGGCCTTTTGGTGTGTTCGGATGCCTTCATACGGGGCATAAATAACACGTCAGAGTTTGGGTCTGTCAGAACATAACTACACTTGTCACCTGTGCTATTAATCTGGTTGCTCAGTCTCAGCCCATGTCTAAAAGTGCAGCTGAGGGCCATGTCTGCCTGGTAAACGTCTTCAAACTGTCTAACTCTGTAACGTATGTGAATTTCAGGGTTCAATAGCATTCCAGATATTAAGGTTCCTGCTGCTGACAGGCCTGAACAGGTAGTTTATGCCCTTGGGACAGGAATAGTTGGCCTGCTGCTGCAAACTAGATAAGAACTACAGTGTTTATATTGGCATTTGTGTTTGTATCAGCATCAGTTGTTTATTTCTGCTGCAATATTATTCAAATGTGCATTTTAGCCCAATTAGATTGTAAAAATAGTTAAATAGTTTAGATTTTGATTATCTGATGACCGTATCCTGCATTCGTGGCTGATGTTTGTATCTCTCATCTGCGCTTTGTTGCAGGTGGACATCAGCTGCCCTTTCTGAATCTGGACCAGCTGGTCATGGCTGGGTTTGGCTCAGCTGGGACCTCCCTGTGAACTCTAACACCTCATGTCCAATCTCGATCACAGGGCGGCGCACTTGGACATTCAAAGTGATGTGAGACTATTTACTGTTTTTAATTCACTATAATAATGAAAAAAAGGTTCAATGCATAGCTTGTAATCTAATCTTTAAATTGTCTTGTGACCTAAATAATGATAAATCACGCAGTAAACTGTGACTGTAAAGGAAGTTGTGCACGAGGCTGTTTAGTTTAACAAAATCTAAAACTACTGTAATAAGTAAGCATTTAGTCTCACTTCTAATTAAGTTTTAATAAACACATTTGTTTCTTTTCAAAGAGGAGAACATTTTTTTGGTGCCAAGTAGATATTTGCATTCATGGCCACCAGGGGGAGACATTGCAGTTTCCTATGATAAACTTCATTCTCTGGACGCCTGGATGGAACAATATGTACAACGCCCCACACAGTTTTTCATCCTATGTCTAAAAGAAAAGTCACATTTAGCCTATTTTGATGACTCCACATGCATTAAAGGTTTTGAAAAGACACTAGGACGACTACTTTAAAGGTCTCTTTCAAAGCGAGAAAACTTTTTTTCAGGAGTGCAACTTCTCCCTCTCGGGAAACTACTCAAATCATAATAATTGTATCCTTGGAAAAAAAAAAAGTGAAGAATCCTCTGCAATGAGCTCAATCCGTCGAGTTTTATTCAGCAGTGCTTTGAGCTGTCTTCGGGTTGACCTTGATGTAAGTCCCAATCAAAAGCCAAGCGCAAGATCCTCAAGCAGTGGGACCCGAGAAAAATATCCATCACAGAAAAAAGAGCAGATATTCAAACTTACATTGACATGATGCTAGGTATGAAGTTACTGCAAGCAGCAACAGAATCCGGGTATCCACAAAGCTGAGCATGTCTAAATAGACATGCAGACTCCTTGTGCTGCTGAGCCCTTGTTTTTAAACCACTTCAGGCAGGCATACAGTTGTGATGACACGAGTAACTCCAAACTTAGCAGAAACCTGCTGCCGTGATGCTAGAATAATAAAGTTCTAACAGGCCTATTTATACGGCAGGAGGGTCCCTGGTCTGCGTGTCAAAAGTCAGCCCACCGGCCAATGGGAGAAGAGAAACCCAATCTGACTCCCATCCCTCTCCAGCTCAGACTCAGTCATGTGGTGCTGCATCTCCCAGCCTCCTCTCCACCAGAAGCCGTTTGGCAAAGCTTTGGCGATGATGACGAGTGCAACGTTTTAATTAGATCCATTCTTTTTGAGGACGTGGACAGCGTCGAGGTTTAAAAGGGAAAAGAGGGCCTACGTTTTTTCCCCTCTTTTACGGGTTGCAGTGAATCCGGAGTGTCAGTACTGAGATGCAGGCGCCGGGCATTCAACACTGCGCGCATTTTACTCCAAAATGTACCCGTTTTGGTGGGCATCAGTTGGCACCGAGAGGGCCCGAGTCTTCTCCACGTCTTTGGATTTTATGGAGATAACTAACTATTAGAGAGAGTGTAGGATTTATCTATTGAATCGTTGTTGAACTATTGGAGTTTAATTGGAATGGACATTTAGTGTGCCGTTTTTACGCCCGGATCTTTTGAAACATTTCTCACATCTCAGCCTTATTCTGCTGTCGGTCTGGAACTCATTCTAGCGACACCTTTGCTTTTTTGTGTGTAGTATGTGGCTACCACCAATATCACTTCTTCTTCTTTTTTCTCTTCACAAGTGCAAACCTCATGCATCAAGCACGCCCCAAAGAATTCACTGCGTGTTGAAATAAAAATGATGTTTCTGTTCCTACACTTCTACGCAACTTTACATCAGTTATAATTTATGTAATTAAAATCAACAGAAAGCACTGAAGTTGAACTTTACTCAGTGGAATGCAGTGCTTCATACGCAACAAACACTGCTGGAGCTTTGACAAAAGACAGGTGTGAGAGAGATATGTAGTTTCAACCTCTCTCTCTCTGAGCAGCTCTTACCTGCCCACATGACCAGACATGTCATCTACTTTACTACCACCCCAACAACTCAGCGTGGCCCTCACGCTGCTTTATATTACACAGCCACTGTCCATTTCAGAGAGTAAAGCACACAGCATAGACATACCCCTAATATAAGTTAAAAGACATATGCAGTGTAAAACCGGCACAGTGTGGACAGCCCTGTGTCCGAGCTGTCTTAAAGGATATGTTCACAATGTTTCAAATCACAGGAGGAATGACTGAGCTAATCCTAATGCAATGCACCTACGAGCACCTGACTGTTGTTTTAAGACAGACTTCAAAACTTGTGAATCTGTCCTTTAAATGGGAGAAGGTTGCTGGTTATCATGGAATAAACCAGGAGAGTCAGCTCAAGTCCAACCTGTGATGTAAATAATTACCCCCCCATTCCCCCTAATCCTATTCTGCTCCTCATGCTGGATGTTTTACTGCACCCTATGTTCAATAATGTTTTTTAATTGCAACTTAAAGACATTCTTGTTACCTTTTCCACTTTTATTTTATGAAGATAAATTTGCCTCAATAAACACAAATATGAACAAACTAAACATAAATATGTAAATGAGTGTGTCTGCCAGGTGGAAAAGAAAAGGACCTCCACTTTGACCCTCCTGGACACTTTTAAACGCACTGCAGATCCTGCTGATGGAAAGCTTGTTTCTGATCTATTATGTATTCTAAAGCTTCACTATCAAACTATTTATGCCCCTTCAAAAGAGTATGGAGACAATATAGGAGGTTACATCCTGGTGCTGTTCTATTACAGTTCACTGATCTATCCCAAATAACTGCACAGCTCTTTTTTGACTGTTCCCTTTCCCCCCTCGGTGCCGGAAAAAAAAAGAAATAATTGTTGGACACTCCCGACAACTTCACCTCAACTCTTCCCTGAGTCAAAGCAGAAAGATAGAAAGACAGAGAAAAAAAAGAAGAGGAGGGGCTATGGGATGAAATGTGTTTTAAAGATGGCAACGCTCCCACTTCACTGCAGTTACATTCTCATGTTTGCTGAGGAACTGCAGCCTTGATGTAGCTGGAGAGACAGGCGGCGTAGGAAATCAAAGATGGCTGAAAAGCTCCACATCATCAGACTTTTTTCTCTTGATTCAACCACATTCCACATGAAACAGACAATTATGTTGAATCCCAGTCAAGAGTTGGTCTTTGTAGACATTTAAAAACATGATTTTTGTATTTTTCTTTTAAAAACATTTATTACAAGATGAAAAAAAATGAAAAAATGTATTTAACTCTAAAAGTAAAGGGTCATGAACAGGGCAGCAGATGCGTCTCAGTGACACATTTGTTAATAAAGAACCCAATTTAAGTTGAGTTTAAAAAGCTCCAAAGCCCCCACTGTGATCTTTTGATGATACATTTGAAAGTAACTATCTGCAAATATTTTAATTGGCATTTCCAGCGGACCACCCCTCCTTTCCTCAAGAATGTGAGGGTGTCCTGTGGGTCAAGAAGTTTATCACTGTGAGCAGACAGCTAGTTTAGGTAACCTAATGCGCCTGCAAACTCCAGACGCAGATCTGCTGCTTGATTGTCAGGTCAGCAGTGAATATCGTTGCTGCTACAACTTCTTGCAGTGTTGATGGATTCAAGCACTATATCTTAAGCCACTCAGACACATTACGCTGAACTCGGAGGAAACAATTGCAAATGGATCTGGCAGAAGTAGTGTTAACCCAATCACAGTTCAACTTCTGGTCAAAGTCAAATGTAGTGACCGGAGAAATTCTTGCCAAGTTCTTTGGTCATGATTTTATACAAAAGATAAGCAGTGAAATATAACCAAATTACATTTATTCATCTTGACCTGAGGATTACTTCTTAATCCTTCAGCCATTTTGAATCTAACATCTTGCTCCTCTCCTCTGGTGTCTCCCATAGCACTGCCAGCTGGGCCTGCAGACAGGATTCCTCCAGATGTGCTGCATTCTGATTGGCTGTTTCCTCACTGGCCTCAGTCGCTGAGTCTCATATTTCCCTTCTGATGCAGGCGAAAGCGCTACGGATTATGGGTGGAGCGGATCCTCTCATGTCAGGGGTGGCTGTTAACCTGTCAGCCAGCTGGTAAGGAAAAGAGCACACAAACCGGTGAGATTTGATCAACTGCTGTATGCTTAGATGCAAATGTACATCTGTTGCCTCCTTGATAGCAAAATAGTGTATCTGATGTTATCATGTCACATTAAGACTTTGAATCACAGAAAAGATCAGATGGTGACACATGATGCGAGGCATGAAAAACATCTACTGAATGTCAGCGTCTTGGAATGAAACATATTCATGAACAGCATACAAATGTGAAATGTCCATAATATCAAAGCTCTTATAGATGTGGAACATGACATATACAGTTTCATACGAGGTCACACTATGTTCACCGTTGGTGTTAGTTTAAATAACAAAAACATCAATGTACAAATGGGCGCCAAATTAAAGGACAAACCAACATGATGATTCAACATGGCGACAAAATCAAAAGAGGATCATCGCACACTGAGACGTTTGTTTTTAGTATTCTTCAAAAGTTTATCAAATTACAAGTGCAACTATGTGAGCAAAGCGTTTCACCACAGGCGTCATCAAGGTTCACAAACCTAAACCTGAAGAACATTAACATTAAACATGAACACAAGCCTCATCAGCGCCTGGGAGGAAACTCTTGTAAATGCAATCCCACCCTGTTGATGCTGAGTCACGATCAGCTTTAATTCTCCTTGGTATAGATTCAAGTCTCTGAAGCTCTGCTTTGAAAGGACACTTTTGTTGTTAGATTGATGATGTTGACAGAGAGCATTAGCAGATAGGTGTTCAATCAGGTTGAGATGTGGTGATTGTGAAGGCCATGGCATATGATTCACACCAATTTCATACTCATCAGACCATTCAGTGATCTCCGTGGATGGGGACATTGTCGCCTCCCCGCCTCCCCCAACAGGATACAAATGTTTTATGATAGGATAATATCACATGGTGAAACAGGATCATCATCAGAGTAGCTTTGTATTGATTTGTAATGACTCTTACCTCTCAGGGGAGAGACGTTTTTTTTCTTTGAGAACATTTCTAGTTATGTTCCTGCGGTAAAATAAAGTGACCGGTATGAGTATGTGGCCTACACACTCAGACACCAGCAGCTGTCTGTAGAAGAAGTTTAGTGATGGAGCAGAGAGAAAGTTAGTGATTAAAGAGGAGGAGCACACACACACACACACACACACACACACACACACACACACACACACACACCTATAATCCTTTCACCGACTGAAGCAAAGAGAGACAGGACAGAGATGTGAAAAGATCAAAAAATTGTTGAAGGTTGAAGAGTGATGGAAGAGTGATGGCTAAAAAGGTTCAGACACACTGCCCTCTGTGACACCCACACACACACACACAGAGGCACTAATTAAACAGGGCACTGCACACACACACACACACACACACACAGCAGACATGCAGGGGCGGTTGAGGTTTTCAAATTACAGCCTATATTCCAGGCAGTTTTTCTCGTTCTCCTCTCTGCACACTTTCCACGCAGGAATACTGTAGGAAAAACTAGAAACTATGAAACGCAGCTTGTCTATGATAAAAATGTATTTTGTTGAATAATGAAACATTTTTAAGCTGTGGAGCGTAGCGGCGTACAATGGGAATCAGCACTCGCTGCAGATTTCTTACATTCTGACACCAAGAGGCACAACAGTGTTTGAGTCCTACTGGGCCACCAAATATTGATTTCTTGTGCCCAGTTGGCCAGCCTGTATTTGGTCAGCTTGATTGTGAAATGACATGACAGCAGCTGGTTAGATTAGTACAAAGATTGGAAGCAGAAGGGAAAAAGTCTTACTGATTGGTTGGAGATAATGAATGATGACCCATGTCCCTGAAGTATTTTGGTTTAGTTTCTGACTGTGTTTATATGTTGATCGAAACAAACTGAAATCAACGCTGTGACACACAGCACTATCTATCTAAAGTTTGCTAACATTAGCTGACTGATTAGCCATGAGTTAGTGGTCATACCAGACCATGTTAGGCTACAGCAGCAAAATCCCTGAGTGTGTTGAACTGGACAATGTTGTTTTATATTGCTTATGAGTTTAGCTTATCATTTGTAAGAGGAAGATTGTGATTTTTCTTTCAATTCTTCTTTCAAAAGTTACATAGTCTCACTAAACCCAAATGAAAGAGAGAGAGAGAAATTTGAAAGAGAAATATCAAGGATGTCGTGGGCATCATTTTAAACACATTTCCCTCAAATTCAGCTGGACATATTTGGTATCTCTGGAAACTTTGGGAATTTAACAACAATTTAAAATGAAGTTCTCTGGGTTTGAACAATGTCTGGCTTATCCACCAGCAGTGGACAGCAGGATTTAAGAGGTTAAACATCAATACTTCTTTAGGCAATCAGTCAGGACAGCAGCAGGTTACAGAAAGTACAGCATGTAGATTTAGCAGCAAAAATGTTTCTGTGGCCAAAATGAATCTTCTGCAGCAACTTCCTTCTCTGCTCTTTAGAGGAGAACCTGGCAGCTGCTGACACTTGCTCGAGTCTTTAAGCACGATCAAAAAAGGCTGGCTGAGTCAAAGAATTCAGCTCTCTTGTTGGCCCGACAGGCCCGAGCGCATATCAGCATGCTGAGGCCACTGGCATTATTCACCCTGCTGTCTGTCTCTGTAGCACCCAGGAAGGAAGGGACTGGGGGAGAACTAGTAAAAGACAGGCCACGCTTTTTAAGAAGCACTCATTTACTTTAAGTGCTTCAAATTATACAACACCCCGGCCACGTTTGTGATGTGTCTATGTGTATGAAACGCCTTTTTCACACTCATTCCCTGCCTTCTCTTGCTTTTCCTGTTTCCCCTCCTACCCCTTGTTTCTCATATCACTTCAGTGTCTCCCCCTGCCTTCACCGCCATCCCTTTGTCTTTGTCTGTCTTCTCTCCCTCAGGTTACCACATCTGCTGGCTGTTTCCACTGGAATATATTTCTTGTTTAAAGGTTTAGACTTTAGCTGCGAGGAGGCGGGGTTATTGAAGAGCTGGTCTAATGTCAGTTTGGGGATGGGTGCAGGGAAGCGGTGAGGGGTAGGGGTAAGGGAGAGTATAAATATGTGTCAGGAAACACAAGCAAGCATGGTGGAGAAGATGAGTCAGAGGGAATAGTTCTTCCACTGGAGATACACTTAACAATCAAGTCAAAGAAAATAGCGTTTGTTCTCTGGTGAATATGGCTTCTTGCATCTTTCTTGTGTTGTACATCAGGGGATATATCAAAATCAAAGCAAAGACAATTCCCCGCAAAAAAGCCTTTCTGTCAGTGAAAGAGCTGAAGTGATGTGAAAGAACGTGAGAACTGCAAAAAAAAGTAAAAGGCAAAAGGGAGAAAATCAAAGTAGGGAACCTCCCTTGGCTGGGGCTAACACATGGTTAGATTTGCCTGTATGTCCACATGACTCACAGTCTGGTCAGCAAACGCATAATAAACGTGACAGAAATATCCCCACACAATGTCACCAGAGTCCACGGCAGGCAGTTAATTGCTAGATAGAGCTGGGCCGTGGTTTGAGAGAGGGGGGAAAAAGTCCAACTCAAATAGAGCAAGAGCAAGAGCTAGGGAATGTCCATGTATGTATTTTTTTTCTTTTGAAAGGCTGAAAAAATATGCAAAAGAGTCGGGTTCAGTCTGGGCGGCCATATTCTCCAGAAGCATAGATAAAAGTCAGGAGGATAAAAGTCAAGGAGATTGTCCTCAGGATGTGGAAAATGAAATCATAAATTCAACTTTACTCTCAAAATGTCATCCATTACAGATAACATTCACAGTCAGATTCAGGTGTTTATTCGTTCAGTGTATCAGTTTAAAATAGTTCAAAGATACATGTTGTTGAGGTTAAAACTCAACTTCTGACTCAACTCCTGGCGATATGGTTGGCATGGCTTTAGTACTGTACAATTAACATCACCCAGAGGAAGTTGTTAGCCACACTTGCCACGCATGGCTCGAGGGAGAGCCGTGTCCGTCTGTTGGTTGGTCTACCACTTTGGTCCAGACTGAAATATCTCAGTATTTATTGGATGAGATTTTGTATAGCATTCATGGTGCCCAGAGGATGAATCCTGATGACTTTTGCGATCCTCCAAAATGTCTCGACCACGGATTGCCATGACAGTTGGTACATGGATATTTGTACGGTGAATTAACAGTTTTGGATTCCTCAACTTTCCATCTATCATCTATACAAACTAGTGACATCAGCCTCAGCTGTACTTTATTTTTAGGGCCCATTAGCAAATGTTAGCATGCTAACACGCTAAATTAAGATGTTAAACATGGTGAACACTATATCCGCTAAACATTAGCATATTAGCATTGTGATTGTGAGAAGGTTAGCATGCTGATATTAGCATGTAGTTCCACTGCTGCTGTGCCAGTCACTGAGCTGTCTCTTAGTCTTGTTAAATGCTGGGTTAAAACTGTGTGTATATAGCATAAGTTTCTAGTTTTAATGGTTTACACTGAATATTTTTGAGTAAACTCACAAACCCCAGAAGGGTTTTTACACTCTATGGGGTTAGAGTCATCCTAGTTGTAGGAAGTATAGCAGACCTTCATCTCCTTACAGTTACAATTATGTCTTTGTTTAATGGTTGAATTGAAGTTCGCTATCTGACTGTACTGTTGTCTGTTTAAGCAAATGTTGCAGAGACAGTTTGCACAGCGAGGGTGGAAGATACAGGACCAAGACTTTGCTAAGCAGCCGTAATCCTGTTTAGTGAAGTCAGTGTGTTTCGGCTGTTGAAGGGTTAAGCTGAGCTCAGTTATGGTGAGCGGAGGGGAGAGCGCTGAAATCTTTTCCATATTACAGCACACATGAGGAACACATTTAAGTGAGTTCAGCTGTCTGGAGTCTCTCTCTCTCTCTCTCTCTCTCTCTCTCTCTCTCTCTCTCTCTGGCTGGTTAGGGGCGAGTTCAACACAGCAGTATATCATTACACATCTGGGAAAATGCACTTGGAGCCCCGGATGACACACCAGAGTAAAGGGAGACAATGCGCTCCACAAAATGGGTAAAGACACAAATATTCAGCTAATTTAGATGAACAAACTGTCTCTAATACTGCAGGATACACCATTAAACTACCACTTTGTATCCATATGCAATATGTAAGAGCTAAAACTGAGAATGTTATTGAGACATCCTCATACCCTCAAAGCAAAAAACGACAAAGCCCTGCAAAAGATGCGAACACGACAATTTGTGGCATTAACATTAACACTAATGGAAATCTGAAACCTCTGTTTCTCTCTCTCCTCCCATCCCTTCCCCTCAACAACTCCACCTCTTTCAAATTGCTCTGGTTTCTGCACTTTTAGTTTGAATGTTGACTAGCCGAGCTTTCAGGAGGGAGGAATCATGCAGTTCTTTTTTTCCAGTATGGAAACTGTTGTTTCCCTTCAGTCCCAGGTCCACATACCACAATAATATTGCTTCCATGACTTCAACAGCCTCTGAGTAATTCTCTCTGCAGATACTGCCTGGTAGAATAAATGTCAGAGAAAAAGCTGAATTTCTTTTCTTCCTTCAGTCTTTCCATTCCTGTTTCACCCAAAGATGGTTGAGTCCCTGCAGAGACAATGATGGGTGGCAAACAAGAGTTATGGTGTGAGGTCAAAGTTGAGGAGAAAAAAATCCCTCCACGCATCACTTAAAGGCCACATATGCCACCCCCTTCATGCCTGACCTCAACCCCTCCATGTCCTGTATAGGAAGAGGAGGCATCTGAGGGAACCCAACTAGAAACCTCCTTTATTTCGTCCTGTCATTATTTCTTATTATTAATCCTGCCAAGTGTGATCTTTGCTTTATCAGCTGTCACAAAACCATTTAACATTTGAAGTATTCTCACATCACTGCCAGGGGATCCACAGACATTTTATAGTCCACCTAATCTCAGTGGAAGCGGAAACATTCAACACGTGGTGCAGGTTTTGTCGTCTCAAAGGAAATAGATTAGAAAGATCAAAATTGAAAGTCAGCATCTTTTTCTAAGCCTGTGTCACCCCAGAGGCTGAGGAGTTACTTTTGTGTTGGTGTTGTACGTTTAAATTGAAAATAATCCCCGTAAATTCAGCTTTGCTCACACAGTGTGTGAGTTTTTTTTGTCAGGAAAAGCTCCAGCGCCTCTCCTCTCTGGCTTTACGGCTGCAGTCAGTGTGACAACAAGGAAGTAAAATGACTCCTCCAGACCTCCTCCACTTGAATGATTTCACAGATGGGAAGGAAGAAAACAGTTGGATGTTGTTAAACCAGGCAAGACCTCTGATGCAGGAAAAACAGTTTTTACCTGTTTCATGCTGCTGTACAAACCTCTGGTGGGCCAAAAGACTCAAAACTTCTTGAGCTGAGAATTCATTTTTATCAAATAATCCCCAGCATTTTGAATGGAAATTTTAAATCAGGCGATGACTGAAGGATTTGCCAGTAACACCAAAACTCGACCAGGGCTTGAAGCATGCCTGTTCCTACATGGCACCAATGGACACCAACAGCTTGGAGGAAATACTGACTTAAACCTGCTATAAGTCATTTTTGGCCACTCGAGAGCAGCGAATAACAAGCTGTAAACACAACACTGACATAGTTTCACCTTTTAAGTTGATATGATTAACTTGAGAGGAAACAGTTGCCTACTTACACACATGGTTTCCTTTCTCTTTTCTCAGGAGCCCGACAGAGATGTAGGGTGGGTGTTGACATTGTGACTGAGAATGTATTGAGAGTTTATACGAGTTGTAAGGTTTTATTTCTATTGTGCTTCTAGGTCAGACCTTGGTTTAGTGTTGAGAATTAGTGGGTTGAAAAATGTTGAATAATGATTACTCCCACTCTATCCTGGATGTAACCATAATAATAAATGTAAACTCTATACACTGTATACATGTATGGTACTAACCTCTATACCCATTTACAACGTTGTAGAAGTGAGCGCAATATAAGTGAACTGAGACTCCTCTAGCAAGGACTCGCTCTCCTCAGCAGGGATTTGTTGGTGTAGTCAACCACTAAAATGGACTGTGCCCTGCCTTTACTGGGCTCTGGGCCTAAATGAGCACTTGAACTGTCTGCCACCTGCTACCAATCAAACCTCCACCTGCCACATAAAACACCTGGTGGATGCTTGCTGAGGGCAATCAGCCTTCCTCAGCTTCCCCAAACTTGTGGTAAAATGATGTGGCCTGGGGACAGAGAGAGAACTACGGTCACAGCAGAAACGTTGCTGTCTGATTTGAGATGTTTCCTCAGTTTGGTACACAGTGGAGAAATTGTATTGTTGTTTTATGACATTCATTTCTTTGCTCTTCTCTCTTTATGACATTTGATCGTCATAAGAGATTTTGGATATGTATCCCAGGAATTCATTTACAGGCATTTTAACTCAATTGATGATCAAAGATGTGTCAGCAATTTGAAGTACAATGAATTTCTGCCATCCTACTTTGTTGAAATTCTCAATTTATTGAAAAGATTTTCATTATTAGGTTATTTAGCAGCACTCATGGATGTAGACTGTGGTGCTAACATGGTTGGCACATGTTAACTACAAACTCGACAATTTGAAATTGATTGCTTTTGTTTGTGTGTGTGTGTGTGTGTGTGTGTGTGTTGGGGGGTTGGGAATACGTCTACATCTGTCTCCACAGCAGAACATGTTCCATATGTTGTTGTTGTTTGTAACTTCCCACTTGTAGTTAACGGTCTATCTAAATCTTTGTGTTACACAAAGTCACGTTCTCTCAGGTCTCAGGATTGTGTTCATTAAATCAACAGTGGCCTCCTAAATCTGAATAAATCCTGGAAAAGTAAGTAAGTCAAGTTCTGAGATCCTTTTTTTTGGTCTCCATTTGATCACTGTGTCTGGGAGCAGCGCTACCTCTTGCATTTTAGCCTGCTGCTGTGTCACATTTTCCACCCGCTAAGCCAGAGGGAGGAGGGCTGCTGCGAGAGGAAGCTAAAGCTGTGGGTGGAAGACATCTCCTATCGGCAGCAGGAAAACCAGCCAGCGTCAAATCCAAGACCCCAGCAGTGGTGGACAAGGCTAATTTTAACTGAAATAGTTTTCTTATTTTCAAAGGGCCAAAGTTTGACACTGAACAGTCACTTCTGACATTTTCCTAATGTTTATTTCAGAAACTTAGTAGATATAACAGATATATCTTTTAAATTGGAACTTACTGACATTTCTAGTTAATGAAATTAAAATCATCTGTGTATATATGTACGTATGTGGGTATGTTAATACTGTGAGATGCAGGCATAGACATTCATTGTTAGAATTACTGCCTTTATATTCTGTTTTGTATTAACTCTGTGTACGTTCCATTGTTAGCCTCAAGTCCAAGCTTGTACATACAACCGCTAAAGAACAAAGAAGGGGGCTAACAAGAGACATGGATTTACGAAGATGGGAGGCTTAATTTTCTCCCAACTTCTTCTTGGCATCTAGTATCAGTTTGTTCTTGTATATCACAACTCACACAGCTCTGACGGTGATTTTGCATATAGAACATATATGATTATGTGGTAAGAAGTTAAGAGCAGAAGTGCAGTTTCTTGAGGGTCACAGGAAATGGAAGGAGGCAAGGAGTTCCCCCAAGACCTTCAACGGGACCTACACTTGGTCATGGCAGGAGGAGCCTCTGCATCGAGAGCCCCATGCTGTCCTGCAAAGATACTGATGATGAGGAAGTAAGTCAGGACCCAGCAAAACATGTAAAGTCTTTTAAAAGAGAAGCCTTTAGGGAGATAATGAAGAGGAAGATAAAAGATGCCATTAGAGAAGCACAACATCTCAGATATCAAACACGAGTTAGCTTAATTGATGTCTAATTTAATTAACAGGCTCTTAATTACATTGATTTAAATCAACTGTGCTAGCCAAGCATTACACTTCATAATTTAATGATGAAAGCTGTGATGAAAGTGAACTGTCTCAAATAAGCTATAATTGAACTGAAGCAAGTGACTGCTGCTTTTCAATTTATATCAAATGTGACAACAAAACTAATTAACGCATTCATTACTCTTTAAACTGCCTTCTGGTGTCCTAACAAAGCATCATTTTTGGGAGAGGACCTTTTGGTCTCTGTTTTTCTATTCACGTGAACGCACACACACACACACACACACACACACACACACACACTGGCACACTCATCCCTTTTTCCTCTCTCTCTCCTTTTCTAAAAACCCTCCTCGTGCTGACTTTATTCTGGTTTTACAAGCTCCACATCATCACTTCTCCTCCTGTCTCTCTCTCGTTCTCTTTTCTTCTCTGCCTGTAGCGCAGCTTGTCTGGATCCATGGTTTTGGATCACAGTCCAAATGTTAGGGTTTGCTGTCCAGAGAAAACACTGTGCAGAGCCAAACAAAAGGAGAAAAAAAGAAATTCAAGTTACGGCAGGCAACAGTTTTCTGTGTCCTGTGATACTGTTAAGAGATACAGATTTGTTTGTGTTTGATACGGATCCCCACTGCTTTGTTTCAAAGCTCAGATTTGTGCACCATTTACTTAAAATCTGAATATATTTGGGAGTGGTGTTTCTCTTAAATGACATGGTAGGAGGCCAATCTTATGGCGCAGCATGAAGTCCCTCCTCCCTGCTGCAACTTAAACCTGTATGTGGCTGAAAACAAATGCTGCACTAATAACCCTCAGTGGTATTGTATGTTAAAGAGCCCCAGTGCTAACACTCATAGTGAGGCTATTAAGTCGGAGATTAGTGTGCTGGAGGAAAATACTGATAAAATATTTCTAATGGCACCAACTGATTTACATCTGCAGCCCCTTGGCAGCAGTAGCATTTAAACACACAATTATTACTAGATATTAAACAATACAGTCCTCAGTAAAATACAAATAATACATACAGTATATCCGTGTGCATCTAACATAACAAATAACATCAAATTAACAGACGTAAGGGTATTTATTCCTAGCTTTTGATTTTGAAAATAAAAAACCTAATCAAAATATGACACTTGTTCTTAAATTACAGTCCATTCATTACAATGGATTTGGAGCATTAGGGGGACTTAATTTTGGAAAGTGGAGTGCACTAATTGGTGGCTTCCTTCAGGAAAACCCCAGGTGAGTTCCTGCTGAGCGGCTGTAAGCACAGGTACTTTGTGTGGAAGTTAGTGGCTGTTTATTACAGTCCTCACAGACAGCCAGGCCTCAGGCTGTTACACATCACTAAAACACAGTGCGGCCTTCAAAACTACACAGGTTGACGTATATAGGAAGCGGGCACTGTATTGATAATGTAAACATGAGAAACCACAAACATCACAGTATAGTATTAAATGCTAAGCCTTTAATTATCTCCTTTACTGTACGTGTAGCCTCATATACACTGTAAAGAACACAGAAGAAGATAATTAGACACGTGTTAGACTGTGTTAACAATCGATCTGCTTCAGGTAAGATGAAATGAAGGCCCCACGAACAGCAGGAAGAGAAAGGGATCATATTTAACTTGCTAATTAGCAAATTGCTCAGAGTTTATGCGAGTACTCCAGTGCTCCACAGGAGCTTGTAGCTCGGCTTGAAATGCTTTATATTTCCTGTATAAACCTATAATATGCTACTTTGCATGGCTATGGAAAAAATAACTGTGGGTTTGTGCTGTGAGAAAATTTAAGAAAATGTACGTTTTAGCACGATAGTACGGCCATGTTGAATGTATCTGACAAAGCATGATATGTGCCTGTGTTTGTGTCTGGTTGTGTGGACAAGTGTGTATGTCATTAGAGGCGTGTGAAGCTGTGCTGCCGGTCATGGTTGGTGATCAGAGTCGTCGGGGCCTCCTGCACAAACTCCCCTCAACACGAGTGCAGTTTTCTTTTTGCTAAATTATTCATGGTGTGTGCAGAACTTGTATGATCACTTACGCAGGCTTCTTGTATGTTTACATGCATGTGCGTGAGAGAGTGAATTTGTGTACATCCCCAGCATAGTAAAGACAAAAAAAAAAAAGCCCCACCTGGAATACATTACATCCTTATGGAGCCATGTGGCGGGCACATGAGTCTTAAAGTGGCAGGGGCCGTCTTTCCCACATTACGGTCATTAGTAAAGTCCGCACCCCCTGCCAGCCTGGCTGTTTGGACTGGCCCGATGACATCATCACAAGCTGGGTGAGGTGGACCCCTTGTTGCCTCTTTAGGGGGATGTAATACCTTCAGCTACCTTTCTACTCCCAGTTAACTCCCAGTTACTGGTCTAAGTCTCATCTGAGGGAGTGCTGGCTTAACATAAACACAACAAGGAGTCATCTTTTTAAATGTTCATCTTTGTCAGTTAGGATCTTTAATTGTGAAGGAGGGATGAATACAACCATCTCTGGAATTAGCTCATGTAGTTTTGGTTTTTGGCAAGTCTTCCTAATTTAACTATAGGAGGGGTTTGTGTTGATCTACAGTGTATGTAGGCCGCTGGATCCACCAGACTTAGTGTGTGTGTTAACCTCCTCTACTGGTTTGGAGGTTTGGCTGATGATGGAAGAAATTCCATTTGAGAATTACAGATGGTTTTATTTTTTTTTCCAGTTTCTTTTGTCTGGTCCCGCCCACTCTCTCTCTCTCTCTCTCTCTGTCTCTCTCTGTCTCTCTCTCATTTCTTGAGCACTCGATGGAAAATCACCATCATAGCAAATACTAGCCTGTGCATCTGCTCAAACTCAGTCAGACTAAAATCGTAGACTGTAGCTGGGTCTTTCGTGGAACCAGTTGTTGTATTTCAAAGCCATGTCCTTTAAATGTGCCAGACTACTTATTACCAGGACTAGACGAAATTCGTGACCAGTATTTATCACGACAATGCACATACGCAGCCCATGTCCCTCCTTTTGTCAGACATCTGTTTATACAGTATTTGAATGAGTCAGAGGTGGCAAGCATTGACGAAAGGGGGGATAAAGAGAGAGAGAGGGGGGTAACATTGGGTTGAGAGAGGCTGAGAGAAGAGGGGTGAGTGAGAGAGAGAGGTTAAAAGAAATAGAGAGAGGAGGGGAGGAGGTTTTAGGATAGAGCAGGCAGCCCATGACATAGCTAAAGCATGAGTACATGCCTGTTGGCTGACGTCCACTGTGAAAGTTCTACATCTGGTTAAAATCTACTGCCTCTGCTTTCCTCCCTCTACTACCCTGCTTCTTCTTCTTCTTCTTCTTCTTCTTCTTCTTCTTCTTGTTCACTTTTCATTTTATGCACACCCCTTCTGTTTTTTGTATTTGCACTTATCACTTATTCCATTCCCTATCTCCTCTCTGTCGTCTGATTGCCCGTTGTTTCTTTTTGCTTTTCTCCTTGTGTCTCTGTCCACAAAGACAAACACAGACAGATGGAATGAGAAACAGGAGGAGGCGTCTGAACCCATTTCCCTCTCTTGATGTTTCAGTGTTGTTTGGAGAAAAGAGCTTTGCCATTTTGCCATTTGCCAAAGTGTTTTGCCATTTTGCTCTTATTCTGTATTTCTGGTACCTTTCCTTAAACCTCTTTGTAACTAAAATGTTCAGATAATGAGAGTAGAAAGTGGATTCTTCATGAACAAACATTCAGTTTAATATAAATCTCTGTCTCTAGAGATTGTGGTGTAATAATGCTAGCTGGTACAAAGTAAAGCTGGAATAGTTCGACATTTTCTACAGCTAGCCTGTGACCGAAAAGCACACTAACACGTTATATTGTGTTTGTTTAATCCGTAGAAAAACTGAAGTGTAAAAACAACATGCGGGTTAAGGTTAAACAGGATTAAACAAGATATAACATGTTTATTGTTTGTTACCTTTTGACCGAGCCAGGCAAGCTGTTTTCCCTGTTTCCAGTCATGCTAAGCTACGCTAAGCTAAGAGAAAGGAAGTGTCCCTTTCACTATCAGCTGACTAACTTTCCTGCCTTGTCATGCAGGAAAGTATCATCTCCTCAGTTTTGTATCTCTCTCAATCTCAGGTCATTTACTTAGAAAAGGAAAACAACTTACAAATTATACTTCGAAGTTTCCAAGTTAACGCAAACTAGCGTGCATTTTGTGCAAGTTTTTAAACAAATCAGTGTTTCCACTGTGTGAGTGTCACACAGATTAATCTCCTATGGAGCCTTAAGGTGGCCATAACTTACAATAATGAACCATTTCTGCACAGATCAGCAGATGCCTTTCAGCCTCCAGATGGTGAATTAATGATATTCAGATTCTCACAGATTACTGCAGGTCAAACATGCTAATGTGTTTAATTACTTTGATTATTTTACTACAGCTATATGGTCCTGAACCCTACATTGATCAAATAACAAATAACAAACACCAAACGAGGTGTTTGGTCCGACAGCTGAGTGCTGGTTTTATAATGTCAGTAAAGACTAATGGATGAGACCATGTGTTGAAACTCTGTGGTGGTCCTGACTCGTATTGACTCCCAGCCATTCCAGGGTTTACAGGGGGCAGAGGGGACAGGTATGAGCTTGTCACTCTCTCTCTCTCTCTCTCTCTCTCTCTCTCACACACACACACACACACACACACAGGCATACACTTCTCTTTCTCCACATCTGTGTGTCTTTCCTCTTTTCTGTTGCTGCACTTCAGAATTCACTTCATCATATGGAACTTCCATTTTTGGTGGGTTTCACATTTTAAATATTTGACCGGTTGGAAACCAAGTTTGTCTTTCTGCCCCTTTCTATTTCTTGTTCCATGATTCCCTCTTTTTCATCTCTCTTTGTCTTTAATCTTCTTTTTTTCTGTAAAATAAACACACACATGCCGCACACACTTCATAGCTTCAGGGTGTGTCCACACTTCCACTCTTCACCCAGTTCAGTTTGTTGACCAGATGATCTCCTGCAGCCAGTCATAATGCCGGGGTGGAGTCTGAATGATAAAAAAATCTTTTCTTTTCCTCCTCTCCGGTCCTGCTTTCTGCCTTTCTTTTTTCCTGCTGAGCCCAAAACTTCATGATGACCCAAAAATTCTTCCACGTGTCCACTGCTGGATTTGGATGGAGGAGGGGAGGAAGAGAACATGTCTGGTTTTCCTTCAGTTTTTTATTTCTCCTCTCTTTAAATCGAGGTTCTGAAATATTAACAGTTTTTTTTGGTGCTCACTGCAAAATATCCATTTAGATGGGATGTAATGCACCCCCGCAAGCACATGCACACACTGCAGCAGGCAGGAGGGCAGATAAAAAATGAATCTGATATGATTCAGACAGTCTGGTGAGATTAAAGCCTTAACATCACATTTGAACCTAATTTCTGTATAGAACTAAATGTTGTTCATGGGTTCATTAAATGCATGAGATAAAAAAAAGGACTTTGGTAGGAATAAGACTTAGCTTTCTATAGAGAACTATAAAACTGTAGAAAAGGGTGAAGGTTAGAGAAAAGCTTTGAGTGTAGCAGAAATGACAACTGAATATATAGTGAGACAAAAAAAGAAAGTATGCAGAGTGAAGAAAAGAGCAGAAGCAGAATACTCTGAAACAAAGAAGAAAAATAGAAAAAAAAATAAAAATACGTATCTAACATGTAAATGCAACAACAGTTGTTAAAGGAACCATTATGGTTTGTACCCAGTTGAAGAACATGACACACTGCAGTCAGCCTACAGCTGGAGCCGCTCATGAATCCACAATAATCATAGTCTTTTCTTTTGTCATTTCTTTGTTTTAAGCTCGTCCTTCTGCCAGAACACGGTTTTAAGCTTGAGTTTATATGTGTTTTAGATGCTAGTTTCAACACTAGTGTGCTGCTGTGACCTGAGTAACCCAGGCTCTGAGAGGAGGAGAGAGTGGAGGCGGTCTGCCTGGGGGGGTTTGAGAACGGAGAGAGAGAGACGCCAGGCTGAGGAGGACAGGCCCCGACTGGTGTGTGTGTGTGTGTGTGTGTGTGTGTGTGAGAGAGAGAGAGAGAGAGAGAGAGAGAGAGAGAGAGAGAGACACACACACACACAGAGAGAAAGACAGGGAGCTGTTATACTCTCTACCGTTATTGATGTCCATCATATTCAAACACCATCATGTTTCTGGGTTATTAGTATATTGAAGATGTATTGGTTTTGTTGATATTCATGTTTTCACTTCAGCTGATGGGCCTTTATTATTAATCAAAACAGCAACATTTAAAAACAACAAGACGCATGCCAGGAAGTGTATCAAAATTTGTAATTTTTCAAATTCATCACAACTCTTACAAAAAATATTTTTGGTCACGGTATGAAAAGAAAGCAATTAATACACTTTCTGGAATGCTGTCAAACCTCTGTTGGATGAGATTGTTTGATGAGTTAATGTAATGAGTCTACACGTTTGTGGTTGATCAGTTTCCTGCCACTGCAGAGACATGAGCTCACTTCATCACATCCCTGAGACCTTTGGTCACTTCGCAAAGGGGAGGTTTGAATGCGAAACTCTCTTTTAAGGGATAAAGACTGTTTGAAGGAGAGCGTTGTGTCTTTGAGATGAAACTGCTGTTATTTATCAGAAGGTTCATACCTGTCTGTAATCAGAAATAGCCCCGGGCTCTATTTCCATCTCATCTTCCTGGATTAAAAGACACAGGAAAGGACTTTGAAGATGGGGTGGTTTTAAAAAGGCATATTGCAAAAACGATGGCACCATATTGGGATCTAAATAAGGGAATAATAACACTGTAAGTGATGGTGGGCTTTGATCCTAAATACATGTCTGTTTCCTCTCATAAAAGCAGAACTCAGAAGCTAAAAGATCTGAGCTCAGTTTAGTTCGTATGTTTGCAGCCTAGATTTTGTCATGTAAAAGAGTTTGCAACTTTTTGTCTGAAATCTTCATTCTATTTTGTAAATCACCCCTATTTCCCATGAATCCCAGACCATCATCTGTCCAGATCATTTCTTCTTCTGTTACCATAATGTTTGACGTCATTGATGTGTGAGACTGGCTGCTCAGCATGTCACTCCTGACCAGGTTGAGATCAGAGATGTGCTGGGACTTGCTATTTGCTATGTGAAATGTGACCTCTTTCCCTCCCTCAGGGACAAAAGCACAAAAAAGGCCCAACCATGTTTTTCCCTTTCCAAAACATACACATGTGACTGAGATATCTGACCATATTTTCATGAGATGCGTATGAATAGACAGTAGGACTATCCCACTTGAACGCCACCTTCTTTCTTTGCCACTTTACATATTCAATATATGTGGCACAGTGAGCACATACATCAGTGTAATTTATTTCTTGATTTGGAATTATTTACCTTCATCTTCATCAAAACCTCATTATTATCCATCCAACCATGCTGCCATTAATGGCTGACCTGCACTACCACTTAGATATATGAGATGTGAAGATATGTGAATAAAGATATATGAAAGTTTTGCACATATAATCTTGTATTCCTACAATAAATTGAGTTTTGCCCTTGTTTTTGCACATGAACCAGTGAACTATGGGTATTTCTTTGTGACGCACATGTTGTGTCTTGAGTGTAGAAAAGTATGTTATGAGTGCAGCAGCAAATGCAGACTCATTACACAGCAGTGACACATCATTTTGTCTGAAATGAATGAAAGCATTGAGCAGACTACATTGATTTAATATGACAGTTATGTTGATCATTGACTGTTTGATCCTTTAAGATGTTAAACACAGAAAATAGGACTCTACACGGCAGGTCATAAACATCATCCACTTCAGGTTTCTCACGTTAATGTATGAAAACACACACACACACACACACACACACACACACACACACACAGTAATACACACACTCAGGTGAGCTTGTCTGGTGGTGAGGGGGCCATGTTGCTGTATTTTCTTAGCTTGTGTCTGGCAGGATGACCACACTGAGCAGGAATCGGGGGTGTTTCCTCTAACTGCTCCCTGGGGTCTTTAACACACACACACACACTCCTTCACACACTGTTCTTTGGTATAAGTTTGAGAGAGTGTGTGTGTGTGTGTGTGTGTGTGTGTGTGAGAGATAGAGAGAGAGATAGAGAGATAGAGAGAGAGAGAATTGGATTATTTATTCATGCCATCAAAGAAATCTACTTCCTTATTCTCAAAAATTCAAAAAATCAGTTTCAAAGGGTTTGAGTTTTGTTGTCTTATCAATCTCAACTTTTTTTATGGAAATGTGTCAAGCCGTAGGAGGGGAGGGAGAGAATACCAAAGCACAAGCGAGACACTGTTGAAGATTTAGAGTTTAAAATTTAAAATGCTGAGATAGAAATGAGACAGAGATAGAGACGACAGCTTTCCTACATGTAGTCTGAGCTCTAAATCTGCAGCCTCCAGCCTCACAGATCTGGTTTTCTTCCAACATGGCTGGAATTCTCTCTTCTTCTTTTTCTTCTATTCCTCTTCCACGTCTCTTGGCCACTCCCTCTGTGGCAATAATTGTGCTTGAAACAAAGAGCAGCAGCATTTCCCATTTTAATTCATGGTGCACTTTGACGAACAAACTGTTTTTTTCTTTGTCTTACTTTTCTCAAGTCTGCAGGTAAACCAGTCGTTATAAAGTATGCTCAAGCCGACAGAGCTTTATTAAGGATTTTAGCACAGATCCGTTTCCAAAGAAACCAAATCTGCTTGCTTAATTTCGGGTAAATGTGTACAAAGTGATGCACAAAACAATTACAATATTTCCATTTGATGGAAGGGTGCAGCCATAAAAAACATAGATTCTTTGGGTTCGAATATTTGCCCATGTGAACATCATATAGCTTCAATGAGGACTTGTAACATGCCAATACATAATATACATGGCATGTGTGGAAAGAGATGATTTTAAGGGGAAACTCAGAAGAGAAATGGGGTTAAAACAGTCTCATAGTACAATGGAATGTAGATTATTTCCTCCAAACCTTTGATAGAAGGGCTTTTTTTTTATAATGATGTGATGCACAGTGATCATTTCCCTTCGCACAGGCTTGTAGATGACGTGGCTGGGTCAGGCTCCTGAGACAGTCTCTGCTGCTCGTGGCTCAAACCAATTTCTAAAAGAGAAGAGAAAAAAAATCTTAATGACAAGCCCTAGTGGCCAAAGGGAATCGAGAGCTGGCAGCGTTGGATTGCATTTCCCTGCGTCTGCCCGCCTATTGTGGCGAACAGTCAGTGTTTAGGGAGGGACGTCTTAGAATAACATGGCATTAAACTCAAAGATGACAATTCACAGTCTCCTTTTTTCCCCCATTTTCTACTCATCTGTCAGACACTTTGTAAACTTTCTGCTAACTTATATTCGCGTTTCCCTTTTTCTTAATCTCTCAGTTTGTTCTTTTTTCTTTCTTTTCCATCATTACTTTATTCGGATAAAGGCACAAGAAGTGTCACTTTGGGCGCTTGGTCTCATAATCAAACAAACCTTATAATTCTCTTAAATGAAATGTATTTTCTGCTCTTTTCTCAGTCGTATTCTTTTCTTTTTTTTCTTCCTAGCCAGATGTGTTTCTCCTCTGAGTCTCCCCCTGTGCAGGCCCCCATGATTCATTTTCCACAGACATCTTAAAAGGTCCAAACTCTCCCCTCCCCCCATGCCTTTTTTCCCTCTTCCCTTTCTCTCTTTCCCTGAGCTCAGACTCCCACTGCTGGATTGTCTCAGCCTGCAGTGCTTGTCAGGAACAGTGGAACGAGAACTCAGCAGAGGGAAGGAATGAAGCTTATGTGGAATCTCCATAGCCAAAGGGTTGCTGTTTCACTCTGTCTTTTTCTCCTCCCCTGGTGGTCAGAGGGGGAGGTGGGACGAGCCTGCCCAGGTGCTGTTATGGGTGTTGGTGGGTGGATCCACTTGATGACACCCTCAGGGAGGTAAACACACCTCCAGAATGAGGGGAAGTGATAAAGTAGGCGGAACGCTTTTCTTATGAGCTGTATTACTTTCACTGATGGGAGGTGGAGAGGGAGAAACACTGCTCATCCTCCTCCCCCGTTCTCTCCTCTCTTTCCCACCCTTCCCCACTTCTCCCTGTCCCACCCAGACCCACTCCTTGCTTCCTTGCTCCTCACCCTCTTTACTGTGCTTTTTCGACGACGTTCCAATGAAGATGACGCTGCCTTGTGACAGTTTATGTCATCTGCCGTCCGGTTGATAATGAACTCTTAAACTGTGTGTTAGCAAGGAATAGTTTTAAATACGAAGCTACAACCAGGAGACCGTTAGCTTAGCATAAAGATTGGAATTAGTGGAAACAGCTAGCCTTGCTCAACACCTCCAAACATGCTATGTCTCATGTAAAAATGTCTCATGTAAAAACAACAAGTTGTAGTTTTCCTGAGGTTTGTATCTGCCGCTCTATTTCTTGGCGGGCAGTATTGACTTCCTGGTTTCTCCGATGGCTGCCTGGTAACCTCATGGTGATGACAAGACTCCAGGAACAACAAAAATTTGATATATAATGAGATATAACAAGTGAGCTTTAGACATGTTGGTAGGTGTATTTTGTTACCTTCAGACAGAGCCAAGCTAGCTGTTTCCCTCCGTTTCTAGTCTTTGCGCTAAGCTAAACTAAGCTAAGCTAAGCTAATCGCCTGCTGGCTGCTGCTTCATATTTACTGTACAAACATGAGAGTGGTATCAATCTTCTCGTCTGTGTTGTGTTGGTTAGTAAGGAAGATACCGTGACACCGGGGTCTCTTTGGAGTTGATCTCTGCATTTAGCGGTTAAAAACAACTTTGGACGTGACAAAACGCTCAAATATAATATATAACAGAGTAAGAGATTATGATTGACTGAGGGGGAACACATATACACAATGAACTATGACAAACAAGAAGAAGAAATGAATGGTATTAGCCATATTCTGACAGGTTTTTTTGTAATTACATAAAAAAGAGGTTGCTGTACATACGACGCAGCTACATAGGTCGAACTTTCACAGAAGGGAAAGCAGTTGTACACACATCTGTAAATCCCACGTCTGGTTCCATGAGGTGAAGTGTGTGAGGTGAAAAGTGTGGGTGTGCCAGCCATACCTTGTCTTTACAGGCACGTGGCCTGTGATTGCACGTTGAGAGAATCCCCCTATTTCAACAGCAATAAAGTGTAAAATTGAAAGGTGGGCCAAGGAGGGATGAGACCCACAATTACCTGCCGTCTGCTCTGCAGCGTATCTACAGTATATTCCCTCAGTGTGACAAGCCTTCACATGGGGTTACAGTGAAACCTGAAAGCTCCTTTTCATTTAAATGTGTCCAATTGCAAGCAAGAAAGTCTTCCCCTCATCAGCACGCAGGCGCCCAATGTACGAATGGTTTTAGACTTAAAAAATGAATTCATTCTGATTTGTCTTCTTGGCATGAGCAGGTCCTGTAAGTGTTAATGTCAACATGGATAAAAAGTCGGAAACGCTCCACCTGAAACCCTGAGCCACAAGGATAACAAGAGCTCAAACAGTCATACTGAAAACTGCTTCAATCAAACCATGTTTTTTCACTGGTCTGCAAGGATTTGCTTTATTCAACAATCTTCTTCAGTATCCACAGACCTTATAGAGGCTCCTGATTTATTCTACGGCCAACTTGTCCTTTCTTGGGGGTAAACAGGAAGTTCCATTTTAATAGGACAGCCTGATCATTGTGATAAAGTCTGTCTGCAAGGAGAAAACACAAAGAGAGGAGAGGATTGTGCTTTGGAAACACAATCATTTTGGTCAAAACAAGCAAATCCTTCCTTATAATACTTATGCATTACTTTGTACTACTGCTATTACATGGACACTATGTTCATTTATGGCTTAATTTATAACAAAATGCCCGATATTAAACTGTATTTAATGCAGTGAGGTGTGGCATCAAATAGATAGTGAAAACTGAATTGCATGATGCAAAAAGCCCCGTTAGCTGAAGTGCAAACAGCAGTTAAAGAGGTTTGAAAGTTAATGACTGTTTAGTTACAGCAGTCTTATGAATGGTTACGCAGAGTTTTCCTCCAGCGCTCATCCTCAGATGAACCCAGAGTCCTATCATCCCATCCAAGGCCTACATCGGACGAAACCTCCTGCCACGTTGTCTCTCCTGTTCTTCCTCCCCTCCCTGTCTCTCCCCTTCTTCTCTCTCAGTCTCTCTGTCTCCTCCTCGTTCCCTTGCTCACATTTCTCACTGTGATTTGATTTTACGTCTTTGACCATAGTCTGCCTCTCTCTGTTTTTTCTTTCTGTAGCCTCTCTCGCTCTACCTTTCTTTCTTTTTTTATTTTTTTCTTTCTTTCATATGATGTGGTTGTTGCAGGGATGAAGGGAGGGTCAGTCCAGTCGTCTTGCTTCCTGTGCTCTGCGCAGTCTAAATGCCAGCTTGGTGACCACACAGCAGTGCATGAGCGGCGCAGTGATGGTTCAGCTGCTGCACCTCGGTCACAGGCCATTTTCACCGAGCTGTGCTCTCTCATTTTGTCAGGACTCTCAGACAGACACACCGTTGGGTCCCATGAACCTCCACACACAAAATGCATGCTGCATGTTTGATAAAAGTTAAGACTGAGCTCCTGCAGTCAAATTGCACAAACAGTCTAGCAGTATTGTGCTCAGTCATTTTCAGTTTGTTCAATTCAAGTATGAAATTCTTTTTATAGAACTATACAAAAGCATTATACAACTTTATGATCAGTAATGACTTTAATCTTTGTTTGATTGGGAATGAACAGAGTGAAACCTTGCTGTGAAAAGTATATTGACTTAGAAATGTGTGAAGAAGAATGTTGTATTTTTTTCTTGTATCTATGCACTACATCTGGGTTGTGTACTGTATTTTGTATTTTACTATAATATACTTAAATTAAATTCTGAAGCACACGTCTGTAAAGTCGACTTCACTATTCTATCCTCCTATTTCTGTTTTTCCTATTTTCCCCTTGTCTTTAGATGTAAATCTGTCACATAAATGTGAGTTTTTCAAAGCGAACTGGACTGTTACCAAATTAGCAGCTTTCTTGATGCCAGTGTCTCCCCCACACATGAATTTAAGCCTTAATTGATGGACAGTAGAGACAGACAGGAAACATGGGAAGACATGCAACATAAGCCCCTGGCCAGAATCAAACTGGGGACGCTGCAGTTACACATTATGTGTCTTAACCACTAGACTGCCGGGGTGCCTTTATGCTTCATGAAGCCTTACAGGTAAATATTCAGTGATATTATACTGTGTCAGTAATGTACAGAACCTTATTTAGTAGGGTGCAAATTAATGAATCATTTCCTGGTAAGTAGCTGTGTCCCAGTTCAAGGGCTGGGTCCATGAAGGTGGCTCCATCAGAGGACCTGAAGGTCCACTCCTTCTCCTCAGATGAGATGCTGCAGCCTCATACTGACCAAAACTCATAGTTAACGTGGGCACTCCACTTTGACTCATAAAGTCAAACAATTTCCAGATTTATCACCAGGAATTTTGTCCTTAAAATAGAGAAAAAAAAACAGAGAATGAGGTTTGGCTTTAACATGTGCCAAACAACTGGCAAAAAGTGTGCCTCGTTAAAAACAAATATATGTATATAATTCATACATCCATTTACAGAAGAATGTAAGTTATATGTATGTGTATGTGTGGCTTCCATTACTCACATGTTGCAGTCTCTTTTTCGGTTGTTTAAATTAATGGGTATATTAACCAGTGATCACTGAAAGACCTGTGATATTTACCAACTTATTAAGTTAACAAATATGTTGACAAATATTTAAAAAGTGAATGAGCACTGAATGTGCTGCTAATCTAAATGCGTATACACAATTAATTACATGCAGCCACACATACAGTGCAACCTGCAGAGATGCACACTGCTTTTCTTTCCCTTCCCAGGTGGAAATGTACAAGCACTTGGGACTATCCCGTCATGGCAGCAAATGCATGTGCTTCACATACACTTACACATACACACTGTTGATCAACCCTTACAGTTCATCATAGTCTCCAGTGTCTAGACTGCTGTCTCTCACTAAAGCTCCAGGAAGCTCCAGTATATCTAAACTGTAGTTCGCTCTACCTGCTCATTACAACATTTAAACATATTTTAGAGAATCACACCAGCATTTCACCTCAAATGCCTCTGGCAACAATGCGAGAAACGTGAAGCGTCTGAACGCCTCCCACAATCCTTTCTGGGGACCGCCCAACTATCTGCAGACAAAAGAGAGAAGAGTTAAAATGAACTGATTCTCCCAAAATAAATAGCAAAGAAAACAAGAAAGGCAACCATTTGTATAATTCATCCAAGAGTTTTTGCATCCATATTTTCCACTTTTCATCCAATAGAAATGTGTTAATCTCCAAAAAGCATTGAGTCAAACCTTCACTCGATGTTTGGTTATATTAACTGTGTATGTTCCAACTGTGTGTATTATCGTTTTCTCTTCTTGCTGCTTGTTTCTGTTGCTGTCAGACAAAGACTTTCCGACTGCACGTACTGTTTTCTTCAGCCTTGAACTCCTACCAGATCTTTTCTTTCGCTTCATGAGTGAGACAGCAGCATCCTCTTCTGGTTAAAATGCTCAATAAATAAGACACTGGCCGTCTTTTTCTTTTCTCTGGTTTTTCTACAGCGCACCGAGGAATTGTCAGGAGGAAAAACTACTGTAATCTGCACAGTTGCATGTGATGGTTTTAACTCTATTAATGCAACATGGAAGGAACTTTTTTTTTGCATACGAATATGTACATGTTTCTTACAGAAAATATAAGATCAAACTACTGTATGGAGCATTATTATAGTGTCCTTCTTAAACAAAGCCGCTGTGGAAAGCACTGTCACATTGTCCACTGGAGGGTGCCGCTGCATCACATACTGCAGCATCAGCTGGTGTGTTTCCTCCTTAAAATGCAAAAGGCATCAGCAACTGCTCACTGACTTGTGAAGCGTTCTGTAAAAGCAGGTTTCTAAAACTGTTTCTAAAGCTGTGGCTTTCGCTGACAAGCTGTGATCCTCTTGTAATTGGGCAGTGTAAATGTACCATTCCGCTCCACACTCACTCTGTTGCACACACATTCACTCCTGGATGCGGCCCAGTACAACCACAGTCTGAACTGTTGATCACTAAATCTCCCCTGGAGCATCCAGAGATTAAGTGTCTTGCTCAAGGACACCTCAATGCCCAAATATATTCTGTGTTCATCATTTTTAGGATAGTTAATTCATTTCTTCCACAACAAATCTCTGCGGTGATCACATAATAACCTCTATTTACCCACTCGAGTGATTTTCAAGATCCATTTATGTGTAATCTCTTCTGGGCAGCAGAGTACAGTCATTTTGTTCAAAGAAAAACACAAACAACTAAAAATCTCTGCCAAGATTATTTGTTCATTTTGTCCCTCCACTCTCAACTTAAACGACCTCAGCATGTTCAAGTCCTTGAAAGCATTATACATGTTGAAATGGATTACAGCCTTCTGTCGTGCAGATCGAGAAGGTTGTGTTTACATCTAACCTTACACAAACTCTGGTGCATTTTCTTATTTATACGGTTTCATTTAGGCTGGGAACAACACTGTTATGCAAACCATGGTGTGGACCAACAACCACATCGATGCTGCCTAAGATGTTGGGTTTGTCTGCTTCTAAGAAAACCTGACTGGGCTGCTGATCATGGCACCCACTTCTCCATCACTGGTTTCATGTTGTGGTACAAGATGCATGATATCCTCCAAATTCCATTTGCAGTCGTCACTAAAAGTCACAGCCACATCCAAATATTTCTTTGTGAACACTGTGTGACCACCACAGAAAATAAACAAAACTTTCAAGTGCAGCGTGCCCTGGCTGTCAGTCAGCTGAATACATTTCGCTTTGATTTTCTCCTGCGGCGGTGTATGGCTCTGATGATGCAGGATGACAGACAGGTCACCAAAAACTGCCCAATGAATGAGTGATCTGTCAGTCCACGTTTATAAGTAATATATGGCAACGATAAATCATTTTCTGTTTTTAGAACCAAGTATGAAGCAGTTTGATGTGAATCACTTGTCGTAGTGATTTACATGCTCAGTGTATCGCAGCAGTTATCAGCAGCATCATTATGATGAAAATACATTACATTGATGCATTAAAGCCATCTGTAAGTGACAGTGCAAAAGAGGGGAGACAAAATAAATATCACATGAAAATGTGTTTCTTTTTTGTACTCATACTGACATATTGGTACAAACTCATCAGTGGTAGAAGTAGCAATACTACGGTGTAAACATACTCCATTGCAAGTAAAAGTCCTGCATTCAAAATATTACTTTAAGTGTCTGTATTTGCATTGTATCAAAGGACAGTGTGAAAACAATGTGAAAGGAGTGGCTCATCATGATGAACCTACAGAGAATTATCACCCGTATTTGCAGTTCTGCTCGGCTTTTTACGGCACTGTTTTAGCAACTTTCAGCTCTCAGACCACAGCAGGCTTTAAAAACTCACTGTACACAACCTGCTCAGTACCAAACAGCAGACAGACAGACAGACAGTTAGCAGCTAGCTGGTGGAGCATGTAGCAGCTGAGGGAAACACATATTTCCCTCAGGAGTTGGTGGAGACCAAACACAGAGCTAACAGGAGAGTGAATGTTGGACTGACATTCGCCAGGTGCCCGGTTGCACGACTCCAAATGCATGATAATGCTGCTCCGTAACTGCTGCATACATAAATACACAACTGTTTGCTAACAGGTGATGATATCTCAATGTTGTGTCCTACTGGCCCCAAAGTGGCCAGAAAAACTGCAGATTTTTCTACAGTACTTGAGTAAATGTACTCATTACATTCTACCATTGAAACTCTTAAACATACAAACACATTATGGCCTTATGATTATGGCATTTTGAAGTTTTTAATCTTTATATGTCATATGAATTTTATGAAATAGATGTTATAAACACCACAAATAGTACTGGTCCGGGACATGTTGCTTTTACATGGGGATCAGAACCATCTCTTACCGAAGCCCTCCCTTCATTATAGTACACTGAGCATCTTAGCTGACTCTCTCCCTCTTTCATTCATGGTTTCCATTACACAGCATGACTTGATTGACACTGGTTTTATGACGTCTTCACTGAAGCAATGCCTCGGTGGGTTCTCTGGAAACACATTACTATTAGCGTTTTTTTATTAGGTGCAACATTCTCATCCAATGTCATCCTACAGCCTTGCTCTGATCTGGCTGCTTTCCTTTGAGCCAACCAATGTGGGAATAGTGGCATTTTTGATACTGATACACTAAAAGCAGCCACATGTGGTGTGTGACGTTAGACGTCTTTTGAAAGCTGAACGTTTCCAATCTAATGTTATTTTGATTCACTTCTCTGGAAGAACTCCTCTCTAAATCTAGTCTGACGTATGACACAATGAGAAAGACCCTGCCATGTTTGCTTCTCCTGTCGGTGCTTAGCTGCATTTACCAAAGGTCTCGTTCAGTCATTCAAGAGTCACCAGGAGACTCAATAAGGAAATGAAAGCTCCATCTGCATACATTAGAATTGTAAATGTGGTCAGATGCTCACGACAGCAGCCATACATAAAAATGAGTTTTGAAAAGTGTCAGAACTTCATAGACAAGCTAAAGGGAGGAGAGAGGCACAGATCAGCGGACTAATGACAGATGGCCCACCAGGACACATTGATAATCATGCATATGATAATTGGCTCTGTTAACTGAAATGTGCCCTTGAGGAGAAATAAAGTATTTTTGGGTCTCTAAAGATTTACTTTCAGTTGCTGGGTAATGGGCAGCTTAGTGAATATTTTGCCTAATTAACAAGCAGGGAAAAAGCGGTGCAGCACAGTTTAAAATAATTCACAATCAAATATTATTTTTCTCCATTTGTGTTCCTGACAACCAAACCCTTCAGTAGAATTGATCCTTTTTACTGTCATACTTTCGTTTTCTAAATATATGATGAATAGCTCTAGCTGTTGCCTCTCCATGGCTCAGTTCTGAACTTCCTACTACCTGTGGTGGACCCTGAATATTGTGGACATGGACATAAATGATCTATAGATTTGTTCATCTTTTCAATGTAAATCCACACCTTAGAGGAAGACATAAATAGCTATGTGTCCTATAGCGTTACACTGAGCGTCTCTTGCCATGTGCAGACGATGCACTTAATCATCAGTCCTCTGTCCAGCCCATCAGGAGGTCGGCTGTTTCCACCTTCCCTCCTGTCACCCTGAGTGGAAGTGTGTAAACACTTGATTAGCTTACTGTGAGTCCATGGCACATCCAGGGTCCAGGTGATTAGTGTTGATTTGACACGAAGACGCTGTGTTCTTCACACAGTATGAGGTTAGAAAACACGTACATAAGTGTGTTTTGGAAACTGACTCTCAAGAAAACTCACCAACTTGTTATATTACCATAAAGCTGTGAAAATGTTATGACTTTTTCTCAGTTAGCAGGGATTGTATTACTTTTCAGTAATAAGTAATATTCAGTCAATTTTATGCATTCTTATTATTTAATAAATCACAATCCGAGCTGGTGCTCCGAGCACACAAAGCTCGGCCAATGCTGAGACATTTTCATTCAGATTAAATGTATTTACTGAAAGACATGAATTCAAGTCTCAAGTTTATGTCAGTTACATTTCACAGTAAAACGTTAAGACAATTTAAACAGCAAAATTGCCACATCCAGATCACCATCCAAATCAAATAGATTAATCATATTTGTTGAAAACGTAATGCTTTTTAATAACTTTCTATATTGACTGTGTTACTTTTTGCTCCGTGAATTCTTTTATTAATTAATAATAGTATTTTTATTGAGGTTTATGGTTTAGTATCAAAGTAAAGACAAACTTAAAAGAACTGGACACATAACATTTATAACGATAAAAATAAATAAATAAAAATAAAAACAAGGCAAGGACAAAGTAATACAAACAGTAATACAAGCAGAGAGATACCCACGTCCACCTCTGTCTGTTAAAATGCACACCTTCGTACTAACACAAACTTGCCCAGACCCTCATGGGTTTTACTCCAAAAGTTGCTGATTTATTGAAATATAAACAATATACTTCGAGGGGAAAAAAGGTCAATACAAAACTAAACAAACTGAATAAATAAAAAAATATATATATTAGTGGAAAATTTGTCAGACTCTACCCATCTAGTGTTTTAAAAAGTTGATCCAAGCTTGCCACAGCTGTGGAAATATCTGATGCACACAATCACATATAACACATATTTGAGCAGTATTCAATGAAATGAACAACTGACAGTACCCTAATCAAGTTACAACATGTTTTCGCTACAAAGCCACCCCATGCGGCAGAAATTATGATTTTTTTAATGAATTGGCCATCACAGTAGCCAGCTTGGTTCCGGCAACCAACAGAGAACAATCTCAGCCTCGTTTGACATCTGGCACTGACCTGAGTACAACCTGGGTCGTGAAGATAAGGAGCTGGTAAATTACCTTCTAAGTACAAAACAGCACAAGAGGATGCACATTTAGACCTAAGCACATATATGGGGATATCACAGGACAGACATGCAGCTATAGAATTCTATAGAATCCATTAAAAACACCTTGAAATTTAAATGAAACTTTATTTTCCTAGTAAACAATTACCATTAAGCTTTTTTATCATCACTGGGTTTGGATTGGAGCTCCTGTTATTTTCAGCGAACGTTATTTCTCTTAATTTGGCTGGAGAAGGAAATCTTTTCACGATGATTGACATGAATGCATGACAGATTTGCACAAACACACAGAAGTTTCACTAATCTCTCTAAAATCCTTGTCTCTCTGTGTCAGTGACAGCACAGGATAATCCTGCCAGTCAGACCCAGCCACATTGATTTTTCCTTTGGCTATATGCAAAAGCTGTAATCACCGCTGATGTCATATTGTGCTTGTGTAATGGTCTGTATCTCTCTGCTGATTGTTTTGTGTTTTGCTGTTGCTGTTCTTCTTCATGTGCATTGTCTTTTTCAGCTGCCTTGTGTCCAAGTTTTAACTTCAAAGCAGGGATTTTGTGCACATTTGAATGACAATCCAGTGACTGAATCGCAGAGACAAGGGCAGAAGATTAGATACAGTAGCTTTGGTGGCAATATATGGAAGTGGCCTCAGATTTAACTATTCAACTTTCGCTCACACTATGACCTTAGAAGCATCTGTCAGCACCTTGTTTTCTAATGTTTCCATCAACCTCACTATGACTCATCTGACCAGAGCCTCACCTCAACTTTACCATGCGTTCCCTCTATATTTAAACATAAAGCTCTCCTGGGCTGTAGTCGTGTCCCCAAACCTGACCTGAAGTTTGAACGTATTGTGATAAAAGAACATCAGGATTCAATGCCATCCTGAGTCAAGGCACATCTCCAGAGCGGTAGGGGATGGTGTTGCCGAAATGAGGGGAAAAATAAAAGAAGACTGGAAGGCAGGAGCACTGAAGAGAACATAAACCTGAATTCAAAGCTTGTGTTTGCAGTTCAACATCTAAACGAGAGAGGGAACAAAAAGAAGCGTTCCCTTATGTCTGCTCATCAGTGTCCAAAAACCTCTGCTGCTTGCTGATTGATATTCTCCAACAGGCAGCCTTGCAGATCACTTCCAAAAACATTTCTTTCAGCCTTTCATATCAAAGCTCATGGCACACAGCATTGCACCTTTTCCTCAAATTACCACTGTGAATCTAGTTAGCACAGGTCAGCTTGGTGAGGGAGGTTTTAATGGTGTGTTCTTTCTGCTTGTGTTCAGTGAGACAACTCACTAATCTGTTAATCAATAAAAGTCTCCTCGTAAACAACTGGGAATTTAAATCTCTCTCACTTATGCATAAGCAGATTATGGTGGATTTGTTCAGGGGTCTTCAGAGTACATATTAAGCCTGTTTAGTTTGCCTGAGAGTCACTAACAGCTGAAAATGGACTGGGACTCTGGAGGTCTGAACTGTCTGCAGGCTGAGAGCTGAATGAGACGATTGGACCTGCTTCATTTCAGTAGTGTTGACTGGTCAATTCATGACACTGCCATCTATTTCCATTATGGAGTTGCATGATAAAGGGCGTGTTGTATTTTTGCGACGATGACAGCTCACTGTCCTTGTTAACCTTGTACAATTGGATTTTGAGTAAAATGTCCCCTTATGGGCACATATGGGCATTTGTCAGTTGAAGCATTGTGAGGAATATCAATCAAATGTTTTCCTCCATTGAATTACCTTGTGAACTAAATGGAAAGAAAAAAAAATGCCTGGAGTTCAAACACCTTCCTCGGAGTGCTTTCAAATCTGCATAAATGTTGCATTTTCAATATAGACAGAAAGAAGCTCTCAAGAAGAGAGTAGAGAGCAAAATATCCTCTACAGTATAATGACTGTCAAAGATGATGGTTCTTGACGGAAATAACACCATAGAAAAATGTGTTATTTGAAAATATTTCCCATTTCCTGGACTGTATAAAAGCCCTCAAACAAACTGAATGGGTTCTATCAATGCAGGCTTAACATCTTCTTATCTTTTATGTCTTTTATTGTGCCTGAGCCATACTTTCCACTTCAAAAAAAAAGAACAAAAACCCCTCTTTCTCTGAGACAATGCAGTGTGACACTTGAAGGACATTTGTAATGTAAGTTTAATGTTTTGCATTTTTATCTATTATCTAGTATGTGTCTCAAATATACTGCATAATAGGTTTATTCTTGACAAAGTCAGGACTTCTTGGTCTTGACTTGGCATATTTCCTGGGACTTGTTGGTCTTTACTTGGGACTTTACTTGAGAGCTGTTAGCCTTGAATTGGGACTTGTTGGTCTTGACTTGGAACTTGACTTAAGACTTGTTAGCCTTTACTTGGGACATGATGGTCTTGACTTGGCATTTGGCCTGGGATTTGTTGGTCTTGACTTAGGACATGACTCAGGATTTCATAGCTAAGAATTGGGTACTATCAGAACTTCTATGGTCCAAACATTATAATCCCTGATGTGTTCACAGGAGACCTCAACATGGCAGAAATACCCCTGAAACTTTAAAAAGCAGCCAGGAGTTAACATAGCAGTTTCTAAATTGGCCTTGAGAATCCTATAAACAAACAAAGGAGGAAAAGAAATACCAGCTGAAAGCTTCCATCTGAAATTGTGCCATTTGATGCAGAAAAACCTTAAAATATTCTCATTTAACCAGGTTGCCTTGAATCACAAGTAAAGAGTTAGTTTTGTGTTGTTTTTTTTGCTGCAGTTTCAGTTTGTTTGTTTTCTCCCCTGATAGTGCAATGATGACTCATCGTTCGAGCCGGGCAAGGGATGTTGGGAAGCTGTCATTTGCATGGTGTCATCTGAGGAATTAAAAACCCTGTGAAGAGCTGACCTACGACTAATTAGGATGTGTTTGTCTAAATGAAGTCTTTGCATGTGTGTGTGTAATTCTTCCCACAATATTTATCAGCACAGACATGCCAGGTAAGGTCGAGCCTAATGTATCCCCAACAGCAGTATGTAAATGTGATCATCTCTGCACTGACACAGCAGGAGCAGACAGACTGTGCCCATCACTCATTATGTCAATCAATCTTAATATACAGACTATCTAATTACATGCCTTGCCATTAAGAGTGAATGTTCCTTCAGAGCTTGGACAGTAAAGAGGATTGCCCTCATACAGATATAGAGTTGAGATGTTCATATTGTGCTTAAACTAGGTGGCACTGTTGCTCTTCTTTTAGTCTGCTGTTTGAGAGAGAAAAAGTGCCACATTGTGATTGATGTGATCAGTGACATCTCAGGGACTCAAAATCAATGATGTTAGCAGGGTCAAGATATCAGTAATACTAGTGATTTTATAATGCTGTGACAATAAAAGGAATAAGTAATTTATCTCAGGATGTTTGCAGTGTGTTATAATAATAGTGGTGTTGTGATTATGATACACTTGCTGCATTAGTCAAAGGATAAATCCCGTTCTGCTACATGGCCTCCGGCTTTAGATTTCCATTAACTTAGGTATGACAAATTTCAGAGATTCACAATCGCTCTCTTTGGAAAATGCTGCAGCACTAATACCTGCGCTGGCTTTTATAATCAGATTACAGTTCATATAGTCAAATTGTACTTTCCAAGGCGGAAAGTGGGTCAGGATGAAGAAAAGCGGCATGGGATCTGACTGCTCCTCCCACACTTATTTTCTCTTTTTTGAAGATACCGGGTGTCTTCAGAGGGCGGTGGTGTGAACTCAAAGTCACTGTGTAACTTTTGTGAGACTTCTGAAAACAACAGCTTCATCCTCAGTTTTATGAAAGCTTCTAAGAACATAGTTAAAACGAGAGTGAATATTGCTCTCAAAATAGATGTTGCTGCATATCTAGTGGATACGATAGATAGGCAGCTGTTTGCTAACATGTTTGCCAAATCAACTTTAAAGGGTGATGAAGTGTGTGTTCAGCCAAAAAAGTCAGCTAATTTCAGCAAGTGTAAAGAGTAACTTAATCTTGTGTTTGCTGTGATGTACAGTACATGTAAGTTATGTACAGGTGTACTCCCAGTGACATCACTGCTGGGTGTGGTTACAGGTTTAATGAAGCACACCTCTGACCTCACCCAACCACACCCATCAGTGACTCTGGATGAGGTCGGAGGTGAAACAGGCTTGAAACTTTCAATCAGAGAGGGCAGCGAAACGTTGCTTTTCAGCCTGGTGCTATGTAAATGTCTGTTGTTGTTTTATGTTATTCACTAGTTATGAGACTGCTGTCCATGGCTGCTCTCAGTTTCAACTTTTCACTTGGATTACTGTGTTGTAATGTCCTATCTTATTTGACGCATTCATAATTCTAATAAAATGCATGTTGTAACTGAAATGGTCTAGGTGAACCCAAATTCTCTCTCTATATATAATTCATCATAAATCTTAAATGCAACTATTTACATCAAATATTATTTCATCTTGGAAAGCCCAGGTTATCCTGATAAAGATGTGCTCCATACCCACATTTGAAGCTAATAGGAGACTTTAAGAGGCAGAAAGTAGGACCAAACAGTTAAGAATAAGATAAGATGAAACAACATAAGATAAGATAAGATGAGATAAGGTAAGACAATGAAATGGACATTAACTAGCCTAGAGCAGCACAGTAATAATAAGCAGAACATTTTGCAGGCCACAGAGCACTGGGAGAATATTACCACTAATGTTGCAAGAATGATGTATCACAATAAACAGGCTGTAGTTCAGCCCATACAATAGTAAACATGGCCAAATGTAGCAGATTGCTATGCTTTTCCCTGTGTGGAATTTGTAAACAGGCCTCATTACGAGCACCATATGGTTCCTTCATCGTTGTGCACATCTGCCACTGCAGTACTTCAGTGGGAATTCATTCTCCAAATACTGACCGAACCCACTCCTTCCTGGACATAAATACATAAACTATACCTGGGCCAGGCCATCTTCGGTCGCAATAAGTATTCTACAAGCACAACAAAACAGGAGGTTTGACATTATGCCACATCCCTGAGGGGAGATTACCCTAAAGCAATTCATAGCACTACTCAGCAAACTATGAATTACTTGTCAAAGCTTGTCTTGCGGAGCACCGGGGGTTTAAGAGGGTGCTGGAATTGAGCCCTGGTGATACTCAATTATAGCAGGACAAAGGCATGCAGTGTGGTGACATATTGTAGGGAGGAGAAGTGCAGTAGACCAAAGCTTTGGCGACATGAGGGACACAGCAGTGCATAAAATTGTGATTCTGTTTTGGTGTGTTGGTAAGCCTTTCAAATGGAATTCACATCAGGGCAGACTTCTTCTGGTTTGCTCTTTTGCTGAGAGAAAAAAAGTCGTATTCATGACAGTTAATAGAAAGCTGTCAGGCCTGTGGCAGCGGCAAATGATTCAGTGGTGTATCAGCACGTCCCTGTGGTCAGTTCCCAAACTTTCACCACCATTCAAATTGAAAGTGCATACGAAAATGAGGCCAAAGCACAAGCAGCTTGCACATTAATGCTCTTGTCTTACCACATTGAAATGAAAGAGCCCAACTTGGCTGCAGGAATTAAAAGAGATGACAGAAATGTTTTCTCAATACGATCAAAGACAACAACCTCAATCTGCTCCTGGCTGGCTCATGACTCACTCTGCTAAATTGTGTCTCTTCAGCTTGCAAACTTTTCTCCTTTAAGTGGACATACAGGAAAAGCGAATTAGTGTGCGCTAGTATTATTATGCATGTCTTTTCATTATCATAATTAATTATCTGTGTGGGCAGGAATAAGCTCGACGGATGGACTCTCACATCTTTATAAGCTACAAAAAAAGCCACCAAACACTTCCTTCCACCAGACCTGTTTTTCTCGGACGACTCTCAAATAAATGGAGTGACCTGCTTTATTGGATTTGCTCAAGTAAGTGAATTTGTTTTTGCCCAACCCTGTTCTTTACTTAGACTTTGTAAACAAGTCAAACTGAGTTATAAAGCTCAGGGGCACTCAGACATGCAGTTGTGTGTGTGGGCGACTTTAAACACCAATGCGTGATCCTGCAGACAGAGCAATCGCTTTTATTGATGTAGCCCACACTGTAGCTGTGCAGCAGAGTTTAGGGTTACATACTGTGCTTTGTGTCATGGCTCCACCTTAAATACGTGGGAACAGTGAAAGAAAGACAACAGAGGATATAATGAATGTGTATTTTACCACGTAGACAGAGTGTGAAATAGGCCATGTCCTTTGTTGGGGAAAATGTTGCCTTTGCTTCCTGCTGAGTTAATAAACGTGCAACTTTCTTAAGAATAAATAAAAGCTAACAGGATGGCTTCACAACTCACTTGCTTGGAGGTTCCTGTATGAAAAAGAAGGAATTGTGAAGACAAATGTAGTTCAGTTAAGAAAAAGAGTAGAAGCAGTAGCAGCAAATATTTGGAACAGCTGAGACCGAGCACACTCATGCATGTTGTACCCCTGCAAGCATTTGTCACCAATAAGTTCCCACTGATGTTCTATTCCTATTGATTTTTAAAGAAGCCATGCTCTGCTGTTGCTACTAATCTAACAAGCCAATTCCTCTCTATGTACTTTATTGAATATATCAGGTATGTGTTGGGTGTTAGGGGACATTTTACCAACACATCTTAGATTTCAGTGTCGCTTCCTCTTTCTGTTTGGGGTAATGTACCAAAATAATTCCTGGACATGAAATGTGTTATGTCTAGAAATGTTTGTTGATGACTGGAAGTGTTTCCCAAAACAGGTTGTGATATGCAAACATCCTGAGATAAATGTTTGCCTGAATGAAGGAAATAACAGACTTTGTTGTTAAAAAATGATTAACATGTTATTAGGCATCTCCACTCCTTCACATCAGACCAATGAACAGACCATTTCATACAAGATTAGGACCACTGCAGTTATTTAAACACTTAAAAGCACTTTTGAGGTATTTTACATGAGTATTTCCATTTTATGCCACTCCACTTTTACTTCACTACATATTTCTGACAGTAATAGTTGGTTGATTAATTGGTTTTATTACTTACTGGAATACATACAAAACATACAGTATGACCAGTCTTTAAAGATGATGAACTGTATATGCAGTTCGGCGTGACAGTTCACTCTTGACCTTGGGAATTGTTTGACAAAAATGAATAATTGAAAATATTCTTTTAGTCAAAGTACATAAAGCATAGTATAACATAGTATATAGTATAGTATAACATTTGCTCCACATCTGCTACAATTAAAATAAAAATAAAATGCTGCTTCCATTGTAATGTATCAATAATAATGATCAAATGTTATGGTTTTGAATTGATTTTGAATGTAGTAATGTTTTTCAGCTAACACTACCACTTCAATATGTCCATTAGAAAGAAAGGCACATTTTGGACAACAGAATAACTGATTGAGGCTCACAAAGTATCAAAGTGCAAGTAACCACAGTGACTGGACCACGCTGAGGAAAGTGCCAATTCTGTACAACATGATAAGCATTTACTGTACGCTCAGTTAAAAAATGGTTTATATACTGTATAATGGTTATTTGTGGAGACATTGTGGCACCTAGCCTGCTCAATGGCCTTAGGCAACTTGTGGCCCATGTTTCCTCCAAGGTGGCAGACCAGTCAATGCCCTTTCATAAGTGATAATTGCACACCCAGGTGAGTTAAATAGTAAGATAAGCAAAGGTCAAATCCAATCAAGACTGCATACTGACAAAAAACATGCTTCTACATAATTAAAAACTACTTACACTGAGGCTGACAAAGTAATAGTGTTGTCAGTGAATCATCAAGTCTGTGATGAGTTTAAATGTATACTTTAAAAAGTACTGCAAATTGTCTGAATGTACTGAGTTATCTTGCACCTATGCACTGGAGCAATCAGCTTCAGCCTGAATGATGCAAAGTGAGAAGGTATTTCAGCATGATTGCCATAATGCAAGATAATTTCCACAAGGTGTAGATTCACTGACATTCTGTTGCATCATGTCTTGAGGTAAACAGACCGCAGTGGGCTTGATTGAATCTCAATGCATCTGTGTAGCTAATGGGCATGAGAGTATGTTCAGCAAAGTACCCTCTGTGACTTCACTCACTTTGCCTGATGACTCAGAAGTAAAGATGTACAAAAAGAAAGATAGATGCTGGCTATTGGAGCTATTGAACAGCTTCTTAAACATAAACTGTAAGCAAATGCTGGCCACAATGTATTTTAACACACTTACTCATGTAGCTTGCTGATAATGATTTTCCACGACTGCTTTATTAAATGATTACATACTCTTCCAAATTCTTGTTTGGTCCGAGCAACAGCTCAAAAATATCAATATTCAGCCCAAAATACTCCATTTATTCTAATTTAAAACAAGGAAAAGCAGCACATCCTCACATTTGAGCAGCTGAGTCAGCTGCAGATTAATTTTCTGTCCATCAACAAATCAATCAGACGACTAATAGTTTCAGCTGTATTGTAGATAATGAAATCAATTCCACAACTACATGAATGTATTTTCTTCTATGTGGTGTCATGGTTTCATTTCATAGTGAACCACAGCAAAGGCCAATATCAGTATAAACACACAGCTCACGTATCTCCCAGCTGGTGCTCATTCAGCACACTGATAACATATTTGCTGGGCATTAAGTGTAGATAGAGAAGAAAGGGTTGATTATAAGATGTGTGTGTGCGTGTGTGTGCATGTCTGAAAGAGAGGGAAAGAGAGGAAGGATAAAAGGCAAAGCCCCAGGAGTCGTGTGACATTACATCTAGGGTCAGATAAGAAGACAGTAATGTAATTTGCAATCAGAAGCACTCTGAATGACATTCATAGATAAAAAAGTAATCTATTAGAAAGGACTAAACAGTCTTGTGTACATCATAATCAGAATGAAAACAAAGCCACTCAAGCTCAGCTCCCAGTGGGGTGAACAACGCTAAAGTGAATCAATATTTCAATTCAATTGTAAATGGTGTTGCATCTCCTTTACCAAGGGACTCTGTGTCAGTGTCAACCCATGAATCAAAGCTCAGTTTGAACAAGAGAAAGAAAAGACAGCAAGCTCAGACGTTCAGGGTTTTTTAAATAGGGAATTTTACTGCATTTCAATAGGATTCAAGGGGGGTCGTTAGGCTGCCAACACAGACACACACACACAAACACACTGACGCACAGATGAGTGAATAATAACATGGCTCCAACAGGCTGACAACTTCTTTGAGTAATAGTCTTGTTCATTAGGAGTGACGGGGGATCCCCTGAAGGGATTCAGCAACATGGAAAAGCCATGAAGCTAAAATGTGAGCTTTCACATAGATGAATTTGAGAAAGGAACGTCTCTACCCTGCACCCCCCTCCCAACCTCTCTCTCTCTCTCTCTCTCCCTGTCTCACACTCTCAATGTCAATTTTCAATTTCACTCTTGCTTTATTTGCATGAATGGTTGGTGGCCATTCCTGCAAAAGCAATAAGATGACAAACTGTGTTTAAACAGAATAATGCAAGATGACAATACATAAGCTATACAATGATTTGAATGAAAAAGAAATGATGAAATAAGGAACCTGAAAAATACATGCTTCATATGCATATATATATATATATATACACATGAATACACACACATATCTGCATCTGCTCATAAGATAATGTATATGGTTTAAATGAGACAATAGAGAGCTGTGTTCTCTGCCGTGATGGTGGATGTCGTTCTGTGCTTTGAGACGGCTTCTCCTTAAGCTTTCGTATGCATTTGGAAAGTTAAGAAGTCTGGCATTTATGATGCTGCATGCAACATTTTGCCTGATGTGCTTATTACGCAGATTCCTCCATAATTTCCCAGTGGTCACCAGGCTTCCAGGTCTCAGGAAAGTCAGCAAATCCTACCCTCATCACCATACTGATCAAGAGTTAGGGTAGCTTCTCTCAGCTTAGAGCCATATGGTGTCATCTCTGTCCTTATGTGCCCAAACACGCTTGATTTTCCTCTTCTCAGAGCCTTTGTTTTTCTATTTGACTGCGTGATGGTTCAGTATGGAGCCCCAAAGTGTTCAATATTAAATAAATAAATATGACAATGTGAAACAAATAATCATATGTATAATTAGAGTAAAATCTATAAATGAACCAATAAATAAATGTCATTGGTTTTTAATTTTTATTTAGTTTTTTATTCCAAAATGCCTTTTTTAAATTTAATAATGGCAATTTCCCTGACGACACTTTTATACCATAATGTCACATTTCATGAAAGTGGATTTTGTCACCAGTGCCCGCCCCCTCACCTTTCTGCTCATCACATGTGCCCCTTAGCAGCCAGCTGGTTACTTTAGTGTTACCTCTTCAGCATAGTGATTCGACACATGTTCTCAGGTGATTGGCTGAAAGGTGAGGGGTGGTAACAAATCCACTGTCATGAAAAGTAAGACTAAAAACTGAAATAAAAGCGTCACTGGGAGACAAGGCATGCGATAAAAACGTTTTGAAATGAAAATGAAATGGATGATGGAAAAAACATTTCATCATAATGAATTCGAATTTTGGTCATTTTTAAATAATTTATTTTAAAATATATTTTACTTTATAAAACTTTACAGGCTGGCAGAGTTATTTTAACTGCGGTTCAAAGCAATGTTAAGTGTGGGAATGAAAATCCTTTCTCCTCAGACTAATAGTAGGAAGCACAATAGCGTCCTTTTGATCTTTCCTCCGGCATGTGTTCCTCTGCACTTCTCCTCCTCCGTGATCTGACTCATTCACTGCTCCGTTCTCTGGAGAAATTATGCTAATCAGGACGAGCCAGTATTGTTAAGCATCAGCAGTATCCAGTGAGAGGTGCAGTGCAGATGAGATAGATGAGCAATTCTCATTTTCGGATAATTATGGTCCTGCCAAATGGCAGCATATGTTACTGACAGGGATCTCTTTTCTCCTAATCCATCATAGAAATTAGTTATCGGAACATTTTTTTCCTAACTTTATGTGCAGAGGAGCCAGTGCATAATTCCTCCATCAAGTGCTATCTTGTTCTGCTATTTATTTTCCTTATAGTTGATAATACCAATGAATGAAACTTGATAATACTAATCGTTTGACATTTTGGGAAATATGCTAATTCCCTTTCTTATGGAGAGTTAGATGAGAATATTGATACCACTCTCATGTACTGTAAAAATAAAGCTGGACCAGCTTAGCTTAGTTTAGCATAAAGACTGGAGACAGGGGTAAAAAGCTATCCAAAAAATAAAATGTAAAAGCACAATAAAAGACAATTCACCGTCTTACGGGGGGTTACGTGCTGGGTTTCTAGTCAGGCACATTTTGCACCTTGAAATGTCAAATTGCCATTTTTACACTTCAATATTTTGTGTGGATAAAACAAATGATATACATACATGTTAGTTAGTGAGCTTTAGAGGTGCTGCTAGATGGACACAGCCAGGCTAGCTGTTTGCCTGTTTTCAGCCTACTAAGTTATGCTTCAGCTATGCTTCAGCTAAGCTAATCGGGTGCTGGCGGTAGCTTTATATTTACCGTACAAATGTGACAGTGGCATCAATCTTCCCACTTACTCTCCGCAAGCAAGCAAATAAGTGTATTTCCCAAAATGTTAAACTATTTCTTTAATTATTCCTGATACTAAGTTATGTCTCTGAGAGGCTTGTGTGTCTGATAAACTGTCAGACATAACTGTCCTCTCTGACGAAAATAACAGATGGTATTGACCACAAAACATTCAATTCTGGTGCAGATGTTCCAAACAGCGTTTCTAAACTCTTAGGGCAGAATATATACAGAATATCTCAAGGGATGGAAACAAGCTGACTGTAACACACAGCATACTGTGCACAGAGGACTGCTAAGGCATTATGTGCATGTGTGTACATTCAAGCCAAAGTGTGTGTGTTGATCATTGCACCAGGGGTGTTCTGGATCCACAGAGTTTCAATGAGGATTAAAACCAGTTTCTAAGCGTCAAAACGCCTTTCTCCTCTCTAAAGACCCTTCTGATGAACCCAATCCTCTCAGATCCACAAAGGCTGAGATGTGCTCACAGTTCAATCAATATCCTTTGTTTTTTTTGACACTCATGCCAAGGTCATGCATACAGCAAAGCCTTTGGGTGATACATAAAAAGATGAGTGCTGGGGCATTGAAATGCATTATGGTAGATAGGAGCTTAAAGTTGTATTTATTTATAAGATATTGGATTGGAATAAATTAACATCATGAAAGCCATTTTAATCTCTCATATTATATTAGCTGTCTCCTGCAATATTGGCACAAGCCTAGATGTAGGATGATGTATGAGGGGATAAGGAAAACTAATCACTACTAAACAGCACCTCCAGGATTTTGGAAATATTGAGAAACTCTTTTCTATCCTATACAGCACAGATGGATGTGTCAGTAAGCCCCGTTATTAAATCCACAAAGGATAGTTGTCTTCATTTTATGGTGGTCACATTTCAAAATGGTCAAAGGAAACAATCTATCTATGTCTAAAAGGAACATCATAGCAATTTTTTATAATAATGTTTTTCACCCACCAAAGGGAGATTAACCCATTGATGTTTGTCGCTGTGGGACCTACTGTGTTTCAAAGATGGGTGTAAAATGCATTTTAAAATCAGTGGTTTTCATCTTAATTGCAGGGCTTCATCTCGATAATTATATTTCTTTAATATGTAAATCATGCAGTGGCCCATTGACAGTAATTTGGCATGTTTTTTTGTGTTAAGAGGAGCAACTGTAATTAAGAGGAGTATGAGACTCGTTACCAAAAATAAGAATGACTGTGGCCACTATTCATCCTTTTGATCGGATATACCCCTACACATGTACATATAATAAAAAGAGGGAAGCAAAAACATAATTACAATATTCAGATTTAAATTTGGATATTCTCACCTCGATATGAGGAAAACATTTATGTTAAAAAAAAACAAACATTGTATGGTTCTTCTATGTTTTACAGCAATTTAAAAATAATAATGTTTGGATAATAGCTCACCATGATACTGAGCATTTTAATAATCATTAAATAACAACCCCATGATAATAAAAAACAAGACAGCTTTTCAGTAATGGAAATTGTCACATTAATTAAAAAGGATCATGCAGTGTTTACTGTTGCCTGATAATGATTAACATTAAAGTCCTTCCTTAAGCCAGAGTTAAATATTGTCAGTCCAGAATGCACATGAGGCACAGTCAATACAGACGGATGGTGATGTGTTTGCTGATGACTGCAGTTTGTCTTTGTTAGTGGCTTTGTCACCTCACATGCTAATTTCTGTTGGGATTTCAAGGTGAATTACATGACTTGTAATATAGACAACCCTAAAGGCATACACACAGAGACACACATGCAAGCATGACACACACACACACACACACACACACACACACACACACACACAAACCCACACTTCAAATTCAGGCTAGTTTTATACCTTTTATTTAAATCAATGAAATAAAATCTCGAACACACACCGTCCAAACAGTGTTATCATTTCTGCATGCTTTTATCTCTTATTGCATTACGTCAGGGTAGGGTTGTCCTCGTCGGCCACCGTATGATGTCGTGGCGTTTGCTGATGTGCACAAACTTGCCACAGTTGCCCGATTATCGATACGTGTAGTTTCTCGCCTATTTAGTGTGAATTTGTTGTTCTTATACGTTACATACACCACCGGGCAGTGTTACCTCCAGTGTTTCAAGATGAGGCGCGCCGGTTTGGGTAAGTGACAGACGTAGCTAACGTTATATCTTGATTTTAAGCTCATGGTTAGCTTTCTTGCTAGTTAGCTAGCTAACGTTAGCTAACTATAAGGTTGTTGCCAAATACGAATGAATGCTTGTTGTTGTGTTTATACAACTCCACAGACTCTAGGGTCATATTACAGGATGAAAATACGGACAAAATTGCTAACGTTATCTTAGCTAACGGTGTAACGTTATTCATTATCGTTGTTGTTTCATACAGGTGAAGGAGGCTCTGGGAGTTATGTAGCAAGTGGATACAGTGTGTACGAAGAGGAAAATGAACACCTTCAGGAGGGACTGAGATCTAAAGTCAACGCTTTGAAAAGTGTAAGTAACTACTGACGAAATGTACTCGTTAAATGTTTTCATTATCGGTGAATGCTACAGGAAAAGCAGCTTATCAGAGTTGAAGCGACGTCTGTTTGTCCACTTTGAAAATAGGTATGAGTGTTTTAAATGTATGATATGTAAGTATGTCACTGAAAATAAATATTTTACATTTTTCTCACATGGACTTTAAGTCTAAAATCATGTTAACTAAATGCTTTATTGTGTTATAGTTAAATGTTGATGATATTGATACTTGATATTTACAGCTGTCTATCGACATCGGAACGGAAGTCAAATACCAGAATAAAGTGCTGGAAGATATGGTGAGTTTCTTACTGACTAAACACTGTAAGAAAATAAGAGTGGTGGTAAAGTAAAGGTATTCAGATTCTTTAGTTAAGTAAAAGTCATCATACCACAACGTAAAAACACAGTACTCCTTACAATGTCCTACATTCAAAAGTGCAGAAGTATTATCAGCAAAATGTACTTAAAGAACAAACTGTAATTTCACTTATTCAGTATCATATTATTCATTGCTGATTTATCAACATGTATGCAGCATTTTCATGTTGCAGCTGGTGGAGAGGGCATTACTTTTAACTGCTATATACTGTTGGGTAGTTTAATCTAATCAATCATAGAGGCTGATCATATATTTTATTATGTAAAATCATTACTATGCCTGTCAAATAAATGCAGTGGAGTAAAAACTACAATATACACTCCACCACTATCAAATATAGCAACATTTCCTAGGATTTGAGTGTTACAGTATGTTTGTTTGCTGGCCTGCCTGGACTTTAGACTTCTTATCCCTCTTTCCGACACTAGGACTCAGACTTTGACTCAACAGGCGGCCTGCTTGGTGCCACCATCGGCAGAGTCAAGCAGCTGTCCAGAGGCAGTCAGACCAAACTGTTGTGCTACATGCTGCTCTTCTGCTTTTTCGTCTTCTTTGTCCTGTACTGGTTCATCAAGCTGAGGTGATAGGAGGACCCTGTTGTACTTTGGTCTTTGCATCCTCCACATCTTCCTCGCCAGCCTGTGCCACGCTGATGCATTTCAGAACTAGACTAACATAATGATGATAGGCAGGGATTTTTTCTTTTTTTTGTCTCAGCTTTACAGGTGTATTTCCTTTCATGACCCCAAACTAAGTCATGAAAGGATTCCCACGGATGCTCTTTGATCAAGTCCCAAAAAGTAAAATGGGATCTGAGATGATTAATGACAATGTGAAGTAGGAATCAAATATACTGTATATGTATATCTGAAGTGTATATATATATATGTACTTAATATCCGCCCAATTTGCCCAGATTGAGAAGCGGAGGCATAACATTAAACATGTAACAATTGTAGAAGATACTTCTGTGTCATAAAACCATAATGTGTTGATACAGCCCCAAGTCGTGTCAAAAGTGAGTCAGTCATTGAATTCTACCTGACACATATTTGCTTTTAACAATGAATGAATATATTACAGCATTTGTCATCCACATAAAAATTAATAGCAGTGTTCATTATTGTTTCAACTTTGTTGTAAAAAATGTTTTTTAATGTAAATAAACAAATTTTATGCTCTGAATTGACCAGTAAGTGTGCTGCTTACACAGAGAATGTGCTGATGAAAACATTCAAATTCTTTTTTAAATAAATTTGACACATATGACACATAAAAAGTCAATCTTTGCTGGATATTTATTTTACACAACAGTCATTTGTATTTACATTATTTTGCTTCGTCTACTCAAAAAAAAATAGGTTTAGTCAAAAGGATGATCACTGTTTAAATGAACTTGTTACAAATTACATAATAAAATTCAGCTGTAGCTTATTCACATTTGTAATAAAGAACAAGAAAACAGGAGCTTAGTCATTCTGTGTGTTTGAGCAGATGAGATTTTCTGTCTGACTACACAGAGTATAGTTAAAACAATCAAACTTCCTGGTATGTGACAAGAGTTTAAACATATCAGAACTGCACTTAGGTGATCTGTGTTCATTGTGAATAATCGGCACATTATCAGCAATGTTGTGACATCAGTCCCTGGGTCAGGTGTTGATGACATCACTTCTTTGGAAGTGTGTCCATGTACTTGGAGATGATTCCCAGCATGACCTCATCTGCCCCTGCACCAATCGACATTAACCTGGAATCCCTGTGGAAAAGACAAAGTTAATACAAACTGTTTTTTTTTCTTTCTGTAACAATCATCTGAACTCAGGGCATCCTGAACGCCTTGTTCAGCTGCATTATTTGCCCCGTCAGTAGATGTCAGCACAGTGTAAAATAAGGGCTTAGAGAATCAAACACAGAGCTACTTGATTATACACTGCGTAAACAACCTAGCCCAACACTGCTCAACAGGAGACTGAGCCGTATTAAACGCCTTCGAGAATTATTATTACTTGATCACACGTAGAAGCAATCATTCAATCTGATTCTAACTATGCAATTAACGTCCTCGTAAAATATACTGACCACAAACTTTGTCAAGCTTCTGCCAACTGGTGAGGTTGCTGTTAACAGAAAGTTACACCCTTACAAAGGTGCTCATAGTTGGCAGCCAAATATAAAGATCGCTGGCTGGCAAACTGTGTTAGTGACGTTAGTGACGTGATGTTACGGTTTTGTGGTCAGATATATTTGTTCTTTTCGAATGACATTAAGAAAGTGCACAGGGGTGGAAATGATTAAAAATCATTGTGTTATATATTATAACTCACGGCTATATTGTTCATACAACGATGGGGGAAAACAGGAAAAGTAGTTTTAAAGCCAGGTCACTGAACAAAAGACATTATATTTCAGTCGTGTTACTGTTTTCTCTGATCAGTCTCACCTGTAGAATCTGCTGACCAGCACGTCACTGGTGAAGCCCATTCCTCCCCAGTACTGGAGACAGCTGTCACTCAGCTCCCTGGCCAGGCGGCCCCCCTTTAATTTGGCCATGGATGCCAGCTTGGTGACATCATTGCCTTTAATGTACAAGGCTGCAGGGAAAAAGGAAGGACTGTGACACATGCATGGAAGAGTGAAAAATGCCCAGGCGGATAAAAAGGAATATGAATGTAGACAATAAACAAATGTGGTTCAGTTTCAGAGTCACCTGTGGCTGGCTCTGATTCAGTGTTTCCCATTCAAATCTTTTCCCAGTGCAATTGATCAATGCCTCTATTGTAGGTACCCTCCAGAGGAACATGTGTGAGCTGCATGATTTTTCCTGTTTCAGTGTGAAAAGAAGTTTGTGTGTGTGTTTATCTGCTTGTGCCAAACAGATGCAGAAGCTTTACTCTATTTCTGGGCAAACAAATCGTACTTGAACTGTTACCAGCTAGATGAATTCATTCAAAGCTGCTAGCCACTGGAGTGGTTATAAACACAACGAGAAAATCACAAGACCTTGGACACCCGGCCAACAAATGCACCCACATATTCATATCATGAACACTGCGGTGTAAAGGCTGTATTTTGGAGGAGCTGGGTATTTGCCAGCTTTTCAGGTGGCCAAGCCTGTGGGTTTTGAAGTTATGCCAGTACACACAAAAACAACAGTAGTTTGGTAGAGCAGGTAGGTGTAATCAGTTTAAACCCTCCTCCTCCTGTCCTCCTGTCTCAAATGTCCTTGAGCCACACACTTGACCCAATGCTATAGCATCACTTACCTTTTTCTTTTTAAATATAAAAAATGTGATTTTAAAGTTTGTAATTTATTTATTTGAGAAGGAAATATAGCTGCACAAGCTGAATATCTGTGAAATATGGCTTAAAAATTACAAATACCCTTTTAGAAGAAAATAATTTAATTCCATCTGAAACATGAAGTGAAAAGACAAGACAATTTCAGGCAACTCATCCATGAAATTAATTCTTGTGTTAATTCTAGTAGACTACTACTACAACTACTACGACTACTAAAGCAGTTTTGATGCTAATGCTAACAATTACTGTTCTGTCTATAGCCAGACAACCACACTTTAAACCAACCTGCTGCATTACACATACACAAATAAGCCAAGGTTAGTTTGGCATTCACATCATTCTTTCAGAGCGGAGTCAACTGTGGCCTTCGTTACTGAGGCCTCAGTCTTAACTATGGTATTAATTCCCATGAGTACCAGCTGCATCCATTCATTTGGTGGGATTTTCCGAAAATACTGCACATGCAAATCCAAGCAATGTATGTTCTTAATCCAGACCTGGACTTTCTTACTTCATGAAGAATACTTCATCTAGAAAAGGTGGAACTTCCAGATACGTGTATCTTAAATTCTCTAATAAACACACATATTTGCACATATAAGTGCTGAGATGATGCAAACCACACCCTAACAGCTGTCTTATTACCACTATACTCGTTCTGTGTGTCTTTATGCTCTGAGCCTAACATGGGAGTCATTCAGATGCAGCCAACGCTACCAAGCTAACATTAATCTTTCAGTTTTGTTATGTCATGTGTATGTCTATAAGGTGACCCCACCTGTAGCACGGTGGAGGAGGGAGCGGAGCAGCTCGACCTCCGTCTGCAGCTCAGCCAACCTGAAGTGAACCACCTGGTGGTGGAGGACGGGCTGCTTGAAGATCTTCCTCTGCCGCGTGTACTGGATGGTCTCCTGAATGATGTTGTCCATCGTGGTCACGACTGGAGGCGTTAAGATAGAGAGACAGAGATGTTGTCACCTCACTACCGCCACTTCCACCTGCACTAAAAGTGTTCTGGTTGGGATTATGGAAGTTTTCACCTTTTCTTTTTCTTTAATGGCAGTAATAGTTGTCTGTGAGTGCTTGTCAATTGTGTCTCTGACTTATGATATGATGCGCAAATGTTTACCAGGCCAGACAGACTGACGCATCAGTGTAAGATTCAGTAAAAGCATGTACAGTTTCACTTCTCCTAAATAACTTCTCCGAAGTTCTGCCCAAGAAAATAAACACACATGCTTGTTACTCAAAATTAGATTAATGGCTTGAACTATGTGACCTGAACTCCCTAATTTTTGGAAACTGAAACGGAAATGATACCGCAATACCATGAACTGAACAACAGTAAGAACTGTAGGAGGCGGATGAGATGTAAGGAAAGACAGAAGTGAGAGTGAAGGATAAAGTGGTAAAGTAAAGAAAACTAGGACAGATGACGTCTGACGGCCGGATATGGCTGGGGGAGAGGGAGAAATGCAGAAGTGTAAGAGAGGCTCACTCACTATTGGCCACGGCCCAGAGTCTCTCTTCCTGGAACTGAAGCATCTGATAGGTGAAGCCCATGCCTTCCTGGCCAATGAGGTTCTTGCAGGGCACACGAACGTCATCGAAGAACACTTCAGCTGTGTCTGATGACCGCATACCGATTTTATCAATCTTGCGGGTGATGTGTACTCCTACAGTGGGAAACACAAATAAACATCATTTAGTAGACCTGAATCTTAAATTTCAGGACCGCTTCTAGATGTACGAGAATCCCATATCACAAATGTAAATTACAATGGTTAACATGTTTTTGCCCAAGAAAAGGCCTTCTGCTTGCTAGGAAAATCATTCCACAAATAACTAACTGACTCCTACCTGGCAGGTTCATGGGCAAACAAATGAGAGATTTGTTCCTGTGTGAGGGTCCGTCACTGGTGTTGGCGAGGACACACATCCAGTCAGCCTGGGTACCGTTGGTGGTCCACATCTTCCCCCCGTTGATCACATATTCATCCCCTTTCTTCACTGCCTTGGTCAGGATACCTGAATCAACGTGTGGTGGAGTGTTTAAATGGATGGAGAGAGAGAGGAATGGGGAGATGGGTGTAAAGACGGAAGGTTAAATGAAACGTTTCAATGGATGAATAATCAAAAATCTTTTGACCCTTCACCGAAGACATTACTCAGAGTCTAAAACTGGTGTGTTACTACAGATGTCAAACATATTACAAAATCATCCCGAAAAAAATGAGCCAAAAAGTGATGAAATCTGAAATTTTAGGCCTATATAAAGCATGTCGCACTCAGCATGCCAAAATGGTGCTTCGGGAGCTAAAAAGGAAATCATCTGAGAATAAATGACCAGAAGATGAAGAAGGAGAGACGTACTTGAGACATCAGAGCCGGCTCCCACTTCACTAACCCCAAGGCAGGCCACTTTGTCCCCCAAGATGGAGGGAAGGAGGTACTCTTTCTTTAGCTCAGCTGAGCCAAACCTGCACACACACACACACACACACACACACACACACACACACACACACACAAAGAAATTAAAACATATAGTAGCTATAAATTAGCAGTTACTCTTTGACACTAAGGGGAATCCAAGAGCATCCCTCATTGATTTCCTGTGAACTAAGATCTAAAAGATGTCTCCAATACTTTTAGGCAACAACATTTGCGCGAAACTCTTTAACTGTACGGTCCAACTGTGGCAAGACAGAGAAGTTGACTGTGTGCTTTAAAACAACACTGCCATGTTTGAGGCAATTACAGTTCCAGTGGGAGTTCCAGAGGAGGGAGTCTTATCCTGAAGCTCCTGTGCTATCCCTGCTCTCTCAGTACTTAGAACTTGTTGCAGGCTAGTGTAGATCCTCTAATTAAGCTCCTGAGACTCAAACTGTCTATTTCACAGAATTCTGTCTTGTGTCACCAGCAGCTGTTTCATAGCAGGAGGATATCACACAACAAGCCAAGGCTCTACATGGGTGAGACAATTACCAAATATATTAATACACATTCCCTCTATGGAGTGTAACTTTGATAAAGGGCTGTACAACAGGCTGTATTATCGAGCGTAACTATTATCCAACTGCTAAGATACATGAGTGTCAAGTTGGAACAAAGATTGAAGAAAATATCTGAAATAAAAGGTGCTTCTTCCTTCGTTTGGACATGGTTTGGTTTTGAAAACTCATACGTCAAACACAATACAAATACCTGAGGGCTAAACAGGGCGACAGTTGTTGCCAGGGGTAGCAAAACAAACAACCTTTTATCACCTCAAAATGAAACACATCCCTTTAGGATGAGAGTTTGAAAATGTACTCCAGCTCTGACACAAGTGGCTCTAGTGGTGGTGCAAAAAGAAAATAAACACAAAGCAGACATTGTTGCCTCTATCCTTCTGATAAGAAAAAGGCAGCAGTAGAGGGAGATTGGTGCCACAGGCAAAATGGTCATTTACATAAAGACATTTCGCCAACCCAAACTGTTGGGAGTTCACTTTAAGGGAATAGTGAGAACACTGGATTTGGGGTATGTAATACTAAGCTGCAAACCTTTCACCTATGGCAAATATCAGCCGGTTTATCAAAGAGTCTCTCATGCTCTGTCATGTACAATAAAGTTTGTGGGATTGTACCTGGCCAGTGCAGGAGTAGCCATGTCAGTCTGTACACCGATGGCCATGGGGACGCCTCCACAGCGGATGTTGCCCAGCTCCTCTGACACTGCTACGCTGTAGCTGAAGTCAAGACCCAAGCCTCCATACTCTGCACGGGACAAAACACATGCTCCTTTATCTACTGACAGTTCACTGCACATTGTATGGATTCTTGTGTATAGAAAATCTTTTCCTTATTCATACACGTTTGGTAGATGTGGATCTTTACTCCTCAGTTGAAAGAGGAAGAAAAAATGGCTTACTACTGTCACTTTGGATAAATATACCCCTTAGTCACCTTAAACTAGCCTTGCACCCACCATCCCTGTCTCCCTTCCAACTTTCCTGTTATCTCTGTAATAAAATCACTGCCTCGCATGTTTCTGCACATACACACACACACACACACACACACACACACAAATGCACACTGGTATACGTACATCATATTCTGGACTGATCCGTTGGCATCGGAGCATGCACTCAAATTAATTACAGGATGTTATCACTAATTGTGCTATCTGCAATTATGTGTAAAAAGCACTGCTAGGAGATCAGCAGCATACTGAAGATATAAGGGTCACTGTCATCTCAGTGTCATCTCATCTGCTCTGCTTAGCATATCAAACTTGATTCTGATCTCTTAAACAACCCAAGTCAAAAATGTCTCCATTCTGGCAGTGGAAACATTTGCAAAGACCTCAGGTCCTTAATGGAGTTGAATGGTGCATTACAAACCGTGTTTAAAACACCACTTTCTGTCAGTTATCCTCATAAAGAGCCATCTCTTCGCCTTTCCTGTCTTTTGCCTTTCATCATCAGCTGCAGCATCTATTGTGAAATGAACAGCCTGCTTTTTATGCTAATAAACTTAATGCTAAAGGCCTATTTTCTGTCCGCTACTCATGGAATTAGGTAGCTAATGTACTGGCTTTTATACTGCATTTCTCTAAAGTTGTTTGTTGTAAACACACACACATCCAAATCCTTTCAAAATAAAACAATATGAAAATGAATGGTCCTTTTGCAGTACAAAAAACTGGACATCATCATCTTATCAAATGTAATCTGATTAAATTAATTTCGTAAAAATCTCTTAATAATGTCCCGTCAGCCAAAGGTAACCAGACTGAGCATTTGTGAAATGCTTGGTGCACAATTTCCAAAAAAAACACCAGCCACTGGATGATGGATACTAGTAGTGACTGACAGTGAATAATTATCAGCGAATGTATCACATGGAGGCCTGCAACTCTAGCAAAGTGGTTTAATATCACCTGTCAGACTAGTTATCGAATAATGGGAAGCACAGTCTGGCAGATTGTCAGAGCGAGAGACGGGATAAAAGAAGAAGAGCAAAATAAATGGGGACAGAGAAAGAGGGAGATATAGTGGGACAAGCAAACAAGGGAGTAGGGGAGCCAAAAATAAGAGGAAACAGGTGCAGCTGTGCCGCGATAAGTCTGTGAGCACTGGAAACCCTGCGGTGGATAATGTGGACGAAGGGAAGTACCGAGGTTTATCCCACTTTAAGCAAAACAGCAGGCCGTCTGGTTGAACAAGCAAGCAGAAGAAAAACAAACAAAAAGTCTGTCAGAAATGTCAGTCCTATGCACATATGGTTCTTCTGAACACCAGATGTTCCTCAGTGTAGGTTCTCATCGGGTGGAGCTCCATATGAAGCACATATTGAAGGATAAAGACTGAGAGAATTTAAAAGGTGCAGCACAAGCAGATACAGGCAATGTCGAACAGAGTAACAAAGTTTTCCATTCAACTTTTTCTGTACTGAATGTGCACAGCAACATGAGTGACCTGGAGGATGACAACACAACACAATGAAGCACGGTCGTGAGCTCAGATCCATGACTATTCAGTAACAATGACTACAAAGGACAGAGTTATAATTGCATGCATCACCATTACAGTGTGATGAACTATAAAATCTGAAAAGTCACTGTGTTAGTAATGTTTTTGAATAGTATAAACCAGCCACAGTAATGCGTGTATCATAGTATTACTAAAGTAAAAATTGTGAGAAAGGAAACAGCCTGGACACACATGAGATTAGTCATCTAAACATTAGTATCAAAAATATTCAGTTAAAGGGAAAACTGTGCCAGCTGCCAGGATCTATCCGTCAGGCAGAAGACAAGAGGCCATTGCCATGGCGTAAAGTGCGGATACCTCTCTCTCAGAGCAGAGGAAAACGGGCAGGGAGCCAAGGGTCATCTCTGTCTTCTCCCTGAACGTAGCTGCCCTGTGAAAACTTCCTGTTCTCATGTTTTGAGGTAGTAATTCCTCTCCTTGTACATGGAAAGAGTGGAGAATACGTGTTGAGTTTTCTTGTCAGTGGAGGTATATGCTGCATCGCTCCAAAAGATGTAAACAGGAGCATTAAGTTTCACACATACGGCCAATTAAAATTAAAACCCTGGCATAAGTCCACTCCCAGTGCGCCGTTTTCCCAGATTTTAAGTCATCTCTATTTTTTTAAATGATATTTAGGGGCATTCTAGGCCTTTATTAGATACAGATAGTAGAGAGATGACAGGAAGAGATGGGGAATGACATGCAACAGGTCCTCTGCCAGATTCAAACCGGGGACGTTGCAGATCAGGGTCAGTGTCTCAACCCCATAAACCACAAGATTAGGGGCCCCTTCAATTTGTTTTACATTATAACGTGTACAATATGGTACCTTTAAATGTTGAAACCAAAACACCTCTCTCTTTCCACCCGATGAATCATTTCTGTTGAACAGACTCCTAAATCCCTACTCCCATTCCTGTAATCCTAGCCTCTAAATCAATTAACCCAGTGCAGAATTCTTTGAGAGTCTGCTTCATTAGTCAGCACTGCAGCAAAAAGACTGTGATGTATTTACTCCACCTGCACAATGTCCTGACGACATGTAAAAGCAGCGCATCTTTGGTTACTCCTAATATTATAGCAAATATTAAGCCAAATGCAGCAAAAATGATCAGCAGGAGCCTGATTCCACAGTATGGTGGCTGAGCAACAGTACATTTAGAAGAGGATTTTATATTTTAGTTTTTAAAGACTAGAATCAATGACTGTATACTAATTTAAATTGCATACTGAAACATGTCAAATCAACACCCCGAGAGCTGTTTCTGAATGACAGGGTATACCTAACCCTTTTCAGAATTGTTTTACAAATAATATCTCTTACGCATGTTTCATGTGCTGCACATGATAGCAGGTAATCTACCACCTCATAATACATTGTGTCTTCACACAGTCTTCCACTGGGCCGCTCCTCCTCTCTAATCCTGTCAACTAAAGCTTAAGGCTTGTCTGCTCAGCACATTTTAATTCCCTCGCCCTCCCTCTTCTTTGACCCACAGACCTGCAGTGTCCAACATTATTGTTCACAGATTTGTTCTTTTCAGCATCAAAAGGTCAGGACAGCAACTACAGCTGTTTTTACCACGGCAAAACGAAGGCAAAGATGAGAAGTTGCAAATGAATCAAGAGAAATTAATCTATTACTGTGGGAGTAACTGTGAAACTTCAGATCTCTTCTCTCTGATTGCCAAACACTTCCCACAAATCTCTTCACGTATTCAGAGTGAATTACACATCACAACCACAACTTTTGTGTGGTCCTGTACTGCACAGTACCCTACACCCCCCACCCCCACACCCCCACCCCAGCAGTGACACAGCTAGGTACACATCTGGATATGGGATATACTGTAGCAGACAGCTGTTGTGGGATGTTGCTGTGACACCAGCACCCATCATCACAGTGGGAACCTTTCTAAACTGGACCAACTGTAATGCATGGCTGTCAAACTGAAAAAAAATGAATGGAAAGTGAATTCAGCTGTGAGAAAGACAAATGCCAAATGCTCTTTGAAGCCGAGATGGTCAAACTGCACACACAGTAAAGGATTCCTCAGCTTACGGTCTGCTTCTGGACAAATTCTAAACACTCAGATTCCACTCAGAGTGACTGTTATTCATGTGTATTCTTGGATTTAAATATCCTTAAAATATTCATGTTGTGCCAAGGGCTTTTATTTTCCCAGGTACGTTACAGATTTATCATGGGAGTTTTTTCGATGGATGAAACAGCACGTCCCAAAAACATATATCATGTAGGCCGAGGCAGAGGTGATTTGTCAGTCGCCATATTTGTATGGATTAAAATTCCCAAGAATATAAACGGACTAAAGTTTGTGCCAGAAAATGCTCTCGAAACACCAGAGTTATTTTTTATGTAATGGATACATATTCATAAACATTTTTTTATTTGTTATATTATTATTACTCAAACGTGATTCTATTGACTTGTTTTCAGTGAAACACAATCAGACAAAATGGCTTTTGTTTCAAACAGCAAGAAAAGGTGCACTGAGTTTGGCACCTTGTGATGGTTATTATCATTTCCTGGCAGGCTTATTATCTCCTTAGACCCTTCCACAGAAAACAAGCCTCCTCCAAAATAAAATGGCTTGTGGGTCTTTAAATGAAACAGACCTTTTTCCTATTGCTCTGCTCCAGATAATGCACAAAAAAACCCACTTGATTAATTAAACTCTCTTTTTCAGAATCTCTGATTTAAAAAAACAAAATCACCCACTTTTAGACAATCCTAAATGCCTTTTCAGAGTATGCACTGTTAAGTCAATTACAGATCTAACCAAGATACAGGTGGCCAAACAACGTTCCTATGGGCAATTTCATGCAAACCTCCACAACACCAGGAGGGGTGAACTCGACCTTGGAGATTGTTGTTGTGAGGCGCTAATCACCAAGCTACTGCATCACCCAATAGTGTGTTTACAAAAATGAATGTTGTACTTTTGTACAGACACAGGCGAACAGATAATCTAAAACTCTTACCAACTGGTTTGTTGACTCCTAGAAAGCCGGCATTTCCTAAGATCTTGAAGACTTTATGGGCTGGAAATGTCCCTTCTGCTTCCCACTGATCCACCTGGGGGTTGATCTCCTGGTCGATGATCTATAGAGGAGAGATATGATATGTTTATGTGTGTGCACTTCTAATTTTAAGCATAGCTGTGCACACATTTTTTTAAAACTCAATATGAATGAATGACAGGCCTGCTGTTCTATCTCCTATCTCATAACTAACACTGAAACGATATACATTATGAGTGAAAAAAATGCACACATACAGTGACATACATGGGTTTCCTGGTGTGCGGTGCAGTCTATGTAATCTATCTCTAGCAGACAGTGAGATGAGGAATTACTGTATAAATCAATGAATAGAAAGCAGCCTGGGAAAATGTAATACACGGTGAATACAGTGACAGTATGCATGGCATGCCATTTCCTGTGTGTACATGTTATCAGTCCCCTACTGATAACCAAGACTTGGCTAGTGACATACAATATGACAGGCTGCAGGCTCATAAAACAATGACAGGGGTTTGGCCTCAATCCTGATCTGTGTCGTTCTGGAGCTGAAAAATTGAGCTGAAAAAACAAGACGGTAACAGAATTCAGTGACGATGCTGGTAACACAAAGCGGATAGCTGTCCAGCACAACGTACAGTGCAAATTACACTGCGGGTTTTGGTTTTTTGGGGTGATACTGATACTTTTATACTGAAGCTGTTGGTAGCCAACAATTTGCTGATATTCCGCATCTTTGCATTTAACCATTCGAATGCCAGTATTTTAACGACTCACAGTTTCCTCCACCATTTTATTCTTGGCAGGGTAGAAAAACCTCTTAAGTAATATTTAGAACAGCATGCAAAAATAAAGGTTGGTACAGAAACCCATATTAATGTCATTCCTTCTGGGTTAGCAGCCACTCCATCTATTCAGCCACAAAGCCTGGGATACACAACTGCCTAAAAATGAAGGATGACTATATTATATGCTTTACGAGTGGAACAAAAAGAAAAACAGTATGCAGTTGTGGTTAAGGAATAATATTCACTATATAGGAGGTGACGTGAATTTTAATAACAGGCTTATATCATACATCTACCAGCTTTGTGCTGATTTGTATCACAACTAAATAAAAATAATGAATCCACAAGGGAGGAACAAATGGATTCCGGTAATCTCGTCACTGAATTTTACATAATATTCTTCAGTGAGAGCAGCTTTTTATTTTGTCTCTCAAATTCAAGCAGCACTGTGCTTTATCAGTGCATATCACTAGTGCCTGGTTTTGTGAGTCATGCCCAAAGCGTCCGCAGGGAGTGAAGAATGGGTTGCAACCTGGCTTCAGAATAGACTTTGGAATGAGTGAACCTTGGTGCCATGATTCATTTTGAGCACCTGGAAGTGGTCCACAGCTGGAGAAGCACTTAAGAATGACCAATCTATTGAGACGCTCATATGGTGCTATTTTTATTGCGGGAACTAAAGCTGCTTCACAGAAAATAAGCTGTAGATCTGTAGTGCGGGTTACAGTTTATGTGGTATTTTGTTGTCAATTTTTTTGATACTATTCTACCTCGCACCACAGGCTTCAACAGGAAGTTTTAGTGCACAGGACATCAACAACAGTTGGTATTAAGTGCTATTAAAGCAAATCAATTAACAAATAAATATATAAAATAAACATTTATGTGCTGTGACTTTCCTCGTCTGTCTCTTGCTGAATGCTTTGAAATTAAAATGTCCTCCGACAAATGGATCCGCACTTGTCAACAAAAATGTCACAAACAACTATAACTGCGTAAACATTTTTAATGGGTCATGGTTTCAAAACACCCATGACAATCTGCTCCATAAATGTGTTTCTCTACTCAGCACAACATGCTCTAAATGGAGGGTAGAGCCTATGAAAAATAATGATTAAAACAAAAGAGGTATTTATTGAAACATCAAATTCAAGCCTCAGCCAATGAAAGGAATTAAATAAACCATGTGCAATAATGTGGACTGTGAAAAATAAACCCTCTTTGATTATTCTTTCATGTAGCATTGGTTAAATTTCTGCTTCAGAGCGAAAGGACACCCAGCAATGACCACGACTGGGCCTGGGTTTTACCATTCAAACTAAAGAAAACAGAGTACTGAAGAAGAATTCACAGGTTTTTTCCAGGATTGAAAAAAGTGATGCATACTCATTTTGTCCTTCCAAAACACACAAACCCGAACCAGCCAAGAAAAACACACTAGCAGAGGAAACATCAGAATACAAGGCAGGCAGAAAACATGGCCACCGTGTTTTTACCGTTCAAAACAGAAAATGGACCCTACTTTCACCAGATATATGGGGCACATGCCTGGACCTGAATCTGTGAAAATCAAGCAAACTTACACTACATCAAACACAAGAACAAGCAGTTAAAAAAGGCAGGTACTGGTCCCCTTTAACCTGCAATAAACTCATCCATGTTCAAAGTTCAGATCCTGAGGAGGGAAAGGGAGGGACGACTGGAAAGCTGCTGGAAGGGGAAACAGAAAGGTCTTGGGGGAGTGATCCTGCAACTCTTCACAAAGGTTATTGTGGATTATTTGTGTTGCATACCAGAACTATTTCACATCAACGAACTGTCCAGTAGTAAGACAGGGTCAAGAACATTGCATTATCAAGTCTTACAAAATGTCCAGTCTGGAGCATCTGTGATTCCCCTGGTGCTGGCACCCGGGATACTCTGGAAAACTACTTAAAGACTGGCCTGCTCTGTCTAACCCAAGTGGTTGTGTTCATGTGGGTTTACTTTTCTACATCCTGATATACTATACATTAGGGCTGGGAATCACAAGGTTACTCAAGATATGATATTATCATGACACTCAGTCAATTAGGGTCGGGAAATATAAAGACATATACTGTGAGACAATGGAAGTTTTTCAGCTGTCAGAGATTTTTGCGATACCATTTCTCTGGTTGTTTTATATTCAGATTTTCTCATATCAGGCAATATTGCAAATTATCAGCAGGGCTGCCAAGTACAAGTTTTATAGCAGAAAGATGTACCAAAGCACACAGTGTCTCCCTCACAGCAACATGACAACAGCCAACTAGCAAAAGGTTGAACTACCAGAAAGCAGTAAGCTATGCCTCAGAATCACGTTATCAAAGTATTGTGATATTGATAATTTGTCTCACCCTTACTTCAGATGCAGTGACAGAAACTGCATCTCTAAGTACTTAGCGAAACCAGGACTCACTGCTTTTTTGCATTTGTTGCATTCTAGTCAAAGGTTGGTAATTTGCTGCAGAACGTTCTTCAGACACTTTGAGGCAGAGCAAGTAGAAAAGTTATTTTAAGAGCCTTCATTTTGTTGATTTAAAACACCAACCAATTTCGCCGGACGAAAATACAAAAAAGGTCATTTGTTACTGGTAAACTGCCTATAATCGCTTTGTAGTGTGGGTGGAAATCCCAGTCTGTAACCATGGGAGGCTGCACATGAGGAGCCTCTTCCTAGAAGTGCTAGGGAAATCTCTTTAGGCTCTGTCTCCTCATTAATGACGCCAGCCTTGGGCGATTTTGGTGGTCTGTTCATACGGGAGACTCTGGAGGCCTGACTAATTTCTTAGCATGGGAAGTTGCCTGTCTTGTCTAAAAATGCGCACACACATACACACACACACAGGCAGCCATGTTGACAACAGTCTAACATGATCCTACGACCTCTTCCCACCCACTAACAGAAAGGTTGTAGTGGACACATTGGCACTATCAGCGTCTGACCTTGAACAGGCACTAAAGGATTTCCTATAACCCCATTTGTATACCATCTATAAACACACACTATCCTACAGTGAATTCTTTTAATAAACCATGCTGCCTCAAGTTCCCCTTCCTGCACTGCCAACATATTGTTCTGCATTTCCTTTTCACATTTTCATCCTTCCCATTATTCCCAATACTAGTTTATTTTCAACCTCCTGGCATTCTTTTGAAGGTTTAGTCACACAACAAGCTTCCCCCCATTTACCGCAACATCTTTGCTCCCTGCCTTAAATTAGGCACTTGTTGTTATTTTGCAGCCTCTGTCTCTACTGCCTGTCTAGTAACATATATCCAAAATGAGTCATCATGATTACTAATGCTTGCTTTGATTTTCTTTTTTTTTACTGCCATAATTTGCAGCTGCTGATATTTAGCTTTTCAAAAACAAAAGCATGTTACAAATTGTTAACTGCAACCAATAAAGGCGAGGCAGACTGAGTTTAAGTGGAAGAAGCTGGGGAAAGCATATTTCTGAAAGAGGAGCAAAACTTACAACTTACAAAACATTTGCTATGTAATACAGGAAATATCAGAGTAAATACTAATTAAATAGTCCATCTTGACCTCTCCTCCTGGCTTATAAAACAAAGTTAGCAAACTAATTTTAACACATTCAAATTAAACATCCATTCCAATTTTTAATCATCTGTACACCAGAATATTTCAGGTTTTGTCGAGCAATTTCAAGAAAAACTGGCATTCTTAAATCATCATGGTATGTATAGTACAAAAGAAAATGGGACTCACTTTGCACTATTTCCATATTACACAATCTGTTTTCTTCCTGAATATTTTTGAATCTGCCAAACTCAATGGTCAAAGGAAGAATACCAGTTCTCAAGTGTGCAACTAAAGACATGGCTGGCTTTATAGGTAGTTTCATCTGAATGTCATGGCCCCCCTCAGCTGTCCAGCCACCATCAATGTTTATCTAGTTCCGCTAATCTTACAAATAGCCACCAAAGCCTTTGGTATCAGAAACTTCTCCACACATACATTTTGTGCACTGACCTGTCTTACAACGGGAAAAATATGTTTTTAGTATGAAACATTAAGCTGACTGTAAGAGTGCAGGCAAGTGTCCACTGTCCTCCAACGCAAGCTGCAACCTGTGATAGCAACAAAGCAACAAAGCACACACTCCAAAAATAGCTATTAAACGTGTTCTTGTTGTCTTGTTGCAGTATTGATATATATTTATGTCGGTGGGGCCCTCTCTCCATTTCTTCCATTATATTCACATTGTGTCAGGATTGTGTAGAATTCCAATCACAGTACAAGCCTGAACACGGCTCCTGAATATTCATTTTGTCAGAAAAATAACAGTGTATGCACCCAGACCTGTCAGTCACACTGGCATATAAAACCAGATGTTAAAAATCTGAATTGACGAATGCAGCAATAGCTTTAGATAATCTCAGTGAAGGAGCAGAGACGCTGCACACTTTGGCAATAGCAGGGCTGACATTTCAAGTGGGACGTGGGAGTGTGGCACGGGTCAGGAAAACACACAAGCCAGAGGCTGTGTTTGCTATTCTAATCCAGTGTAGCCTCCGTGTACCTGGCGCTCTGCCTTGCTATCCTTATTCACCAATTTCCCAAAACCTAACGTTACAGCAGCAGGGGAAAACACAGTAGGCTTGTGCAGTCATTCGAGGATGCAGACAGTTACATTAGCACTACTATTTAACACTAGTAGCAACGTCAAAACAATGTTCAAAACAACGTGGTTTGTTTCTTTGGTGAAGCTATAATACAGAGCAGCGACTGCAGACATCAACAGTCCTGTTGATGTGAACTATATAACAAGCTAGCACAGTGACCTCTCACCCACTTCTATTATACTGTCCCCCCGCTGCCTAGTACAGCTGAATTAAGCGGAAAAATACTGCTGCTTTCTAGCGACACACATGGGTATTAAAATATCCAACTGTCACCCGCCAAACAAAGCTAAATCTAGCCTTGTTTTCATGGTAACGCCAATGCTACAATGCTAGCAGTCCTGCATACCTTTCTGAGGGACTCCTTTAATGCAAAGTGCTCTTGTGTGTAGATTAAATGGTCACCCGTGGTCTCTGGGGCACTGGACGCTACGGGTTTAGAGGATACGTTTTCAGACAACGACCGGACACCAGCAAATGCGGTGAATTTGTAGAAATTACGGCTGTTGGCCAACAGCAGGTTTAAACGTAGACCTTCGCGCAGCGCCATCTCTATTGACAGCCGCTTGTGTGCGCATGCGCATGATGTGACGCTCTAATGTAACCCACTTTGGGCACGTAAAGGTTCTCCCGGGATAAAACATTAACCCCAGTGGAAATGTTGGTATTTTTTGAATTTGGGGAAATACCACTGTTAAGCAAATATAAAATGGGTAACCCTGTGATTTTCAAAGAAGCTTCCACCACTTACAGTATCACATCTATTAAAGTAGTGGTTCTCGACCTAGGGGTCATGACCTTCAAGGGGTCACAAGATAAATCGGAGGGGTCGCAGGATAGAAAAGAAGAAAAACACAAAATAATATATTTGTTTTTCTAATCTTCTTTTTTATCTTGTGAAAGTTAAGATTTCGCTAAAAGTAAATGAAACCATTGAATGACTCATTGTTAAATGAAACAATCTGCAAAGGGAAAATCACTGGAAGTCGTGTCATACAAGTCCTGTTAAGGGTCACAAATGCTTCTTTTTAAGCATAATGATCATACCAGTTGATTTGTATGTTTTAGCCCATTTGCAGAACATTTAATGTACTTTTTCTTTCCTTTTCCAAACATCTACTGCAGTCCATTCATTTCTGCTAATTGATTTTCATAAAAAAACAAATGAAAACAAATTTCTGCCTACATGAAGAAAAACATCAAAAACACCTGAAACTATACAGAAAAGAGCAGAGGAGCTACAACTTGCAGACACACCTTGGTCATTTAAGTTTACCATGCTGTAGGCCTATGCAACAAAATGTTAATGACCTCATAAGAATGTATGAGAAAAAGCTGGGCAAATTCTAAATGTCTGCAAACTGAGTTATGAAGATGTATCTGTTTCTCTTCCCTGTCATGAAACCTTCCCACAGTGAATGATGGAGACAGGCTGAGTTATAAACAAGCATTTTTAATGACAGTTGCTTCTGTGTATGAAACAACACATGGGCCCATTTGCTCAGACTATATACACCACATGAGACAGAAGCATTATATAACCGTTGCCAAATACAACTCTTATTTATTGCATCTTTTCAAAGAATAAAATTATAAGGCTACAAATCTGGCCAGATGATGGGAAATCGTTTACATGGGAACTCGTGAAGTTTTAGAATTTTTCTCTTTATTATGTCCTTCTAGTCTTCTCAGTCTGCAAATCCGTTTTACGAGGGGAGGGAGAATGTCCTTGGGTGCTAATCTGAGATATGAAAAGCTCCTCGGGTCCATTTTAGCAGATGACACAGCCACCTTTCTCCTTGAAGGGGTTCTTATCCTCTGCAATGCCTTTGACGAGGATGTCCTCCTCCTCTCCAGCCTGAATGTACTCCTTGATTTCCTCGCAGCATTTAGATGTCTAGAGTGATTGGGAAAAGACGTTGAGACAGTCTCATCCAACATTTATCCAACCATGCTATTCCTGGTAGAATTAGTTGCACTTTGTACAGGTTGACAAGTTGCTTGTCATGGATAAAAGTCTGGAAACCTAACTCATTCACTGGTATCTTTAAAAATTGACATAATCATCATCTCAGTGTTAACAAACTTACCAACCACCTCTCAAGTTTCACTTCAACTTTAAGTTGGTTTACTTCCATCACAGCCTTGTCCTTGTCCGTCAGGTCATCTATGTTTATGACGGCATACGGCATTTTCTGGCAAAACAGCAAAGGAAAATGCATTCAGCATTTTTTGCAAAACCTTTACCACATGACGGATAAAACATCTTGAAGGATTCTAACTCACACCTCACAAAACTAGAATAGAAAAAAAAAGAATAGAAATGTACTTACGGATGCTTACAGGGAGCAGTCCTTCACCCTTGAGATCCTGCTGAAGAATCCCTCTCCTCTCCCTCAATCTGGGTTATAAAGTAATCCGCATAAACAATCCTAATCCGCTAATCTGATTAAAACAAGGCCCCCACTGTATGTCCATGCCAGTATCAAACCGGACGGTGAATCATGCAGGTGTCTGTTTGGGTTCTTTTGAATTATATGTAAAACAACGAGCTGTATTTACTGTATATTGCAGATTAAATTTGGATTTGTGCTATTTTGACACTGCTTTGTCTCATATTCTGAAATGGGTTAAGGGGCGGTGTCTCATGTATCAGGTCACTTTGATAAGACGGCTAATCTGTATTTAGCCTCCACGGCAGTTTTTCAATAACGTCCTCAGCAATAGATGGAACAAACCAGTGGGGTAGAATTATGCAGATGTGTGAAGCCAAAAAGTGCATCTTCACTCACGTTGTCAGATAATGCTGCTTCCAAGAAAGTGTGTGTGTGCGTGCATGCATGTGTGTGTGTGTGTGTGTGTGTGTGTGTGTGTTTATATGTGTGTGTGTGTGTGTGTGTGTGTGTGTGCATGCATTTGTGTGTGTGGGGGGCGGGGTTCAGATCCAGCCAGGCGGGTGTGTGATGGGAACTTGGCAGGATGGATCAGACAAGTAAGATCTTTTAATGTTTCACAAGAGTGTCTGATCCGTAGAGCCAACACAATGCTTGTTCTGTGGAAAAATGACAGGGGTGCTGTGGGGCCATTGGAACTCTGTACATCATCATCATCCTCATCCTCATCAGTGGCCAGTGAAGGCAGTCACTCCTAAAGCAGAGTGAATTCAACGTCCTCTCTTGTTATTTCAGTTGGATTTCATAAACCCTTAGTCACTGCATTAACAGTCCTCTACGCAAACGTTACAACGTAATAACTACCCGCTCTGATGTCATTAATGAATGCATCACCACTCTGATCCACTGTAGTTTCACTGTAGCATGTAATGAGTCACTACATCCCCGCCTCTAAAGTTCCTCTGGGAAACGCTTCACTCAACTATAAAAGTGGATGCGGCTGGGATGGTCGGCAAAGCAGAAAAAGACGAGCAGGAGAAAAAGTTGCGCAATGGAGTTTTGCATATTAGCGCTATTTCCTCTTTTTTCCTCCTTTTACACCGTCTTTGCGTTGCCACCTCAAGGTAAGACATGTCGGTGTTAAAGATCGCCTGTTTGGCGGGTGTAAAGGAGAATCACAGTTTATTTTTAATTTCATGCGGTGGTTTCGTGATTCAGTAACAGTGTCTTTGCTGCTTTCAGCCGTGTGTCTCCTTCAAGTGGACGAGGGACCTTGCAGAGGAGAAATTGAGCGCTATCACTACAACACTTTCACCCAGAAGTGCGAGGTTTTCTACTATGGAGGGTGCCAGGGCAATGCCAATAACTTCAAGAGTTATCAGGAGTGCCAGAAGACATGTTTCAGAATCCCAAGTGAGTTCTCAATGTGATGAGGATTCACTTAAAATGATGGTGACCTTGCCCACCTCCGAAAGTTATTGAATGTGTACTGGGCGTGGTTTTACTCTTTGTATTCTATATTTGAAAATGTACCTTGAATACTAAGAAAATCATAAATGTATATTTGATTCTAGACTTGTTAAAGCCAGTTCCTTTACACATTAGGATTCCACTTGATCTAATCCCAACCTCAAATCTTGTCATTCCTCTCCACAGAGATCCCCCAAATCTGCAGGTTTCCCAAAGATGAGGGACCCTGCCGTGCCCTCTTCCGCCGCTACTTCTTCAACATGACCACCATGCAGTGTGAGCCCTTCTACTATGGTGGCTGCCAGGGCAATTCAAATCGCTTCCAAGACCTCACCTCTTGCAAGGAGTACTGCAGTCCACGAAAAAGTTAGTATAAAAGTATTTCCTCTGAGTAATCCTGAAGTGATGCTCAGTGGCATCTCTGACGCTGATTGGAGGTCTTATTGTGCTTTGTGTCTTGTTTCACAGCTGTCCCAGTGCTCTGCCTGGACCCTCTGGACAAAGGGAAGTGCGCAGCCTCCATTCCTCGGTATTACTACAACACAGTCACCAAGATGTGCGAGGAGTTCATCTACTCGGGCTGCGGCGGGAGCAGCAACAACTTCGTCTCCAGGCAGAACTGCATGGATGTGTGTGCCAAAGGTGTGTGAGTGGGAGAATGCATGTGGCGAAAGTTTCACCGTCCACAATGAAGCCTGTAACTGAAGATGACAGTTTGAGAAGAGTTTGCAGACTCCTTAATTCAATAATGACAGTATTTGGATTGCCTGTTAGAGCCACCTGTTGGTTTGATTTTTGGAGAGGATTCAGGAAGTCAGAGGGGAATTGGGAGGAGCTCAAATAGTGCTCAGCTGATTTCTTTATCAGGCTTAAAAATTGCTTGGCATCTGAGGAGCCCATTGCCATACACTCCAAACCATTTATGTTCTGCAGCCAGTCACCATGTTATCACAGAGAGGAAACCGAGTAAAATCTGACTTGAGGAAGCTCCATCTGCCTAATTAAGTGTATAGAAAATCAACAAGCAGAATTCCAGGTTACCATACTGATCAGTTGTTATACACTTTTTCTCGTTCCAGGAGGGAAAAAACACAAAAGACAAGGAAAAGGTCTTCGCATGAGACGGAATAGAAATAATCTCATCACTTTCTTGCAGGCATAGACGCCTGACACGTGTGCTCAGGGACTCTCACTCGGACAAGCCCTCAATGGAAACTAACATTTAATAAACTGACCCTGTGCATGCCAAAATGTCGACCAGCTCTTCTTTGTTGTTACTGGAAGAGTTTTAGTGGCTCATACACACATTTTCACTGTATTTATATGTAATGCTTTATGAGCATCTCCAAATGTGATATTTAACTGTATGCTATTGATGAAGTTGTTACTACTGCACTAATGTTCCTGATTGTGTATTTTGACACTGTATGTACATGTGATGTATGTTTTGTATAAGATGTACATTATGATAGAGAACTTTTTTACTATAATGATTTATAAGCACATTTTTTTAATAAAATACTTTTTTATTTTAGCTGCTGGTAAATGACTGTATTGTGTGTTATTTTAATAATGAACTAACTCAAAATGTGTTGATTACAACTTCTTCAACCACTGCAGTGTAAGTGTATAAGTGTATAACCTTCAAGAGTTTGTTATTACTTTTACCGAATCACAACAACACAGCAGCCAAAAAGAAAAAAAAAAACAGGCACGGCTGGTTTGCTCACTTTCTCTCAGTCATTCTCACTTTATCTCCAGGCCTCTTCCATTCCTTACTAATGCCGCTGTCTTCCTTCCTTATCTGGTAATACTTCGCAAGGCACTCGAGCCTATCTTGGTGCCTTCAGCACAGCCTTGAATCAGGAAGGAAGTAATCATGGACCAACAAGCGCTACCGTGGCAGGTTCATTAGAACAGTAGAGCATGTTTAGAAGAGAGGAAGCTGCAGATTTACAAAATGTGAATCAACAACGTTTTCAGTAGTTATAATGTAATTATAGTGAAGTACACACAATTATAAGCACAAACCGGAATGCATCCATGCACAAAGGTGACAGGCTAATGTATGCACACATATTTTCTCTCAGGCTCAATTACTGAATAGGATTTATCTTTATTTTTTTGTCAATACTACTTAGTTTTCTCAGATAATATGTACCACAAGAGAAATCAAATAGCTCCGTAACCCTATTAAGGAAAAGAGGCTATTAATTCAAAGTATACTGGGTTTCCAGACTGTCCTAAATCTCGGCTTTGTTCCATCTCTTATAATAGAATAGTTGAAGCGCTGTGTGATTTTTCAGACAATAAATATTTATGGAAGATATCAAAGGGAACTGCTCACCCATCTGGCTTGGCTATGAATAGCAATAAAAGGTAATACATCTGGCTAGGCCCTTTGCTATTAAGAACCAAAGCTAAATCATCTACTCGATTGCAATATGAGAGACAATGTCCTCCTGACAGTCGGGACTCAGCTTCTCAAAAGCCACATAATCTTGAAATCATCACTACTGGTGTTTTTTGGGGAATTGAGGTTAAGCTTATTTTGACATCCTGCTCTTTGAGGCAAACTTTTCTTCCCCACCTGGGCTATAAATCAATAAAAATTAAAGTAATAGTATATATAAAAAAGTGTAGAAAGCAGGAAAGAAAAAGAGGAGTGTTAATTCTCATCCAGTACAGGTCAGATGTAGTTCATGACTCTCCTAAAGCAGCAAAACATATGGAGATGATACCAAAACTGACCATCATGGTAACAAATCTCTTGTTTGTTCAATTACACCTTGTAGCAACAAATTCTTATGGCCTTTTTTAATCAACAAAAGACTTGACAAATGTTTGAGATGCTACAAAATGGACACAGTGGTTAACTTTTAATTATAACGAAGCTCTGTGCTGGACCGTTAATGGATGGCAGTATAATACTGACTGCAAGTAGGATTTCGGTGTAGTTAGAAGGGCTCGAGATGAATTGATCCTGCTCTGGTTATTTCATTAGCTGCAGTACATTAGGCATGGTCATTTTGTCCCTCATTCTCAATGATGATTAATGGACGTTTACATTGAAACATGCTTCTCATTTACAATGAGATTAATCTATGTAACCATTTGTCAGACAGTAATGTTGTGTTGTTTGTGGTTTTAAAAGTTGTTATGAAATTACAGACAGGCACATTTATAATGTCTGTGTCATGTTTTTGAATTCACTGTTAAATACTAAATGCAGGAGATACAGCATGCTAATTTTACATTCAACATGATACCAAATGAATACTGAAGATGCCTCATCATACATGTAGGTGTCGGTGAAGGGGAGTATCTTAGACGCCCCCTGGTGGCCGATTAACATATCAAACAACAACCAAAACAAAGAACTTTGACACTTACAAGTACAAGTAAATATACTTCATCAATTTGAAATGAATACTGTTGTCTAATGTAAAACCTGGAAGTCAATTGGCCAGTTTTCTGACTGTTTTAATTAAACTAATATACTGCAGATATAACAGATTTTGCAGCCACTTGTAGTTAGTATATGTTTCAGAATATTGGAGCAACCCACGGCATGCAGCTCAGGTGTTGACTCAGCAGCATTTATTTTACTACAATCTGTTTCTGTAGGTGGATCTTGTTCACTGCCTTCAGAGTGCTCTCACAGCTTTGGAGTGCCAAAACCACTGAGTGGATATTCAGCTACCGGCTTTACAAGTTTCTGCTCTCTTTTTTTTTTTAGCACAGAACCAACTCATCTTGTGTTTCTCATCTCAGAAAAGCTGACATTGGTAGATGGACATGCATGAATTTAATATTTAAAAGACACAGTTCCTCAGAAGAAAACTGTTATCCTAAGATGATATAGTATTGTTTTTGTTTCAGACAAATCAATCCAACATGCCTCAAAGCCAGAAGCAGGAAATCCATTAAAGCTTTTTGAGATACTATCAACAAAGAAAACAGCCTTGTCTATAGATTGATGGGTAACTTTGTTATTGCCCATGAAAACTCCCGAGCTAATATAACAGGATGTGAGCACTAATGTTAATAAATATTTGTGCTAAATAGAAATGTGTTCTATGTTCTATAAGTCCACTAAATCAGTGGTTCCCAACCTTTTTAATGTGTGACAGGCAGCACACTGTAGATCTACCAGTTTAAACCAGATTAACCAAAGAGTGAGTGTTTTTTCCTTCACAGATCTTTGAATTAATTTAGGGTAAAATTCATTGTATTTCACAAGAAAAAAGCAAATTTTAGAGTAAAATTCTGAAAAAATGAAAGCTACAGTAATTTTGTCTGGCAGAAATAATGTTAACTATGTCTCGATCATTAGATTTATCTTGCAAACCTGTTGGTGTGGTTGTGATCCCTACAATAGCTTAGGTTAGGTTAGGTTAGTAAGTGTGTTGGGGGTTTTTTAGCACTAAGAAACACCGAACCTGCTGACAGAAACTGAACTCTGGCCACAGGAGTAAGATACTGCTTGCAAAAAGAAGTGAATTTCTATTTCAAGATCACCATAATTTCTGGGCTGTCAGAGTTTGGCCTTTTTAACTGCAGACCAAACATGTCAGGAGGCTTCCCAGCCTGCCATGGCATCAGAGTTTCCCTGACATCCAACCCCCCCCCCCTTCCCTTCACACACCTAAGATTAATTCGCCTGAAGACGAGAATCTGGGCAGTTCTTCGCTGTCCATCAGGCTGCCAAAGCAGTTGTATAATTAAACAAGTCAGAGAACGCCATACTTCTGCTTCTGATGTGTTTTGGAAGCCTTCATTTATCACCAATTAATTCCCAGAGAAACACCAACAGAAGCAGATTCATTTGTCAGCGTGTGTGTTGCCTGTGCATGCGCATGTATTCGAGGTTTACTAATAGTCATTACACTATCTTCCTGCTTCTAAAGTCCTGATGTAATTTCACTCTGCCATGGCTCCGGTAGTGGTGCAGTAATTGATTTTTGCGGTGAATACTGATTTCTACAGAGTCTATGACGGACCGCAGGTTTGGTAACCTTAGTGAGTAAGAGTTTGAAATTATGTCAACAACATATTGACCAAACCCTACCCACTGCACACAGGTCTTTAGTGTAACAATCACACTGTGCTTTTGTTGATACCTCATCTCTTCTGCAGCAGGTGACTCATAGCTGTAAATAAATCCACTGCTTTCACCCTCCTGCAAATGTGCCAGAATCCCTTTTCATCAATGTTGGGAAGATTAAAAAAATGATTTGAGCAGAACGAACAAAATACAGATGCCTATTTCTCCCTAAGCCAGATGATGACTTTTTTTTCTTCCAGCACATTCGGAAAGCACTAAAATGAAAATATAGATTTCAGTCTGAGCTGGAGGTCCTTCCTCCTCCTCCTCTTCCTCTTCTTCTTCTTCTTTTTCTTCTTCATCACCTACGCTTCAATTACCAGCTTTCCAGAGGTTGAAGACTTTATATCAAGCTCCTGTTCAGCAGTTCTCTGCAGACTCAGCAGCCAAACACATCGGCACAATTGAATTTGCAGCTCAATAATGGGTTTTTATTTGGGAAAGCTGACCCGCCACATGCTCCCTATGATAGGGTTGAACAGGAGGGCTGAAAATTCCCTGAATAAGCAGGTTGTATGCAAACTGGAGGTGAGGAGCAATCTATCTTTTGTGATTCCTGCCGCAAACTAAACCGGATATGTTGTTGGTGAGTGATGCAGGATATGAGCAGACACTAAACGCTGGAGTTTGGTGACAATTATCTGTGTAGATCCCTACGAGGGACCACTTTCACATAATCTTCTTTTCATTCATTGTTAATATAAAAATATTGATTGTAGCAGCTCTAATTATATATAATTCATAAATGGTGTTTCAGTAACATTGTAGCGTACAATCCATCCTGAAGCTGAACAGCAGAGAGAGACTGAAGTGATCATGTCATCTGGAGACAAATCGTCAGCAACCACGGTGATTTTACTCTGATATGGGCATATTACCTGATTCACAGCTGGAAGCCCACATTAAAATCTGTCATTCATGAAGGAAATATCACAGACAAACACTCAATGAACCCACAGAGTCAGTCAAAAATTCAACTCCTGATGACATCCCCCTTTCAAGTCTAGATGGTGTTATTTCCTGCTGAGACATCAAAGGATTGCATGTGCTTGTACAAAATCAATGGAAACACACAAAATCCCTGTTGAAAAGATATGAAAATAATCATACCGTAGTTAGTAACTGCATCTAACATGCTGAGCATGCTTAGCAGATGCTCACCACCGTCTTTAACCTTCAGCGCTAACAATCATTCCGGCCTCATCTGTTGTTCCTATGTTTTCTGCGTCCCTAAGATAAAAAACTCACATTCCTTCGTGCCAGAATTTGATGCAGTGATGTCCTATTAAATTCAAACTCTGACTTACACTGCCTTTTCTCTGGCATCATTATCCTCCAGATTCACATCACAGCATGTCCCACAAAACAGGCGTCCCTCCAGCTCCATTTCCCTCATTCATTCGCCACCTTCCATCATCACCACAACTGACCATAATGGGGGGATTCTGCGAAGAGGACTTGCTTTTTCATGGAAGTGTCCTCTAACCACAATACCATCTGCAGCACAACTTCAAATGTGACCGGTCGTTCTGCCAGGAGGGATGTATGATGTGACTATGGTGTTGCATGTCCACAATGACTTTTTTTTATCCAGGTATGGATCAGGAGAAAAAGAAGAGGAGGTCCTTTGAGGAAAAGAAAGAGATGAATCTGTCACTGAAAACCCCCCTAAAAATGAATGGATTCTCTTTCCCTGTCGTGAAATCAGTGCCACTGGAAGGTCACGTTCTTTGTTATATAGTATGATTTAGGTTTAATCTAATTAACTTATGTGTGCAGACGTACATGTCAAATGTAGCTGACAAGGGCAATGTTGTTTTCAGCTTTGGAAGATGGCTAATATTTACAAGTAGATTGTGTTTGTCCACCCGGGTGGACGCTCTGTCTTTTCTGTGTGTGAAGATCTCCAGGCTTTAGAGATGACAGCCTCATCATGTCTTTCACTATCATGATGTGTTATAAATATGCAGCTACATGTCCAACACTGACTTGTCTCTCTCTCTCTGCCTGTGTGTGTGTGTGTGTGTGTGTGTGAGATGAAGGGAGGTGAGTGTTAAATTTGTGATTTACAAACAGCTGATTGTGCTGTAATTAAGTGTAAAGTGAAAGTTGTGGGACAAAAAGACAGCAATGAGGAACACTTTTTTAAGTGTTGGCTCCAAAGATGTTTTCTGTTTTATTCACCACCAACTATGTACCAGACATCAAATCACCAGGCCTCTGATAAGTAAATCACCTGCTAGGCGAGTGCTGTATGTGTCAGTGATTTTGATATTTTATTTGCTTCATCTTACAACACTCCTCTTTTAAAACAGATCAATAAAAATATCCCCCACGTCAAGACTGAATGGACCAAACAAATCTCCAGAAAACAATCCTGTTAGGATGATAGTTGGACATCTGCCAGCAACTCATCAGTTGTCCAGTGGAAATCAACTCGGAGTGTTTAAATCCCATGCCGATGTGAGTTATCATAAACACTGGCATGAATGATAACCACACAGTGATGATGACGTGGAAAAAAAAAGGGGGCAACAGCAATAATGAGATGAAGCATGATGAGTTTGAGCTCCTGTCAGTCCAATTCGCAGTTGTCAATTATTGTCACAACATTTAAGAAATACTTTAGTATGACAATGTCCTGTGTTCCCATCCCATTCACATTGATTTTGAAGGGCCCACTGCTGAATCTAGCGCCACTATAAAGTCCAGTGAGTCATTAATAAAAGCAGATCCTTGATATATAACATCTTGTTTGTTATTACTCTTTGGTTGAGGTCAGGCTTTGAATGTGTTTAGCTTATTGGTCCTTCATTTCACTGTGCTGAATGATGTATGTGCACAGTTTGTTTTCACATTCGTCTGTTGAAGGGGGAAAGTTTCTGTGGGCTCACCTTAAAGGGGCCCCGTGGCGTTTTCTTTTAAACAAACAAAAGTTCTGGTTACATTCGGTGTCACTCATCAAAAAGCATCGTGTGTACCCTTGAGGTCCAACAAACGTGTCGAGTACATTTACTTCCTCACAAAACATTTGCAAAGCAGCATTGTTTACATCCATGTTTACTAGCCAGTAGTCTTCTTCTTCTCTGTCTTTCACACATCTGCATGTAACATACTGATCAGTGGAGTAGTGCAACACCATTGGTACGACTGTATCGCGGCATAGAAAAAACAGCTCCATAGTGCTACTAGGAGGTCTAAAACTCCTCAGGGAACCTTTAAATCTGAGTTTAAGACATGCAAGTACAAGTACATGATTTTGTATGCAAGTGTGATGTGGAGAATGGACTTTTCAGAGGGAGACATCTTGTGTCCAGCAGTCGAAATTAATTGAAAAATGTTCAAGTAATTGTAGATTTTGTATTTTTCCAATGATGGAAAAGAAGCAGATGATAATTTAACTTACTGACACAAATTATTATTCCAAGCATAGTACTTTTATATGTCTTAAAACATGTCTTGAGGGGGTCTTTAAGGTCACCTGCAGAGGAAACATTAAAGACCCCATGTAGCTGACAAAATCTAATGTTTATCCCCTGATAGTGTTGGACAGTAAAGTGTGAGGGAGGGATTTAATAAGCCCACGGTGATTAGATAATCAGTTTGATAACCAAACAATGTATTATGTGATTTGTCACAAATCCTCTTGCCATTAGTTATACTGTCGTGTATATATTAGTGATAACAAGAGATTCATAAAAGAAAAGATGATGGTAACCTACATAAAGAGGTCACTTCGCTTTATCTTTATAATGAGCATTGGCTGCAGTGATATAAACGCTTCTATACAACGTCAGCAAAGTCATTACAAAGTCACTGCTGACCACCACAGACAAACTGAGCTGTCCCTCGTTACTATAATGTCTCATCACGGTGTTTGTTTTAATGCCGGTGTCCAAACCGAGCGCACACACGCTGTGGAGAGGCTGCCTCTCCTCGCTGTGTGTGTGTGTGTGTGTGTGTGTGTCAGTAACACACACGCAGAGATAAGGCGAGGAGGAGCTCCACCACCTCACGCTCGTCCGCGTAAACTGGAGGCTGTTAGTCGCACTTGGATTACCGGGCAGTCAACTGTCACCGCTCATAACGGCTGCAGACCGGCGCCCTGCCCAGCGCTCCTCCGCCGCGCGCACCGCCCGTCATTAATTCATCTCATAAAAAAGGTAGACACCCGGGCAAAGCCAAACCCAGTAGTAGCATTTGATTGTTTTTTTTTCTTATTGTGGGCTTGATCGTGGATGCAAAAACAGAAAGTTTCTTTTTTTTTTTTATTGGCGTGGCGTTAAATAGGAGCGCAGAAGCTGGGAGTCCGTCTCCGAGGAGGGACCGCACCGGGCTTCTCTGAACCTCCTCAGCATCTCTTTCTTTCTCCGGGGGCTGCAGTTTCTACAATCTGTTGAAGTGAGGTAAGTCAGGTTTTTCTCCTCAACTTCTTTAAGCCACTGCTGGAGAAGGTGTAAAGATTAGTCAGCTAAGGGGATAACGTTTTCAATTTAAATCCCCCTTTTGCCTCATTTCATGTCACATTTTCTGCACTGATGAAGGAGAATCCGCTCCTCTTTGCATGAGATGACCATGACGGTTGACGCAATATGAACTGGATTTCCGTTTTCCTGTGTTTATGCTGTAAAAGGATTATGATTATGAAGCGTGTAGAAGGGGTGTTTAAATCTAAACACCAATTTAGCTCAAGATTATTTTAAGCAAGGGGGGGAAATGCAGAAAATGCAGAATGTGACTCATACTCGTGTTGTGCTGCACAGTTGTCTGTGATGCTCTATTTGTATGGCTGAGAAAACAAAAGTAAAGGCTGAAAAGAGTCCTGGTTAGATGTAAAATTATAATGGGTGAATGCATTATACACACTGCAAATCTTGTGTGTGTTTTGGGGATTCTCCTGAAGCGATTCTAGGAAATGCAATGATTCACATGGTATGTAATATTGGTTAAGGCTCAGGAATACTATGAACAACTTCTGTAGATTGGATACTCCTCTGTGAATCATTGCAAATTTACAGAGGGATTTTCAAGAGTGGAGTAACAAACTGCGCACATATGGCAGCTTGGAGGCTCTTCGAAACGTGTTCCCTTTACAGCCAAAGAGATGTGAAGGATTGTGTTACAGTTGAATCCTGTATGTCACACACACACACACACACACAATTGCGTTGCATCCATACAGGCTCCTGCTTCTCTTCAGAGAAATGAACAGAACAAAAATGGAGAGGCATCTGTTCTGTTCATACTGATATATATATAAAATTTTTCAAGCTACTAAATAAATACCCTCCAAGACACACACATAAAACGAGAAATCACACAGCACACAATGCACAAAAGTAGATACGTATACACAGATTAAAGGTCAATGCATGCAACCTTTCTGCACTTGCTGTATTAATCATATTTCCACGCTTAAAGAACACAGCATCTGTGTCGAGGGTGAGACTGAAGCTGCTCTTTGCTCTCAGACTCAAATTGTTGACTTTGTATGAGTATGTATGTTTTCAAGAGCCAAATCCACCCTGGACGTCTTCTTCTCTTCTCTTCTGCGTGAGAATTTTTGACACTGCTTTAAACCACCCTCATGCATTCACCCTCATATGATTATATTAGCAAATTCGTGGAAAGGGAAAAATAAGCATTCCTTCATGGACCCACGGTCCCCACAGGCCGGAAACAAAATGAGCCAAAATCATCGCCGAATGCTGCCTGCCTCAGTTCAGTCTCCAATTGTGGCAGAAACAGGGCAGAAACTGACGTGCATGCCTCGAAGACGTCTGCGGCTAAATTAGGATTCTTCTTTTGGGGATTCCTTTGTGTTTACGTAACTGTGTTTGGAGTAATGGTTTGTGTCATCTGGGGGTTTTATTAGAGGCAAAGGTTAGTGAAGTGGCTTCAGTAAACTGATATGACTGCGAGGAACGAGAGCTTCCCCGCACATACAGATCACTGATATACACATGCTGTGCAATACAAGTAGAGACAAGAATAGCAGCAGACACACACTCGGGCTTGTCAACGAAAGAGAGACAGAAACAGCTCGGAATGAGAAAGACGACAATGAAGAGATACGTGCAGACAGGCAGGCGGAGATATGTACAGCGCCCTGCAGTGAGCCAGGCTGGGTTGCCAACGAGTGTGGCTGTTTTCTGAGTCTCAGAGATAAGTTCGTCATACATCGTCTGTCTGTCTGTCTGCCTGTCTGCCTAGACACCTCTCAGAGACGGGTGAGTGAGTGAGTAAGTTAGTTGAGATTGAGGTTGGCAGATGAAGATGAAAAGGGAAAGACGGGCCTTTTGGAGGGGCACTGTGTCCACTGTGTGTGATATCAGTGCTCTCCAAGTGTTTGAGGAACAAATGAAAGATATGCAAACTTATGCAGCTTCTTTGTGCTCTCGTATCTTATTTGGGACTTCGGACTACAATACTCCTGTAATTGCCATGGGAAAACAGCATTTAGACACTGCATTAATGCAAATACATGGAACTTGCACACACAGCTACTGTCTCACACACACAGTCATGTAATTGAGTCCCATCACTCAGGGAAGGTCAGCGGACCATCCACTGCTTGTTGTTATTCCTCAATATTAATCAACCTAATGCTCCATGTGTTATTCATGGGTTCATGCAATGACCCACAATGTCCCTCTTTCTCTCTGTCCGGGCATCGTAATCGACGTCTTCATGAACAAGGTGGCGCTAAAAGTACTCCTCAGGACTAACAGTGATACTTCTGCTGTGACGATCCCAATGAGGCAAAGCAATCAAAAATCATGTCAATTAACGTTGTGGAAAAGCCCTCTCCTTTGACCCCATGCGGTCTGAAGCTACTTGGATAATGTGGACAATTTGCTGTCAGGCAGTTAACTACTTATGTTGGCTGTCTTGCCAACCATGAAAGAGGAGCCAGGCTAAATGTCCTGAGAAATAACCTGGACTAACGCTGAAATGTTACACATTAAGCTCCCATGCTAGCACGCCATACATCAGGCTCAGACAGATCCAAGGGTGTGGTTTAACCTTTTTTTCCCCATTACATAATAAACAGGACTGTGTTGTCAGAGCCAGAGGTCGAGCTTTGCTTCTTCATTTCATGCTACCATAGACGCACAGCGGCGCACAGCTGGGTCTGTGTGAAATGATAAAGACATTCATAGAGCAGCAAGAGACACTGAAGTTGACTTCGCTGAAACTGGACTGGTTATAGGATGTGATTAAAGCTAAGTGTTGCAATATGTGCAGCACAACTGTGGCCGTTCTCTGTCCGTCTTCCCAGCTCTCAGTTCTCTGAATGAGTCAGATATGAACTTTATTCAGGTGAATGCTCTTGTTCACGATTTTCCATGAAGACAAGGGGATCTGCTGATGTAAAATTCAATTTCACAGTCATCTGTTGCAGTTATCTCTGCCCCGTTAAGCTGTTTACCAAGTGCAAGTGGCTGGGTGAGCCGTTTCAGAGTAATAGAAGCTTGCAACATTTGCATGTGATTTGTGACTGAACTCACCGGAGACTCCAGGAAAGAGACGCACATGACTTCCATGAAACAAAAAGGTCTTTATTTAATGCAAATGGAACCGTGTATTTTATGTGGCGATACCCCTCCTTTAAACAGTGCTGCACGTAGAGTACTTCATACAGGGAGCAGTAGTATCAATAGGTGGTGCTAGAATAGAGTGAATGGCAGATGGCTTAGAAAACAGAGGTCTATACAGCAGATGAGTAATGTGTTTTTTGTGACAAAGACAGAGACACAGACAGATCATTTTCTGATGGTTTAACATTTTCATAAAAATGTCATTGTGTCTCCTCCGGGCCTGTGATCTCTTCCCCTCCTCTAATACCTGAATTCAATTTGCAGCAACGCTACTCAAGACGCTGCAGCTGCACGGCTAATGGCACATCGTGCTCCTTTACTTCCTTGATCGATCGAATGTTCCCCGTCTGAAATCATGAAGATTTGTTAGCGGAGCCAAAGGAACATGCAGTTCCACATCACCTTTTTATTATCTCCACAGGGTTCATCTTACAGGTTTACCTTAAGGTCGTGAAAATCACATTATAGGCACATAAAGGAACATCAAGAGCAATTTGTCAAAAGGATGAAAAAGTGTTTGCTGGGGTTATTATAACTTAATGGACAGCTGTTTTAAATGGTAAGGTAGCTCATTATCGAATAGCCGTTAGTCTGTGCGAAGGACTGATTAAAGCCTCCTTACAGCTGTTAAATTGGGCTTTTAATGCAAATGAAATTCTCCAGAATGGTTTCTAAATTTCCACCAGGCTAAGAAAGCTGTTTAAGCATTCAACCCTCTTTAAGCATCCAAAATCCTTTATTGAGGCTGCTTTTAACAAGTGATTCCGTGTGAACAACAATTAACAATTACTCTGATAAATGTTCAACACTGATAGCAAACTCATTTGCTCCAGACATTCCTATTAGTGATCCAACGCAAAGCCTTCATTGAGTGTGAAAGCAAGGGTGCGTCATGGCAGCAGCACAGACACCACGTCTTCCTTTAGGTAAGATCATCAATATACTGTATATTGTAAAACTAAAATTCCCTGACAGAACCTTTAAAAGGCAACTTGTCGTAAACCCATCTTTATCCTTCTGGATGACTTTGATAATAAATGGAACAAGCGCATCTGTATAAAGGATCTAATTAGCATGCTAATGTCCATACGCTTCTGCTTTCTGCTGTCAGCGCAGCAAGTAATGACACACACCCAATTTTTGAATCTTTATCTCTCCAGTGTTTGTTTTTCATTTGCAGTTTCTTTTTTGCTTTTATTCTCCTTTTCCCCCCTTTACAACTGGCACTTTTCATTCTCGTGTCCTTCCAAACGATCCCATGTCATCTTCATAGTGTCCTCACCTCGTGCTCCTCCTGTCTTACTTCTCATTTCTTTGTTCTCTCTTTTCCTTTTTGCTTGAGTTTATCAGAGGCCAGGCTGACACACCGGCCTGTCTGCTCTCATTTGATTTCATTCTCTCTGTCTCCGTCTGTCTCTCCCTCTTTTCATCTCTGTCCTCTGTTGTTGTTCTGTCCTTTCACTCTTTGTCTTTCACAGTTAATTGCATTCTCAGTGTCTCCTGTCTTTTGCTCTCTCTGTTCCTTCCATCCTTCCACTTCTGCTCCAAATCTTTTCACCTACCTTCTCCCTCCTGTGTTTGGTTGGAAAACACTTCCTGGGGGTCTTGTGTGTATAATTCAGGGTCTCTGACACAGATGGGAGGACTGATGGCTTGTCTTGACAAGATCTGTTTTAATAGTTAAAAAAAGATTATCTTTTGAAGTCGGTCTGGTTGAAAATTTGAGATCTTAAAAGAGGATTCAGCCTCTCATAATGTCCTTAATCTCCATTAAAATAAGCCGTTGCTTCCCTGCCTTTCTGTCCGTGTTTACCTCCGATGTTCCCTGCTGTGTACCGGCCAGGTGTCCAGATTATCACTCCAGATATGCTTGTCCTTTTCATAAACACTGACATTTAGAGTGACGCACTGGAATATTTTTGGCTCCCATTCTCGGGATTTGGCACTCTCACACAGCACTGATGCATCCGTCTGCATACGTGCCTGCAATCTGTCAAGACAATGGCATCTTTTTATTAACGGGAACTGTGTTTTGCACCACATAGAAGACTTAACATGTCAAAGAAAACATGAAAAGTTCATTGAATTAAATTAACTCTCTAAATTCAACATAGCATGAATAAGGAGAAAGCGTTTTTGTGTGTGATAAAGCCAAGTGCTTACTCATGTTGGGAATTGTTGGGTCTCTGCAAATAATATTATAAAGTGTATAGTCTAGACCTAAAAGTGTCCTGAAATATAACTTCTGTTATGATTTGGCACTATATAAATAAAACTGAATTGAATTAAAGTGAAAGGTTTCACACACACTAGTAGAGAGTGAGCCAGGAGGTAGAAATGTTTTGATGGTGAAATAACATCCAGTCATTTTGAACACAGTAGACGCAGTCGATAGACAGTAGACAGTAGATGATTCAGAAATTTTCTAGCAAGAGCACGAGTGACACGTCGAGCTCCCCGAAAAGACACCTGCTGTTCAAGCATTGAAGTCTCACTCTCAGGGGGCCTGAAGGCAAAGTCTGTGAGGTTGGCAGTAATTAATGTAGCTTACTTTTTTCCCCTCCAAGGGCAGCTCAGTGTGTCCCACGAAACATTGTTAATTCTGACTTATTACAATATCCCTGGACTACCAGACCGCTCATTGATTTCCTTTGCCGTTCGACTCTTTTTCATCCTCATTTTGGCTCGCGCTTCAAGTCTCCCCATGACTCACAGGGCCGACTGTAATACCAGGTGTAATCACCCCCAATTAAGGTTTCCGTGATTGATTGGTGGCACCCAGGGAAAGCCGCTACGCTGGCTGTGGAGATTGTGGCCAATGATTTTTCTCCTCTCTCCAACGCATTCAGTTTCTTTTTGTCAGTTAGCCTCAACGTGAGGCAAATTTTCTCTGGAAATTTGGAGGCGCATTTTGCCAGTTGGATGCGACCTTGGTGCTGTTGAAAAAGCAGAGAGATGTTACTATTTATTTCCGAGCCATTTGTCATCAGTGGTATTTGCACAAATGTACTCTCTGCATAATGTCTGTGAAACTTCAAACGCTGCCTTTCTTTTTCAGCCTCAGCAATGATGCTTGTGATCGTGGTTATTATTACACACGGGGGTCCTCTCCTTCTCCTTGATCTACGATACTGGATTCATTCTAAATGTTACAGATCTGACATCCACAAACTCCGAAGGAAGATGCTGAAATAAAACTCTTATTGTACAAATATGTCCTTCGCTGTTACTGTAAAAGCGAGTTCGAGTTGTAGACGGGTCCGGGCTGGCTCTTTCTGAGGGTCTGAGAGGGCTTCAGAATGAGGGGCTTGTTGTGCAAAGAGAGAGTGATTTGCAGCACAACCACTCTGTTCTTGAAAAGCTCTCTGCTCTCACTTTACTCTTTTTCTCCTTTGCCACTGGCGCCTTTTCCAATTGTCTTTGTTCTCTATTTGTTTCTTATCACTCCTAATGTTAATTGAATGTTTATTGTAACGTTTGCTAATTTTCTCTCCCCCTACTTTCGCTCATTATTCCCTTCATTTCCACCTTTCAATTTCAGTTTCTCTACTTTTTCATTTTCACTCCCTGGTCACAATATTAAAGGACTGTAAGAGCGCTTGTACTACTATTTTAATTATCACGTTGGCCAGCGTGCATACTCATGATACTCAATAGCACCCATCTCTCTCACTCTGCCTGTCTCTCTTTCTGTCTGTTTACAGCTTGTAGCACCTAGACACAGTCCACTCTCTGACCCAGCAGAGCGTACCAGGAACACTGTGCCCAGAAGGGAATTGTAGTTAATGCCTTTCGGTTGAAGTCCAATGACAAAATACTTTTTTAATTGCTTTCCCATAGCCCTCAGCTGCAGTGTGCTCTCCAATTGCACATTGAAGCAAGTGGGAGTTTGTGATGTTGGACAAAAGGCGTATACTAATGGGATCTGTTTTGCATTTAGATATCCAATCTTTGCAAAAAAAGTTTGTTTGTTGTGACCTTTAGTATATAACGATCTTAGACTATTCTGTTATTCAGTTAGTATCATCCCCGATACTGATTTTATCTCATTTACCTTGAAAGGAATATTTAAACTTTTTAAACTTTGATTTGGGGAAAAGATAACCCAAAATGCTAAAACCTGCAGCCTCCAGTTAGATGGCTTGTGTGCCTGCATGTTTGCCTTCGTTTCTTTATTTCTCTCACTTCTTTTTCGGCCAGATCAGCTCAGTGATTGATAGAAGATTCAAATTCTTTAGAAAAACATATTTCATGTGGAAAGAAGAGCAAAGGTTGAGAGGGAGAGGCCTCCTGAGGAAGGACCCTCCCTCACAGTGATAATTGAGAGCATACTGTGGAGGAATGTGCGCATTATATTATTTTTTTTGCTGGAATCGTAAAAAGAAAGGTTATCTTTAAGATGTGAATTATGATCTGCAGATGGAAAGAGGGAATGGAGAGTACTGTACAATAAGTCACCTGGATGACAGTGCGGGCCTCGGCTCAGCCCATCCGTCACCGTCTTTCTTCACTCTGAACTGGCTAGTAAGATTTCTAGGATGAGACGTTCATGTTTATGCAAATTCAAAATTTGTTTGAAATGTATTTTTAAAGTGACACATGAAAGTAGAAAAACCTATAGAAAAAAAGTGTTGAGAACTCAGACCTTATATTTATGAAATATATCTTAAAATTCACAAAATACCAAATCATTTTGAAAATAAATAAGTATTGAATTTAGGACATTCACATTTCATTTATATTATACTATAAATATGTTTATCATGTCTGAGGACAACAGTGAAAAGTGCTTATTGTGATTTCTTTTATAGTGCTTTAATGGTATTTGTATGTTTTAGATGGTTCATGAGACTGTTTTCAGAAAGTGTCTGTATTGTGTAACACAGTCTCCCTTTCAAGTACATTTCACTCCATGGTTGTAATGTATGTTTTTAGCTTCATTAAACCTATTCATGTGCTTTTTCCTTTTCCTTGCTGTTAAGAGTTTTATAAAGATTTACTTTTAATTAATGTATAATAATTAATTAATAGCTCTCTAATGACAGTGAAGTAATTTCCAAAAATCTAAACCTGTTTTAATGTCATAAACAAGCCAATAGGTGCAGTTTTAATTACAACCTACTGGAGAGGCTTTTAATGTAACCCCAATAACTATACATGAGTTAACATAATGAGTTATATATTGGTTATTAAGAGAGCAGATAAATTCAATTCGGAGTTTAAATGACAACAACATTTAAAAAGAATGGCAGGAATTGTTAAACTAATTATATCAATTCAGTAATTATAACTAATTGTGAATCAATAATAAACCAATTATAGGTCATATAATTCATAACAAATTACAATTCAGTAATATACCATTTGGTGGACAGTATTATGATTTAGGTTTAAGGGTTAGAATATACTTATGTAAACTCTTTAAGCAAAATTGCTGATATGATATAATTATTATAATATAGTATGCTTTAATAATAAATATAATTATGATTATTTTTTATAAATGTAAGTTATAAGGCACTTTTGAATCATTATATATTTATTATGCATTGAAATTGCCATTCAATTTTTTAAAGATTCTATCTATACAGCATATTGCATAAAATTTGAGAAAGAAAGTTCCTAATCTGTTGAAAAACTGTAGGCCAGTTAATATTATTTCCTCAATTGTAGGAAAAGTAGTAAAGTTTATTCCCCTTTTAATTAACAACAGTGTATAATGTGTTCCAAATCACTACTTAGTCATTACACTGAGTAAGAGTGACCCTGTCAAGGAGAAGAGTTTAATTAAAAAAAGAAACATAGCAGTCAAATGAAAGTAACGTTTAAGGTGTTAAAAGAACTTGCACTTCAAGAAAAATAAATAATACAGCCATATATAATGTACAAATAGTTTTTTAAAGAATTCACATCTGACATGTTTTCGTGTTAATTACTAAATGAATGATTAGGTACTTAGTCAGTCAGTCACATCTAAATTAACTGGGAAGTTGTGTACATAAAGCAGTGCGGTGGTGGAGGCAGTTTGTATGAGCACGTCTTCATGCTGAAACCTAACTTTGATCGTTCTAATGGTTTATTATGAGGCTGACTGTGATAGTAACGGTGCAGAACATCAGGCACATCAGTGTACATCTATCCACTGATTAGTTAATAGTGGGGCAATTTGCAGTGTACTTTGCTGGCCAGACTCTTCCTGGGCTCTAAATGGTTCACATGAGCATGGCACAGATAATGGTAATGGTATCAGACAGAGAGGAAATGGGAGACAGAGAGAGATTCTCTTCACCTTTGTGGATATATGTGACAGCCTGTGTGTCTGCGTATGCGTTAGTACAGGAGCATGTGTGAAAGAATACCACCGCTGATAAGGACTTGCGTTGTGATAAACCACTTTGAATTCGTCGACCAAATGAATGCACAGGCAGATCAAGCATCCAGTGAAAGAGGGAAAGCTATTAAACAGATCCCTGACTTTCTAATGTATTCTAATGTTGAGTAGAAAATTCAAAGAAACTGAGCCTGAAATAAAGAGTGATTATCCCATTTGGAGTTATTTTTAGAGCAGTGATGTCAAGTTATCCTGAGCAGATGTTAATTATCTTTGCATGATACTGTTCTAACCTCTATTGCACGACAATGCGTTTTGATGAAGTATCTATGCCGCTGTTTTTCCAAACTGTCCTTACATCCATCACTTTGAAGAAGTAATACTCAAAGCATCTTTAAGTCTTTGGCTGATATTGTGTGTACCTGACAAAATGTCCTCAAAGCAACATGATTGATATATTTGGATTGTAGCGTGCATGCCTGCACGCACCCACACACACGTGTCTTCTCTCTTTCACCACTATAGAAATCTGAAGAATCAAAGCATGTATTACAGGTACCTCACCGTCATGAATATGATGAATATATGTGATGACTTTATGTTGGGAGTCTTGTATTGTATGTTGCTACAGAAAGGAGATCGTCAGCAAATATTCTTTTCAGTCTAATTTAGATGAATAGTTCGACATTTTGGAAAATAGGCTTAGTCACATTTCTGCCAAGAGTTAGATGATAAGATTTATACTGTCATATGTGTCCATTAAATTTGAAGCTACAGTCAGGAGACAGTTAGCTTAGTGTAACAGATGGGAGCAGGGGGAAACAGCTAGCCTGGCTCTATCCAACGTACAAAAACAGTGCAAAAATGAGAATTTGTGGATACAGGTGGGTTATGTGCTGGACTACTGTAGTCTTTACAATTAGGTATTAAACAATATATAACACGTTAACAATTTTGTTAGCCTCAGACCGAGCCAGGCTAGCTGTGTCCCCTTGTTTCCAGGCTTTATGCCAAAGTAAGCTAACTACCTCCTGGCTGTAGCTTCACCTTTAACATAGAAACATGAGAGTGGTATTTTTCTTCTTGTCTAACTTAACTTAAGAAAGTGAACAAGCCAAAACATTTGAGTGTAGCATATCGCTTAAAATTGCAGCATTCGTGATGATTCCTGCCACTGAAAATAACCTTTAAGGGTGATAGAGATGCTACTTGCACACAAAATAGAGTTTTGTTATCTGCAGTCAGTAATCCACGCTCTGCTAAATCCAGTTTAATGTGGTTTTACTGTAGGTGCCAGGGCATGACCAATCAGGGTGAGAAGAAATTACTCCCCGATATTACGTTTAGCAGCAATTCAGAAAATTGTCAAAAGTGATGCACCTTTAATTAATGTTACAGAGCCAATAAACTTTGCAAGTGTATTCTGCATCGTGTCACCTAAAGGTATGTCAGACTGAGGATTGTAACGGTATCATATAGATATTTAAATACACTAAGCCGCTCTCGACATGCAGATGTAAGTATGAAGAAAACCTAGCACAAGGCTACAGCTACTGGAACTGTGTAGGAGAGCAGCATCCTTTCCATCCTCAATAATGTAATTAGAACCATTATTCAGGGACAATAAAAATCGGCTTGTCCATGTCTGTTAATGATTTGGGAACCTTATCAGCGTGGGTACGGTTTCATTCTAGGCAATTCTGCTCAGGCAGCGGCACTCAAGCCTGTCATTATCGGCTACCTCCAATCACCATTTCTGAAAACTTTCAGCATTTGTTTTTTAGACGTTTCTGAGCTTTTTTTCCCCTCTTCACCTGCCAGACAAAGTTAGAAATATGTGACTGAAATGGTTGTAATTATGGGAGGTATTTATATTGAGTTGAACAGTTGGCTAAAGGCAGTGAAGTCATTGGATGTGGTATGTGTGTGTGTGTGTGTGTGTGGCTCGGGTTGGTGCTGCTCTGTCTGTCTATGCTGAACAATATGCAGAAGAAGAATTGTTAAGAGATCTGCTCTGTTCTTCAAGAGATTATTATTCTTCGGCTAAAAATATCTCATGGTCTACTGCGAGAGGAAGATAGAGTGTGTGTTTGTTTGTGTGTGTGTGTGTGTGTGTGTGTGTGTAAGCAATAAGGACGAGTGAATGATTGCCCTCTTTACCTCCAGGGTTCCTAATGTTCCCAAAGAGGACATCAAAGCGTCTTTCTGATATTATTCTGCTATCAACAGTTTGCATCTGTAAACGTTCTGTTTAACAAGCAAGACATAAGGTGTTGTTTTAAACTAAACAGCAACATATACTATATGGTGAAATACAATGATGAGTAATGAAATAATTCTCTGCTTGTTATTATAGAATATGAATGAAAAATATTTTTCTGTCACAATGACACTTTTCTAGTTGATATGTTTCCAAGTGGATATTTTCCTCCCCCTTTGTGTTCAATAATAAGACTTGACATTTCATAATGACACTTTCATAACAGTGTTGTTTTCTCTTCATCAGTGTGGGCAGGATGGAATTCATGGTCATGGACTTTGGTTACTCATTCATTCAGCATATAATAAAACAGCAATCAGAGATTTGGGTCAAAGCTGAACTGAGAGCAGTGCTTCACCCGTACATCACAACCATCCCACAAAAATAAGAGCTGTTTTTGCAGCGAGTGTTAATTTTCCATGCTGTACCACACCACAAGCTGCTTCTAGTGCTTAAAAGGTGTGAATCTTTGAAGAAAGTGAATAGAGCAAATTTAAAAACAAGTTTTAACTGTGTTTTACAGAGGAATGTTTAAATAGAACTCAGGCGTCTGAATCAAATATTTTATTCAGAGGTCTGAGGGGTATAGTAGTAAAATCAATTCTATGTTTCGCTGGTAACCAGTGAAAGGAGGAGAGTACAGATATAATCTCTCTTCTTGCTACTGCTGCTGCATTTTGAATGAGCTGCAGGCAAGACAGTGATGACTGACTGAGTCCCACACAGAGAGAGATGTGAAGAGATAAAAGCATCTAAGACTGTCTCCAGATCTCCAAAAGCAAGAACAGGTTTTATTTTCACTATGACCTAATGTGGAAAAAGCTACTACTAATTTGTCAAATTTTAAAGCAGGATCAAAAATGACACCCCAATTCTTGCTTATATGGACATGTGAAGACAGAGATCCAAGAGGACTGGATACACTGTGTTGTCTTCCTCTCATTAAGCTGGAGAGAAGTTATGGCTATCCAGCATTGCTCGAGTACAGCTGTGTGTCATCAGCGTAGAAATTATGAGGGATGATGTATTTTCTAAAAACAGAGCCCAATAATTGAATTTAACATTAACAGCAAATACTTTTGAAAGAACAAAGAGGTCACACAGTTTGGAATTATTTTTAAATTTTTTTTCCACAATTTTGAAACTTGATGAAGAGTTTTAGATGGTACTAGTGCTAGTATTCAATCATATAACAATTTATTTATTCACATGCACTAGGCATTGAAAAGAAAGAAGAGTGTTTTTTGTAACTGTACATAGTTATGTTTTTGCATTTGTTAATTATTTTCTATTTACTTATAATTGTTGTGAAGAAACTTTTATTTGTGTTGTTTTCATACATGATGTGTGTGTGTATGTATGTGTTGATGAATGGTTTATGTTTATGGTTTATGTCCCTCTTTCTCTGGCACCACCAATGTGTTTATATGAGTGTCAAGTAGGTGGTAACACTTCGGTATGTAATCACACACAAATGCAGCCAGTAATACATTTAGCAGTGCATAATTATAGACACACTTATGTTGTGCCTTCACACACACACCTCCATCATCCTCTCCTCTTTTTCTGCTGCTTCTCTGTCATCTGAAGTCATTTGCATATAGTTTGCTTTTTGCTAGGGCTGAGAAAATAGGCTACTGTACATTAGTTGTCTGCAGACATGAGGTCATTAGCTTATCAGTTCAGTTCAGTGCAGTTATTCTTCTGTCAGGCCAGTTTCGATGTATATCCTTTTACATACTCATTGTCGATTGTTTTCCCGCAGGCACAGAATGTCAATAATGGTGATATTAACAGTAGATGTTTGTGTGGAGGTGAACTGTGTATTGGTTTAGGGAAATGCTTGCCGGGTTTCTTGGAAATGTGTTTCCATATCATATTTTCCTATGATGGAAACATGGTTGTAAAAAACATTACAGAGAGAACTATGGTATTTTGCATCCATTAAATGGGATCTTTTTCTCTGTCTGTGTGTGTGGGAATGTGTTTTGCAGTCTTTATGTTTCAGTCTTATTGGATCATGCAGGACTGAGCCTTGACTGAAATGACTGTGCTGTGTGTCTCTGATGTACTTTTGCTGCGCCTGCTGTAACAGAGCTATTTCTGTCAACCTATTTTTTTATTTCCTCCCACCTAGCCTGATTTATCGTCGAGAATGTTTCTTCCATTCACCCAGTGCTTTTTGAACTGTCTTGTTTGAGTTTGAGATTGAGTAGCAGGATCAGGTTGGATCTCTGCCCTCGGGGCCTCTGATCTCGTCCTCTGGGCTTCATTTTCTGTCTGATTGCAATCCTTGATCCAGAGGGGCTTATCTTTTATCTTTGATTTGTAGCATCTCCTCTCAGCTAATGTTTCTACAAGCTGCTCAGTGCAGCCATGTTGTACCTGTTGTCCACTCTTCTTCCATACAGCTCTTTACAGTTGCATTTTTGTCCTTTTTATCATTTAGTAATGCCTTCAATGTCGAGGTTTAGAGTGAAGATATAACCTTTGATCTTGTTCAAGTGAAGAACTCAGGGCTCAACTTGCAAAGCAGAGAGAGGGCTTATAATGGCTACAACAGGAATGGGGAACTGTAGAAAAAAATACAATTCCCAAGAATCTCCAGATGGATGACATCAAGAGTTATTTGGCCTATATTTAAATTTCAGTTCTCCTGAAATGATTTTACATTTATTCAATTTAAAGAAATTTAGGGAAATATTCACTTTCTTGCTGAGAGTTAGATGAGAAGATTGATACCACATTCATGTGTGTACAGTAAATGTGAACCTACAGCCAGTAGCTGGTTAGCATAGCTTAGCATAAAGACTGAAAATGGGGGGGAAGCAGCTAGCCTGGCTCTGTCCAAAGCTAACAAAATCCACCTACCAACATCGAAATCTCAGTAATTAACACTTTCTAACTCTATATTTAATTGTTTATTGACAGACATGAGAGTGGTATCTGTCATCTCATCTAACTGAAAGTGGATAAGCAAATTTCCCAAAATGTCGACCTATTCCTTCAATGTTTTAGGGAGTTGAAATGAGTTTTCCCCCACTCTGTAACACTGAACCCAAACGTGGCAGAGGTCATGTGGCATTCACCATCTGTACTCTGCTCTCTGCTTTTGGGAAATGAGACAAACAAATGTCATTGGTTGGTTGACGGATGAGATGCACACTCAGTGGAATGTCAAGAGGAAATGAACAGGCAGGGGAAAGGAAAGTTTGCTAGATGAAAGGACCTTGATCCCCTGAAAATACCCCTCCATTCAGTGGCAGATGTCTGTGAGCACCTGAAGCTCTCCACACGGCCTCTGAGAGGCTGAAAGTATAATGTGACACTTAATCGGTTCAGGAAATAAACAAAAACTTAGTGGGAAGATGTCAGTGTCAGAGAGGGAGCTGCTCATTTTACAGAACAAAGCTTGTGCTCATAAACAGACTCCTTTGTTTACTGGTATCAGGAGGACAAAATGTTATTCAGGGATTATATAACAGGAGGGATATATTCAATAAACCTGTCAACACAGCTGAGTGGACTCTGTACTTATTGGAAATCCTGTAATGTTTAGTGACAGTCTGAATTGCAAGTACATTCTATTGTAAATGAGCGTCATAAACTATGTAGCATGAAATGTATATTAATGCGCTTTAAATATGCAGTTTTATAGTGGAGTCCCTTGTTAGTATTGGTTATACGTTCTAACCACCTCAGATTTCCATGTGGAAAGCGTTGAGGAAGTGAAACCTTGTAAATGCAGACCTGCATTGTAATGAAAGGAACAGCTGTCCTCAAGATTGCTTATTGTTAAATAGTCAAAAAATTCCCCAATACACTTCATCCTAACACCGTTCTGCTCCAGATACAGTGTGATAATATTGGCATGAAACTACGTCTTCAACCAAACACCATCTCAGCAGCGATCCTCGGGATGCGGTGACATTAGTGTGAATTAATCACTTGTATGCAAATCAGCTGAAGCTTTGAAAGCAGCAATCACGCCAGTGTCTTTCTTTTGTCAGTCGAGCTGGTTGCACGGCTGACACTGTTTAACATCTGATTATTATGTTCTAATGATGTAGTTCTGTTGATTGGCACATTTACTGCTTCTTGAATAACAAAGCAAGTGATTGTGTTACAGTTTTGCTGAAAATAGAGTAGAAACACGCTTTTCCAAAGCTTTTTAGGATAACTAAGTATTTATAACTCTCCAGAAATAATTAGATATCTCTGATTAGTAGTGGAACAACAACAACACAATTTCTATGCAATGTAATAAGCCTGCAATAAGGTGCAGGTTTCATTCTAAATTTCTAGTTTTTGTTTTTTGTTTTTGTTGTGGTGTTCTGTTGTGTGGCACTGCATCATGCAAGGTCTCGCACTCCAGCAATTTAGTATTACACTTCCATAAAGTTGGAGGATTCACAAGAGACAGATTTTAAAAAGAATGGTCATAATAGGAGAAACAGAAGTATAGATATTGGTACAGATAATCTTTCATGAGCTCCTCCCTGCCTCCTAAATGCCAACTGTTATAAATCCACACCTTCAGTTTGTAAAACAGGCTTTCTGATAAAAAAATAGTGAGGTTTTTTTTCAAACTGTTGAAACCTCCCCCGGGATCCACAGCAAACTTTATACAACTGTTTTCAAAGTGTGGATTGTACTCTTGTGCCCCTTTAAGTTTCATTCTGCAAAGCTGGAAACTGTATATCTGCAGCTCTAAATGCCGTTACATGCCATTTATCATATGACTGTCTTATTGTTATATGCATGTATAGTCATGTTTTTTCATGAGGCAAGGACCATTACTTTATGGCATTTCCGTTAGGTTACAGAGAACAGAAAAAGGTTGTGTATGAGCAGAAGCTGGTCAGAGGGGATGGGGATGGACTGGGCAGCTTAAAATTGGTCTGAGACAGATGGGGAATAGTCTGGATCTTTTGGCTTTGGTGTCCTGGCGGTCCCTCCGCTGATTAATGCATAGACCACCGTGACTGTAACCTTGAGAGGCAGACATAGAGGGAGAGAAAGAGAGACAGAGACTAAGGAATAAGGAGTGGAAGTGGTTTGCAAACAGTAGAGCAGAATGGGTGCAGGTCCTGCCAGGATGCTTATAGAGCATGTAAGTGAATGCCGGGAGGAATTCGCTTTTGGCATTCAAGTATGGTTCTCGCTCCTGACTTCAGTTATTATTATAACTTAATTTAAAGTTGCGATAATCAATATTTTTTACTACTTGTATGTGAAAGGGGTAGCTCGTAGTGATGAACTTAGCTTGTAGATGAGAATTATCACTCAACTCTGCAGCTCCCCTCATCTCCACAGAGTTTATTTTAGTGTCTTTCAACTTATTGTTTTGTATTTACAACTCATTATTATACTGTTTTGGTCATCTTTCTCCAAGATGTGTTGTTTTCAGCAGCAAAAGGCAGCAGTTTTCAGTAATAAGGGTTTAAAGAGTCACTGTACAGTACCTGCTCAGCACCAAACATCAGACAGACAAAGTTAGTGACTATCTGGTGAACACAGTGGAGCATTTAGCAGCTAATGAGTCAGATATTGGAGTTGGTGGAGACCAAAACAGAGCTAAAAGGCGAATGAATATTGAACTTATATTCATCAGGTGGCCACAAACATGACTCAAATAAATGCTAAGGTTGCGCCGTATCTGCTGGATGTATAAATAGGCTAATAAGTTCTCCATATCACCAAAATATTATGATATGTCAGTGTTGTTTTCAGAGCTTGTTTCTGCTACCCCTCAGAGCCCAAATAACCTGATGTTTCAGGTATAAGCAGACTTTTTTGTTTGAATGGTTTTTAGATAACATTTTTTAACCAGATGAGTTGACTTCATGGAGCCGAACATTTGTGAATCTTTGCTAGCTTCAGAGTTGCTGCTCTGACATTACTTTTTGTCCTACATTCTCTTATATCTGAGACTTGAGCAGGTTCTGGATGAAAATAAGTTGTTGTTCTTCAGGAGGCATACATCACAGAACCAGAGATGCACACCATATTTTATTTATGGCAGGGAAAATACAGTACACAACACAACTTTCCCAGACACGTTCCAGACAGATTGTGAAAACTGCTGTAATGGCCAATTTAGGCTCATTTGGGGATGTCACAGAAATGGAAAAACCATGTTGACTTTGGGATGTTAACTCACAGTAAAAAAAAACAAGAGTCGTTATCCTAAGATGCATGGGAACACCTAAGACTGTTAACCACAGTTGAGTTATTAGCTGTTGGGGTTGAAGAGTGGCTCGGAGGGCTCCAACCTGTTCCATGTAGTCATAAGTGGAGAGAAGGAAACGGCGAGATGGCTCTCATCAGTCTGCCTGGCAAACACTGAATAACACCAGTTTACATATGAGGTATGTTTCTAGTACTTGAAAGGAATCCATGCCAGTTAAGAATGAAAGGGAGGCAGCATACTTTAGAGCAGCAACATGGGTACTGGATTAAGCTAATGTATCTGGACCAAGTCTAGACTATGACGAGATTATATCCACCAGGGTCTTGTTGCACCACTATCCATGTTTCCCTTCTTAATCCTCCCTTACAATCCCCTTCTCTCCCCTGTCTGCCCTTCAATTTCTTTCTGGTCTGAGAGAGGAAGTGTGTGGGATGTCATGGCGTTAGAGATCAGGTATAAATCAACAGTTTACACAGAGCCAGGAAGAGTCCTCTTATTACAGGAGGCTTGTTTTGAACAGCTGGAACACTATGAGCACACAATGCTCTCTTGCTTCAGGCGCCTTAACCATATTCCTGCCACTTCCCCGGTAATAACAGGCAGGATTTGAGAAAAGGTGCCTGAGCTAAAATGCTGCAAGGCAATATAGCTCTTTTAGGATGTAGTTACAGCACTAAACGTCTCTTCAAGGGCAGACAACAGAGCTTTTAATAAAGGGTGTGGAAGCTGGTGACCTCCAGCGCAACTTCAAATAAAAAACAATTCTGTGCTGGAGGGTAATCATTACTTAAAATGTTGAAAATGAAACGGCTTAAGGATGCAGAACATGTAACCAAGAAGACTGTGTCTGCAATTAAATACGCTGGCCTGCAGAAGATGAATTACATCATGCTGGAGGAGATAACTGTCCAATCAATCCAGACTTTGAAGGCTTTGTGTATTCAGATGCATCTTAATTTGTTTACCCATCACAGAGATGAGTTTCCCTGTCATAATCTGTTTGGCCTTCCACTGGTCAACCATCCACACATTCTTGGGCTGTTTGAGATGCTACACAGTAAATCAGGCCTCAACAATCCTTAATTGCAGCAGAGCCGTCACTGTAGTGTTTGCTTAAGACTCATTCTCATAGAAAACAATCAGCCAAAGGATTTTTGACCAATAAGCTACTAAGTCTGCGTGATCAATCTACTGCCTTTGTGTTGGGCTTAAATTTTTCATTATATAAAAAGCATTAGCAAAACAACAGCACTGACTGATGCACCGTGACTGTCATTGTTTTGTTCCAGTGCTGAGACACTGCTGACTAACTGACTGAGTGGCTGTTTGATGAACACTTGATATCAAGTGCAGACTGAAACGCAGTAGCGATTCAGCGTCCAGCGAAGTCAAAAATGCATCAAGTCATGAATTGCCTAAATCAGCAAAAATGTGGACAATGAGTTTAGATTTGCAGACCTTGACACAGCAAAACAAATTCATTATTCTCTGAATCTCTATTAACAGCATGGCCAAACAGTTGCCTATAGCTGTGCTGAATCAGCAGTTGGATCCTCTGATATGTCATAACAGCTAAACGAGGCAGTCGCATTTCAAAGGCTCCTCCCGAATACGTCCAAGAAATGTAGCCTTCCTTTGCTCAAGGAGTGTGTGAGACTGAGACTGTCTTATGTGTGGACGAGGTGCAGGTTCAGCTTGGGCCTTCAGGTCTTCTAAAACAGTGGTTCCCAATTTCTTTGTCTGTTGTACCCCCACAGTCCTGTAGATGAGCTCATGCACCCCCTCATGCGCGTGTGTTTTGAATGGATTGTAACAAAATGTTATTTAACACTGCTAATAAAAATAATAAATAAAAAATAAAAATAGATATTGTTGCAATAATTCTCATTTCAGCTAATAAACTAAGCTAATAAACTGATCTTGCAATTGTCAATGTTTAGGACCCTCAGAGGATCCAGCCCCTGACTTGGAATACAGTTTACATTTATCCCCTGAGAAATTAAAGATCAATTAATCTCTAAATTTGGACATTAACACATCAGGTTCACAGCTTGTTAAACTTTAAGTCAAACATTTTCATTGGTAACAACATTGTTACATCCCAAACTAGAGGCCTATTAAGCCTCTAGATGTGATGTTACTGAATTTTACAGTACGATGTCCCATCCACTGAAAGGCCAGTTATACTGCTGAGTATTTTAGTTGTTCGGTGTCTTGTCTGATTGCTTGGTCACATGCACAGTAGAACAGGGAACAGGACTAGGACCGTGCTGTGGGATACAGATTAGTTGAAAATATGATGTGTCACCCTAACGGGAACCTGTTTAATGTTTAAAGGATGTGCTAGCTGATGGATCTGTTGGATCTGCCCAGAGAGTCCAAGAGAAAGTCTTGAAAATGTAGCCGGAAAGGGGGAGAAAGAGGCATAATGGAGAGGGCAGAGGGGCTTTTAAAGGGGGAGATTGTAGAAGAAGGGAGGGAGAGCAAGGAGAGGGGGAGTCGGAGCCAAGACGGTAGGGGAGAGGGGGTAGATGAGAGAGAGATGGAGAAACGAGGTAAGAAGGGAAATAGATTAAAGAGGCAGAAGATATATGGAAGTGAAAAGACAAAAGAGGCCAGAGAGGAAATGAGAATACAGAGAAAAGTGGGATTTGGGTGAGGAGGGAGAGGGAAATGCATGTGAGGAAACGATGCAAGCTTGTTCTTTTACCTTAATTGGAGAGACTGGCATTTGGTGTATTTTTAGATGGATGATAAAGCCAAAAACATGAAAAAAGTCACGCTGCAGAGCTTTCACCGCTTTCACCATTTACCTGTTTCACCTCAACACGAGCTTGACACAAACACAGAAATATGCTCGCTTCAAGACGTGCTGACAAGAGACTGAGAGCAGGGTGTTAAAACTGACTGATCAGCCCATGAGCTTGAGCATATTTGAATGGTACATTGATAACCTACACATTTCCATTTATTTCAGTATTGTTTGAACTTGTAAAGACTTGTATGTCAAAGTCATAGTGTCGTCACATGGTAATGTAGTTTTGTAGAAACTCTCCATATTGGTGCATCAGGGCGCTCTGACATCCAAGCTCTGAAAATCGTGTGGCTAAGAGCATTAAAGTTAATTCAGTGCTTTGAAGTATATTCACATGCTTTTAAGTCAGAACTTCAAATCTTGGAAAACAACCAATAAGCAAACATTAATGCCATTAAAAGGATGTGCACAAGGCTTTAGATTCCCAATGCTGTCGTGTGTTTGAATGCACCATCAAGGAAGAGGAGTTTTAAAAACAAATAGATAAAATAAATGTGCGATCTTTCAAAGATTTTGCTCCACTGTTTGTACCATGGTAGCTTTCCTTTTAATAACTCTGGTTGTATTAGTTCATTATGGGCAATGCTGTAAATCAATGAGCAGGGCTGCTTTATGGAAATATTGGATTTTTATATGATTTTCACATCAGTGAGATTAAGTCAGGTACTAAATTAGCCTAACATCTAACAGCAGTCCTGTTGATTACTTTATCACTTAAGGGTTTGTCTATTGGTTTACAGGAAAGTGTCCTTTATCATGATAAATATTGATACAGTGATATAAAATGACTTACACAGTAATTTTTATTCATATCACAAAAATTTTAACTATGTAACAGTTTTACCAGATGATAGTTTTTTTTTGCACAGTGTTTCAAAAATCCATAAAACGCAGATAAAAAATTTTTATATATTCAGTACATGTGCATTATCATGCCCCTATATAAATATTCCTGTGTATTCACAGAAGGCCACACAGATACCCAGTGCATCTGAAGCTTTTACTGATGTCTATAACTCTCTCTGACAGCACAGTCAGGAGGCCATGACATGTTATGCATTAAATATTGTTCAATGGGAAGTGTGATTATGGATGTGTAGTTGTAGAGTTGTTAAACCTTAGTAGCAGTAAGCAGCCTTTGATAGAGCTTGTAGATCATGTAGCTTGTGGATTACTGCAATATTTTGCTCTTTAGACAAGACTTACGTGACAGCCTTTTGGGTAATGTCCGAAATCTGTCCATTCGTCAAACTAATCCACCTGAGCCTGCATTGTAATCCAGCTCATTTGTCCCAGCCTGTGAATGGGACGCCAAATCACGTCCGTGTGGCTGCTCCCTTCAGACTGAGTGATGGGCTCTGAAGTGGTGAGAAGTCTGGGGGAAGGCAAATCAAACTGCTGCATCCTCCATCACCGCTGTGATGTCAGCACAAATCCGTGTTGTCACCGCGCCTGTGACCGCTCACTGCAAGAAGAAAGACGACAGATGTGTGGCTCCGTCTGCTGCTGTCAGACTGATGTAGGGATGACAAAAAGAGAGGGAGAAGAAAGGAGATGAGGAGTAAACTGAGGAGGAGAGGAAGATAAAAAGGCCAGAGGATCGAGAGCAAGAACAAAATTCATAATAATAAAAATCAGGACACTTTTATTCAATTTTATAGAGATTTGGGGAATAACACAATTAAGCCCAAGGTAATATGACTAGTCCAAAAAAAATATTTTTTTCGGACTTGAGTTTTAAAGGATTTGTTATTGGGGTTGACAATCAAACAGAAAACTAAACCAGATGATTGGTGGAACATACAAAGACAGATACGATAAATCTGAATGTCAGCCACACATTTATTGTGTAAAATTAATGTGTAAAGTACAGAACTCCAGGTAAAAAGACGCTTTTCAAACTAAACCAATGTCTGTTCAAGGGCACAAATTCAAGAGTACCTTACACTAAAACAGTAAACCTTCCCCTTTACAGTCTCTTTCAGTCAGTGCTTTTTACTTAGAGACACCACATAGGAATTAACCAGGAATGAACGGGTTTTTATTTTCAAAGCAGATTCTTTCAAATCCCCATTTTAACTCGACCTTTCACTTGATCTACTGCAGATTTAATGTTCAACAGCATTCCAGGAGAGGATCGCGAGCTGTATATGTATGCAATGCGCTATGCACTCACATCCCGTTCATGTCCCGTTTGAGTGCTTTCCTTTGTCTTCTCTATAACGGGTCTTGCCTCTTTAATGAGCTACACATGCTTTAAGCCTTACTGTTCAAATCACATGGGACCTAATGGCCCGCAAAAAGCTCTGGGGACTATGTTTAGAGACATACAAAGAGCTAACGTGTAAGGCAGAAAGAGTTGTTGCAAGTTTTAGCAAAAGCCTCACAGTGACCTCAAGACTCTGCTGTTTTTGTCTTTGGTGAGGGCACGCTTACCTGTCAGTATGCACCTATTTTCTCCCTGTCAATACACGGTTAGTGATATCTATGAAATCTCTCAGTTTCACAATCGACAGCTAATATGAAGTCAATCGTCCCAATGTGTCTCTACTGTTGTTTGACTTGAAGAAACACGTTTCTCTTAGAGAATATCCCACTTTCACTTTTCACATGCTCATGCACACCCAGAGGTGATTAGCTGATAATTGACTGGTGTGAATCCTCTACTCTCTGGCTGATGATGATGATGATGATGGTTTTTATAGATCTTCTCTTCCTAGAGGCCATTTGGGATCCATACCTTCCATCCTCTGTCTTCTGTTATCCCTTTGTCATTGATTGGTGTTTTTGTGTGTTGCTTCCCTACTTATTTTCAGAGCAGAGGTATGGAGCAGTTTGTTGCCGTGTCCTTGAGCTTTTCAGCATGCTGGATCCACATGGGTGTACTGTATACTGGAAATACTGAGCAGAGTTTAGGACTGGGCTGAAAATGGCTGAATAGAAACAATGATTGGCATTAGAGACTCAATCTAATTTTGTTTGAGGGGCTGAAACAATTAATCTGTAGATTGAGTGGTAACTATTTTGATTATTGGGTTAGGGTAATTTTAGTCTTTTTATATCAGTTTTATACCATTGCACATTGAATATCTTTGAGTTTAGGACTGTTGGTCGGGAAAAACATTTGAAGACATCATCTTGGGTTTCTTGAGTATTTTGTTCCTATACAAATTAAATTAATCTATTATACCATTTAATACCAACATTCAATACTGTAAGATGTACGCTAAGAGCCATCAAATGAACTGTAATTTCAAAACACTGCCAGCAATTTAAAATATGTTAATTAGATTTTTTTTTTTTCTTGTTATCCTATGTTTGCATTATGGAAAAATAGTGATCAACTGTAAAAACTGAATAATAATCAGATAATAACAAATAATCATTGGTCTATAGAATATCAGAAAATAGTGGAATACTCATCAACCTAGGTGATGTCTTCAAATTGCTAGTTTTGTCCTACAAACAGTATATATTCAGTTTACTATCATGTATTAGAAAATAAGCAGTTCCACACGATTTAGAAACTAGAACCAGGTAATGTCGAGTATTTTGTTCTTGAAAACCTCAATTAATTATCAAAGTAGACTAATAGATTAATAGACTGATTGTTTCAGCTCTACTGTACTGTATGCAAAAGAGACAGAGGGTAGGTTGATATTCGGGCCTGGGACAGAGAATTAGAGGAGGTCTCCTCCTGAGTCAGAGGACATCTGAGGCTAGGATTAATGATAACAATCATTCTAATATCTACTATCAATTACAGTATTAGTTTTATATTTCAAGAAATCTTGGATGAGAAATGAGAAGTCTGAGGGAAATTCGAGGAATCCCTGGTCAGAGATCGGCACTCCGAGCCTTAAGTTCTTGGCAGATGCAATTCCAGGTTTATTTGTCATCCTAATGCTAAGTAGCCTACCATCAGAGTGCATCTGAAAGCCAAAACAAATGCTATCAATCCTGCTAACCTTTCACAGTGACTTATAGGACTTGCTCATGCATGTCTATCGGCTGAAAAGCCTGCCCCCTGGGCCGCCGTGGGGTGTGGAGAACAACCAGTAGGTCGTCCTTTCTGTTCAAACTGCGGAGTGATGGGCTTCCAACAGGGACTCTGCAAGCCAAAGCAAAGAGACCTGAAGTGAATACTAATCTCACATGCACTCAGTCGCTAAACTGGCAGATCTGCAAGAGTGGAGCCTCAGCACAAGATGATTAATGGCCATCAACTATTTTTGTCTGACTGTGTCTCTGTCTTGAGTTTTTTCTTCCTCCTTTTGCTCACACAATGTAACGTTACTCTTTCATGGTATTGTTTCACGTATTGACGGGTACTTTTTCTCTCTCACACACACAGAGGAAAAAGTGTGAGATGTCACAGACTGCAGTGCATCTGCTGCAGTGTTTTGCATTTTGGATTAATGATTGCTGTTGTTGTTGTTGTTTTCTCCTGAGAGGCTGTAATCCTGATTTGAAATAGCCATATGTTTGCTCAGTCAGTCACTTTCACGGTAGACAACTTGTTTTCTGATAGTTGTGACTCGTCGTTCTCTTCCCTCTCCCTAGAGATCTGCCTGTGAGAGGAAGATATGAAGTTAGCGGGCTCCCTTTGGATCCTTTGGTTTCTCCTGGTGGTAAGCTCTCCTTTTTTAATTCAAGGGAACGCTGTAAGGTAAACTTACCCTGTGTCTCTTTTTGCCCGTTATGTATGCTGAACATGTGTGTTTAAGCATAGGATTCAATTCTCATTAAATGGACATATAATATGCTGTGGTCTAGTGGTTTTCATTTCGCAGCAAAATAAATCTGATGATGAATTTTCAATCACCCTTTATAATTAATAATTATAGTTTATAATTAGCTCAGCTTGTTCATTACAAACTTGAATGACCCAAAACAGAGTATATGTGACCCATGACTGCATGTGTGTGTTTCTTTTATGCAGATGACGTACAGACTAGGATGTCTTGCATTTTAACCTGTATCAAAACTTGGTTTGGATATAGACACAACATGAAAATGTAATACCTGTAATACCTCATTGTGTATTTGTTGTGGGTCTATTACTCTGCATTGTGTTGTAACACTTCCTGGGACTGTCTTCCAGCAGTTCATTGCAAGGCATCGGACAACATATACAGTTCTACACATTCCTTCCATAATATGTCCCACACACATATTGAGGCATAAAGCATAATGCATGTCTGTATTTTATGAGTTTATTGTCAGGGTGTTTGGGGGTGAGAATTGGTGGTTTGCGCCCACCAAATGTGAAATCTTAATCTGAGGCACTTATCATCTGATTTCAGTTCAGCTTGGAGGGTTGAGTCATATTCACAGTGTCCTCCAGTGTATGAGAAATGACATCAATTAGCTTAATGGAGGTGCTGCAATCATCGGTCAAAGATGTAAACACGGTTGTGATATCTCAGACAAATCATGTAAGGTGACACATTTTGGCACACTATGTTCTGTCATTTAAATATGTACTGATTTGTCCTTTTGATGGACTTGCAGCTCTCCTTACAAATTACATTAAACCAATTGGCTTAATGAGGGTTCTATAACAAATGGTATTTTCAACATCATGGCTCTACATTTTGCAAAGCTCAGACAATATTCATCTTGTTACTGACAGTCTAAAGTGATGTCGGCAGCATTCGCTGGGGATTTTTGGGATTTTTTAAAGCTTTTACAGCAGAAAAATAGAGGTCTTTCATGAGTCATTGTCGCGAGATGAAAAAAACATGTGGTCCACTATTCTTCAGTGTCAGTGTGAAATGGAAGTTTACTGTTTCAATTTCCTTTGCTGTTCAGCATCAAGCTTGACGTTGAGGATCGTATCCCTGCCAAATGTTTTATGCCTGATGTATCTGTGCTGTTCTGCTTTATGTTTTTTTCTTTGAGTGGTCTTGTCATGTTGATTCAGGAAGATTAATGAAATGTAAAAGGTGAGGAGAGGCCTTGACATGAGAGAAGATTTTTTTTTTCATCTGTTGATATTTGTGGTGGCCTGGTGGTCGTATGTATGACGTCATTTACTTCAATGTTTGGAGTGACATCATATGTACGGCTGCTAAACTGCTACACGGGACATCAGCATTCAAACAAAAGTCACTGTTTTTTTGTGTGTTTTGCCTTTTACAAGATTTTATCAGACGGGTAAGAATGATGTTTTGGTCTAATGAGAATTCCTTTTCCCTCCGCAAAGAGACCGGAGGTAGAAGGTTTGCATCTCAATTGTGATAAGGCATGTGCAGACAATCTCCCAGGCAAAGTATTAAAATTCCTCAAATAATTCAGAAAATGCAAGTGCATGAGCCTGGCATTCTGAGAGGCTTAATTTTCAGCCCAAAAATTTGCAAGATAAGTCACAGCAAAATGGGCTCTTTATCCTTCAGTGAGCAGCATTATCAAAATCAGCATTTCACACAGCAGCCTTCTTCATTTTTAATACTACCTCCAAATACAAACAATAGAGCGGAGATAAGATTCATTTGGAGAAAATCAGCTGCTTAACTTCTTTTGTGAGCTCCCAAACAAACTTTAATGAGTTACATGAATAGTAAATCACTAGAATTTCAAAGCAGAGGGAAATCCTCATCAGATCAGCTTTGAAGATGCTTCAAAAACTTTCCATGCTTATTCTTCCATTTAGATTTTTAACTTGTGTAAGGGTGCGCGTCTGTATCTAATCATGATAAAACTGTGACCCATTACAAATTTAGCTAGCGCCATCATCCAAGATAATATTTGCACTTTATCTTATTTTTGACAGTCAAGTAGATCAAAGCAGCAACCACAAAACACACACACTAACAATTCCCTACCTCCTCTCCATATTGTGTTCCAAGTATAAAACATGCTTTCTTGCCCCTTCCTCTCACCTCTGGTGTGATGTTGTGCCTCCACAGCGCTGGGCGGCAGCAGGCGCTGAGTCAATCTCAGACCCAACGCTCAGGCCCGAACAGAGCATGACAGAGGGACAGGCCCAGGTGGTGAGCCCGGATGAATACAAATGTCTTGAGCTGTCCGACAAAGACCTCCAAGAAAACAGAACTGGTGAGATCATTTTAAGGCTTCTTAATTACCTCTGGCAGAGCGTCACAGGTGTAATGACGTAGTAAGTTGGTGGATTGGGATCAGAACATTGTTGTTGTTCTTGTTCAAGGTAATGGTAGTGTTGCCAACAGTGGTTTAAGCGCAACTGACCTGAAACCTGAAAGGACTTTTGGAGTAGAAGCTGTGGGGTTACAATTAGAGAAATGTAGAGAAATGATGTTACTCTAAACACAACTGAAGACACATCAAGACACAGTGTGTTGATAATAAACCAGAATAGTCATTACACGTTTTTTCTTTTCCCTTTCTCGAGGTGCGTTCTGTGGACATATGTGGGATGGCTTGTTGTGCTGGGATGAGACACCGGCTGGGACATCTGCAACACAATACTGTCCAGATCACCCTGACCTGGACCCAACTGGTAAGAAAGATTTCTCTTCTCACACAAATACACAACAGCAAGCACACTGAATGGAAAGCGGTGGGAAATTGAGAGGGTTTTCTGCATAACATTTCAGGTCAGCAGGCAACACGACCAATCTCCTGTGTGTGATGGAGATCAAAGGTCATAGGGCTGATTGTATGATATGACTACAGGTATCATTTACATAAAGGAAGCTCTGAAGATTTTATTTAATATTTTATTTGCTTCTGTTTGATTTTACCAGATATTTCCATGAGATAGTCAGTGGAAAGTTGGTTTATTATTAGGCTGTGCTTTGAGTTTTGAACTCAACTCATTATGCAAGAACGGCAGATATTGTAGTAACAACAGTAGAATAATGTTATGATATGATTTTGAAATGTAATGAAACTCACTTTGAGTAAGAAATGTTATATGGAGCATAGCGTTAGCTGAGGGAGAGCACTGACGTTGCGCTTGCAGTGGCTGATTCAATATGTTCTTCACAATCATCAGCTGTATGTCTACCAGCTGACTAGTAGAAACGTCCAGTGAAATCCATGCAGGTATACAGCACGGCGATCATAAGCTTACACTTTTCATTGTTGCTCTGCTGCTCCCCAACCCTCCCCTTATATTTTTGGTATGGTTGATTTAACTAAGATTTAATGTCTAAGTGTTTATTAAAGGGATGATTAGTTCTCCAAGCAGAAACCTTGTTCCTGCTCATATTCTTTGGATTCTCTCTGCTCCCTCCAACAGCACAGCCTTTTACACCAAATCTAACCACAGTATGTAACCATTTACTATAAATGGTCAATTCCTTGACGCAAGTGTCTGTGACTAAAGTGCATGATGTAATTGCATTTTATGCATCAAGTCCAAAGCAGATGTGATTTATGTTGGACACTAAGTAGATATTTCTTTTTTTAAAGGACGGTTTCGTGATCAATCATTACAAAAAATGGTAACCTGCCAAATTCTCTGCTGTAGTGCTTTTGCCCTTCCCAGAGAAGACATGTCAATCAAACAACACAGCCAGTACTACGACATCTTTTCTCTGGATCTCCATTCTGTTCTGTAGGTCCTGCTCATTGTTGCTTGTTGGCCTGTTTAGAGGTTCATGTAACTTCTTCAAGTTCTTTATTCTTATTAGCCACACTAGCAGCTCTAATGACAACAATGGTCAGTCGGTCAGTCCACCACTTTGGTCCTGGCTGAAATATCTCAAGAACCATTTGATGACTGTGAAATTTGGCACAGATATTCATGATGCCCAAAGAATGAATCCAAATAACTCCATCTAGTGCCACCAATAGGTCAAAGTTTCTACTTGTCCAGTGAAATATCTTTTAAATAACCATTCATGGTTCCCAGAGGATGTAGCCTAACAACTTTGGTGAGCCTGACTTTTTCTTTAGTGGCAGAAGAAGTGCACATTTTTGGTTTTGAGGTAAATGTCTCAAAACTAAACTAGGATTGTTTGCCATGAAATTTGGTAGAGACATTTATTTCCCCCTCAGGATAAATTGTAATTAGTTTGGCAAATGTTTGACTTTTCATTTAGCAAGCTAACATTAGCATTTAGCTCAATGCACTGCATAGCTTCGCAGAGCTGCTTGCGTGGCTGTAGACTCCTACTCTTCTTAACAAACAAATCCCTGTTGCTTCTGTATGCTACAGTGGAGGAAGATCTACACAGCAGAGAGTGTAAATGACAGCTAGTATAAGAGATTTACAAGGTAAAGCATTAGCCTATTGTGTTTTATCAATCAGACTGAATGAAAACAGACATTTATTTATATTGAAATTGACTGAGGAAATTGATTATGAAAATTCCACTTAATGTTTGGATGGAAGTAGCTTCCACAGTATGAGCAGTTTTTACATTGTGAGGAATGCACCGCCCAATAATGTCTAGTTGAAGAGATCCAGAGTCAAGTCAGGTCTGATTTAGGAGATGCAATATGATGGAGAGGGGGAGGTGAAGGAGAGGGCAGAGAGAAGAATGAATGGTATATACAGAGAAAAAGAGAAGCAAAGAAAAGAGGGATTACACATAAAGACAGAGAAGTCAGAGTAGAGAGATGGATGGGGAGAGAGAATATGAATGAGAAGAGAGAGGAGGTGTTTTTGTAAGAGAAGGCTCATAAAGGATTTTCCCAAAATGCCTGTGACGTTAAGAGTCCCCTTATGGCTTCTTATTTGAAAGCTGATGCTGCTGATATGAGGCTTTGGGGGAGACGTACAGTTGGAAGTAGTTGTTGAACAGTTGATGAGCTGTCGGAGAAGACACAGCAGTCGGGTTATGGTTGTTTTTGTCAGGAATAATGTGATCTCATTCTTAGCCCAGTCATGGCTCTACAGTACATGTGGTTTTAAGCCCGACATTTGAGAATTTGCCAGAAAAGGGAATTTTCTGTTTGACAGAAGGTTTGACGATGCGTGCCAAGTTAAATTAATCGCAGTTGTTCAGTAATGCCAAATTTCAGGTCTGATTTATGTGTTTGGATGATGCCAAAATTGCGACAGAGCCATAGAATATAGAGATTCCCCACTAGACATGAACCTCAAACAGAGGCAATAATGTGCCTACAAGTAATTCGATATGGTGTAAGAAGCTTTCATGATAATCATTGATGGATTATAGTGTTGTCAAGCTGTCATTAAGATCATTACATGTTAGTTTCTTTCCTTTACAGAAAAAGTGACCAAACATTGTGATGAATTGGGTAACTGGGTTCAGACTGGGTCCACTTGTCAACCAGCTTCAAAGAACAAATTAGAGGTATTTGGTCATTGGCTGCTTCCCTGTGTAAGAGCGAGATGAAGGTAGCCTCAGTTGCTCTGTACACTAAATTGTATGTTGAAGTATCTTTTTGTTTCTCAGAAAGAAGTTACCCACTTTTTAAGGGATGCTGCGGAAAAAGGTGGTGTTATGGAAATAAATATCCCTGAGAAGGAAAAGAAATGCTTGAAGAAAATGAAGCAAGATCCACCTTATAATAAATCAGGTACTGATCCTGTCTACTGAAACCTATAATGCAACTCTAGACTACCAACAAATCATTTTTATTTTATATCAGCGTGATTTCTACATAATGAGTTTTTATGTTGGACAAACTTATGAACAAGAGGCCTGTAAACATTTCTTTGTTTTTTGTGACTGTTGGCGTTTCAGGGCTGTACTGCAGTCGTAACTGGGATGGCTGGCTGTGCTGGGACGATACTCCAGCAGGAACCTACGCCTCCCAAAACTGCCCTGATTATTTTTCTGACTTCGACCCCACAGGTGGGCAGTGAGACTCAAGAGTTTTGCTCTAAAAGTCTGCTGATATCTTGTTATCCTCTTCTGCTGACTGTATTTGAAGAGGTTGGACTACAAAAGAGTAATTGCTTTGAGGATTAATTATTCACAAAATCTAATGGGACAAAGGTTTATAGACACAGTTGCACAGGTGGATGGATGGAGGAGTGGAACTTGTTACACACTGTATATTCATTACATAGTTGTTCTTTTCAGAAAAGGCAACTAAGTACTGTGGAGAAGACGGGCAGTGGTTTCGCCATCCGGAAAGCAGCAAGACTTGGACCAACTATACACTCTGTACTGTCAACACTAAGGAGAAGTTGAAGGTAATGTATTGTACTGTTGGGTTTCCTAGTAAATTCAAGACATGTAGCCCCCTCCACAATTATAAAATATTATGTATGTACTGTAGCTTCCAATACTAAAACCTCAGAGCATGTACATTATCATACAGTAGCATAGATTTCACTGGGCTCAGCCTTACATAGAGGTCTCAGGGCTGTGATTTCCACTGGGGATGGGGGTGCATCCCTGACTTTTTAAAATCCGTGCAGACTCTACTCAGGGCTGAAAAATGATGAATCATTTTTGGGGGGAAATGACTGAATTTATCTTTTGACTGAGCATGAATCAGAGATAAGGCAGTGAACCACTCTGCTCTTCTTAGTGAAGATGCAAATACAAAATTATCTGTCATCAAGTATCTGGCCTCTTTCAATGAATTGTTTTAAGTGATTTTAAGTAGGTTGGCTACATTAATATTGCAGCATTTTACAAAGATTTTCCAATTCCTTTGTTAGAATACCCTTATTTGATACTCTAGGCTGATATAGATATATAAAAACAACGGATATAACATGCACATAGAGTTTCTTTCTTTCTGTTTCCCGTCCTTTTTTGATTCAGGGGCCCTTTACTTCACTGTGTCTTGCTCCCCTCTGAAACCAAACTGTATGTACTCTATACGCACATTGAACCAAAGAGATACAGGACAAACATATTTTTGTCTTATTTCTCCACATACATGTATGTGTCACAATTGTACGGAAGCATATTGCTGCCACACCAGAAAAAGAAAAACGGATGAGTATCACATTATATCAATCCTGATCTGTTTTTCTTTTTCTGACGTGGCAGCAATACGCTTCTGTATAATGGTGTGTCATGCTGCTTTTTTTTTTTTTTTTTTACCTCTCTGCTCATTGTTTAGTTTCATTGATCATGACTCATGTTTGTGTGTGTGTGTGTGTGTGTGTGATCTTGACTTCACTAAAATGAAGACAGCCGCCCAGTTCTCAGGGGACGCTGAGGTAGTGCCCGTTGATGAGGCCACGGTCAGTCCCATGGTTAACCCAGAAGAGCAGGAAATTGAGAGAAAGAAAATCCTTGACAGCCAGTACAAGTGCTTCGAGAAAATGAATCGAAATCCACCTTATAACAAATCAGGTAGATATAATATCTACTGAGACTCACTGTGGCTTTCTCTTATTTTACTTCTCCACTGCGGATGTTTAACTCTCTCTGCTGCTTTGTTGGTGTCACAGCGCTACACTGCAGTCGTAACTGGGATGGCTGGCTCTGCTGGGACGACACTCCAGCGGGAACTTACACCTCTCAAAATTGCCCCAATTATTTTGTCGACTTCGACCCAACAGGTGAGCAGTGAGGCTCAATAGTGTCGCTCTTTTAAAGGTCTGCTGACGCCTTGTCAACCTCTCATGATGAATTCCCCTCTGACACTCTGTTGACTGTTTTTCAAGAAGAACTCTGAAATATTAATTGCTGTGGATGAATTATTTACCAAGGCTAACAGAACCTAAATATATGGGCACAACTGTAGGGATTTGAAGAAACTGTTGGAGAATCTGTATTTATTACTTAATTGTTACTTTCAGAAAAGGCCACAAAGTACTGTGGGGAGGACGGGCAGTGGTTTCGCCACCCGGATACCAACAGGACTTGGTCCAACTACACACTCTGCAACGAAAACACTAAGGCAAAGCTGAAGGTAATTTATTTAAGACAAAGCAGCCTGCTATCATGTATCTACTGCATGGTGGTCACAGTGCGATGGGTCAGCATAATCTTTCTCTGGAATTTGGAGTGTGGACAGATGTGGAAACTGGAAATATGTAGTTCTGATGTAGTAACCCATAAATATTCTACCAGACACCATTATTAACAGACATTTTATTTCCAAGACACATTACTCTCTTTTACTGAGTTCCACATAAATATTTAGAGATGGAAAGTAACATGTAAATGCAGAGGGTGAGATCACACCTGGTCTGAATCAGTTGAAAGTCCAAAGGTATAACAGACATTGTTGCCTGCCTGTGTTTATTTGCAAGAAGAAGTTTAAAAATGTAGTTTGGTACTTATCACAATAATGTTTGCTCGAAGTTGGTTTGGTTAAGAGGTCAAGAGGTCATGAAATGTGTGTGCTGGAAAATGGTCTTTAACAGATGTGAAAGAAAGTGTTTTTGTCATTTTTTTGTTGTTTTAATCACACATGTTGATGACATATTTGGTACCAAATTTCACTTCATGCCAAATCTTGCACAAATCGAACATTTGCACTGCAAACCACAAGTGCCTTCCAAGACATCTTTGTAATTTTTGCTACATTGAAAGTTCTGGCTTTGCTTTTGAAAACGTTTCCAGTTTCAATGCTGGTGATTAGGCATCCTCTATCTTATTGTGAACAAGTTTGCCAACATTTCTTCACTGTGCGAATATCCAAGGAAAAAAAAACACCTTCTACTAACATCTACTCTGCTCTCCCATGTGGAACAGAGAAAATGGCCAATTCAGTAACGGCAACTTGTAAACAAAACTTCTGCAAACGACTGCAAGAAACTCCATCTTGCTACATCTAGTCAGTGTGCTACGCAGTTGGAACAGATGTCCCGGCAAACCTGGGAGAAGTCTGCTGATCGATCAGAACCAGAAATCAGCTGCTCCATCTGTTACCACAGAAACCTGATCTTTGCTGACTCAGCCTCAGCTTCAGGAAACTACTGAGAACAGCCTCAGCAGTACCATCCCAAAGAGAATAAGGCTAAATAAACGTTCCATGATTTTCTGATAAGACTGAGTTGATGCCAATTTAAGCCCTTAATTCTGTCTTTCACGAGCAAGGACCACACCACCTGCTGAGATGTGAAAACATTGGTGTAGTTTGATCCTTTGAGTCTGCATAATCTAATTTTGCTGTCACCAACAGAAGATTATTATTGTTTATTCATTTATTAATGCATCATTTTCCTATTCTAGTGTCAATCTGTTTCATTATTCAAATGTTTTAGCAATCTTAATTTGTTAGATTGTATTCTTAGTATGTACTCAATAAATATTAGGATAGAATCATAACCCTGATGATAAAGGGAATACACAAGATTCAGATTGACAACTAACAATAGTTAAATGATTTTTGTTATTGCCATACTTACATTTTATCCATCAGCTTTGCAAAAGTGGAACAGCGATCTAACGATTTAAATAAGTATATCTTATTTATATAATTTATCTGAGGATGAAAACACACTGTCTGTTATAAGCTAATGTTGTTACGCATGTTATTTGCTATTACTAAGACCTGTTTGACCTGTCTGTGTGTGTTTTTTACAGTCAGCGTACATCCTGTTTTACATGGCAATTGTGGGTCATGCTTTATCCATAGCCTCCCTGCTCATCTCTCTGGCCATCTTCTTCTACTTCAGGTAATGGATTCAATCTCATTTTCTTACCCTCCATGTAAGATTTTAACCATATGAGAATTTAGCTGTAGTTGCAGTTGTGGTCTTGCAGTCAGCAAAATCTTAATTCTGCCTCTGTTCACACCAGCAGAGTTTTTTATTTAATTAGGTATAATATGTAACATGTCTGCATTAAAAGGTCTAAAAACGACTAGACCTATGTCATTTTTTAAAATATTTTTTACACCGTTACAACAACGTTCAATTCATGCTCGCTTATAAAGTTATCTTTAGTATGATTGTTTTGACCACGAATAGCAGCGTTGGGCTACCCCACCATTGACTTTACCATATAACGTTAGCTACAGTAGCTGTGTGGGTAGTCGACTAATCTAAGGGTACGTTAGCTAAAGTTAAAGTTGCGTTAGCTAACGTTACGTGCGGCCATTTCATTAGAATGAAATTACATAACAAGAACAAACATGAACAAATGTAACGTGAATAAAACTTATTTTCCTCTTCTGTGAACATAATTTCTGCCTGAGTTACATCGGATGGATTTTCATCGCCAATGGCGGTTGTTTAACGATGAAGACAACAACTCCCATGATCCCACGCTACTTCACAATGTCATCAAACTTAGTCATTGTTTTGATTAAGAGACTAGCGGCAGAAATTAGACACTGTTTTACACACTTGCCCCAGAGCCACACACATTTTCCAGTGTTAATGAGTGTTGATGTTTTAGTCACATTTTATAATATTATCAAAACTGTGGATTGTTTATTCACAGCTGCTCTGAGGCAAATAACATGATCTAAAAGTGACTCAAACATTAGCACAGTGTTAAATTAACACTGAAGACAGTAATCAAAAAAATATTACCATCTTCTCTGTGGCACTGCCGCCACCAATGAATGCAATCTATCAACCTGAAAATACTTCTGCTGTGTAATTTATACACAATTTAACTGTCACTAATTTCATGCCAACTTGGTTTCCTTGTGCTGCACATTTATTCCATGGATATTTAGGATTCAAATCTGGAGAGCTGTGAAGTCCATTGAATGCATTAGTGCTTTGCTCTTATTAGAAACGTGTGCACCTGAGTGCATTGCTCATTAAGGTTGTTCATCCCAACGTCCTGCTTAATCCCAGAGGGAAAAAGTGCACAATTAATTGAGATACTGCTGTTGAAATTCAATTAGATAAGAGTTCAAAATAACAAAGTGGATCACGGGAAGGAAGGTATAATATTCAGTTAATGTATGTGAAATTTGGAACTGATGAAGCCTGAGAAAAAGTCTGCACATTGTTGAAACTTTATCTCTAGAAAGGAAGGAACTCAATCAACATTATTTTTAATGGCGCAGTAAGGTTTATACTCAGGCAGCTATCCGTGAAGAAACCTGAATACGGAGACTAGGGGAAAAAATTAACTTTATGTTCTGTAACAATATTTGGAAGAGTTACCTTGTTGGCCCTGTTGTTCTTGAACGCTGCAGTTGTAAAATATTGGCGTGTTGAAGGCTGTTGACCTCCTAAACTCAGCTGTTATCCAGCACAGATCTTGTAAGAGACCCTCAGTTTGCTGCAAAGTTTTATACACACATAAATCTAGCGGCCGTGTTTAAGGCAGGTGCATTATCTCAAAAACCCCGCGACCCACTAAGAGTCAAACTCTTAACTGAGCAACACAGAAATTCAGCGGGACATTCACAATTCATCAAGATCAAAGTCCTAACAAATTAAGATCTCAACAAAGTAACAAAGTTATTGGCGTAGAAAATATTTTATTTCTTTTTTTTTCTCTTTAACTTACCATATTTATGGTCAAAACACTTAAAATATTGGAGGCTTAATGTTGTATTATAAGAACCAGATGTGAAGCTTACAGTGGTATGTGGTGGTGTACAGCTGCACTACTCTGTTATTTACAACTCTACATCAACACTGTCAGGATTCCCAGATACAAATACTCCAGTTTGCTGTGGAAAAACAGAGGTGATTGAACGGCTGACCTGAAGACGTTAGTCTGAACGACGCTGCCATAACGATTCAGTGTTTTGACATCCCCTTTTAGATAAAAACCCCTTGTATATAAGCATTCAGCAGCTCCTGCTTTTCCTTTTATGACTGGAGCTAAAGCGAGACTGTTCTGCTGGAGATAGGGTGGCCCTCTGAATAAGACAGTGGAAATGTGCAGTTGTATATGTTGTTTTGTCCTGGCATGAGGAAATTTAGTGCTCTTCCTGTTTTTCATGGGTCTCTGGGGTTTTTATGACTCAACAGATAAAATTGGCCATGAGCAATAAAAGGATGTAACTTCTTATAATGTAGAGGACATATTTATAGGAGGCTATATTCTGCTAAATATATTTGGTGCAAGGTTTCATTCAGCTTTAAACACTCCATGTGCTACAGTACATTTGAGTGCTACTCTGAGATTAAACCATTATTTAACCACTACCCACAACAAAGCTAGTTAATATGAATGACTTCTAACGATTTTGATTGTAATAGTTATTTTCACTTTGCCTGTCAAGAATTTCATTAGGGTATTAATTCAGAGTGGCTAGCCGAGGTAATGAGGAAGCACCCCTGGGATCCATTATGCATTATTAACAGCGTTTCTAGCATGTACAGAGCATTTAGAGCCAATCCAGCTCATTGATCCCTGCAATTTTTTTACCAGCCACTAAAAAATAACTGAGATGAAAGATCCCAATTATTTTATATTTTGACTGTTTGGCTGTCGCAACATTTGTCTTGTTTAATGTTATATTTTTATATGTCAGAGGAGACTTTATTCCCAACTTGTAGATGTTTATGTTTTAATTATCATGTGCTGGCATGTCAGCAGGTCACAAAATCAATCATGGCATCTCTCCTCACACAGGAGTCTGAGCTGCCAAAGGATCACCCTGCACAAGAACCTCTTCTGCTCCTATGTGCTCAATTCTGCCCTCACCATCATATACCTCGTAGCAGTGGTCAATAACCCTGAAGTGGTGGGTAGAAACCCGGTGAGTACGGCTTCTGCCGAATATTCACCATCAGGACTACCACAAATGTTACTGTTCTCACTGCCGTTCATCTGTAATGGGGATGGAAGCTAAAACAACACATCCATTTTTTAGGAGAAACAACACTAAGAGAGTCACAGTCATAATAGGGAGATTAGCTAAATGCTAACATTGACATGCTAAAATGCTGACAATATGAATGCTAACATGCTGATGTTTAACAGGTATTAACTATGTTTGCTGTGTTCACCATCTTAGTTTTGCATATTAGCATGCATCTGTTAATTGGCACACAACAGTACAGCTGAGGCTGATGGGAAATTTGAATTTTGACCTGATAATTGCACTAGAGTAAAAGTTATTGTAACAAAAGTATCACAATTCATCCTAAGGGGGTCTCATGACTGATGACTGTCTCAACCAAATTTTATAGTCAAGTATTTGTCGAGAAATTTCAGTCTGAACCAAAGTGGTGGACCCGCAGACCGGCATTGCAATCCCTAGAGCCAGATGCTAGCAGGGCTAAAAAGTGCAATTGAGCAGAATACAGTGTGAGGAGAAGGATTAGTTCCACTGTCTTGAAAGGAGATACAAATGCATTCATAATTTATGCTAAGCCAAATACAAATGCAAAAAAATGTTTCCATGAACTTTCCATGAAATGCATTTACTCTGCAGGCCAGGCAATGTGAGGGAGCTACACTTAGATGGAGTTGCTCATTATATTCATTATTTTATTCTCACTGTGCCATATCTTGGCAGTGTCACGGTCAACACACAGTTTTTGCTCTCTTACACATTCTTTGTGCTTTGGACCTGCGCTGAATGCATTATGTGAATTCTTTGAAACCTTGAGGTCTGCTTTGGTAGAGATGATAAACCTGTCTCGTAGGAATGCCTTACTAGCAGGCCTGAACATAAATTCATGTGTTACTTTTCAAGAACCACTCCTTATTGGAAATAAAGATAATGAAAGCCTGTTAACTCCGTGCTTGCTTAAAGGTTGTTATTGCAGTTTTTCCAACTCCAAAAATGGATCATATCTTTCCTTTTATGTAGAACTGAATACAACAAAACACATTCGGGCTCTAGAAGTCCAATTTAATAAACATCTGTGTCAGAATATTGCCTACTTACTAAAAAATCTAAAAACCTTCACACCCCCCCAAACTAAATAAAAAAAAGAACTCCAGATGATCAAAGTGCCATACAAAAACAACAGATAGGATTGTAGAAGTTGGCTCACAGCACTTACAATCCAATTACCCCAGCCTACTTTCAGCTGGAGCATCTCTGGCCGGACAAAGTACTAGAAACATCCAGGAGACAGGGGAGGCTTCAGCTGTTTTTAGGTTTGAGTCTGCGTCCTGCTGCTGCTGCTTTTCATGCATTCATCAAATCTGTCTGGCTCATCCTGACTGCTGTCTTTATTCACATCCTGTCTCTGAACGTATCCAAGAAAGCAGCCAGGAATGACAGCCATCATCATCAATGTGAGGAAATATATATATTTTTGCGCAGTGGCTCGCTTTCAAGCCTCTCCTCCTCGCCATTTGTCAAAAAAGTTTGTGTTGAATCCGCTACTTTCTGACGTAGAGCTGTCAAGTTGCGCTAACTTGCCGCAACATGTCAAAACAAAACTGGTCACATGGCCCTGCCTCTCAAGAGGGAGCAGAAAAAGAAATCACAAGCACCATTGGTTGGGATTCACGCGTGTCTGTTGGGAAACATTACCACTGCCAAAGTGAGACTTATGGGCCTGTTTTCTGCACTGGTGATTTAGGAATGGTGGATTGTGGTGAAGATTTGCTCTCACAGAGACAACAAGCGTTTTTTATTCTCTCTGGTGTGGTGATGCAGAGTCTGGTTTGGCCTGCCAGCAGTGTGGGGGAGTGTATCCCCAAAGCTTATGTCAAACCAGGGAGGAGGCTGAAAACATGAGACACATCCACATGATCTATGGCAGCTTGGTTTGTAAACCAGAACATTGTCGGTAACTTTATACAAACCTTGGTTAGCTGCGATGCAAAACGTTTTTACAGAACAGAATTAGTGAAAAGTAAGTGACCTAACTGTGTGCATACTGATACGAGTCCATGTCTGTAATAGTTGAGATTCCTCAAGTGGAATGGGAAACATAGGAAAGTGAGAGAAAAACATATGGCTAAAAGTTTAGAAGTGAATGACTTTTGTGTGTTTTGAGCTAAGAAGACCCCTGAGAGCAGCAGTTAATAGCAATGCCAGCATCGCATCGAATTATACTGTGACTGCACGCATGCTCTTTAACACAGGACTGTGAACCAGAAACCCTGATGTGGATTTTAAATGTATTCATATGAAGGTTTATACGTTTATGTCCTTCCTGTACAATATGTGTGTTCAAGGAAAACAATGAATTCAGTACTTGTTTTTCAGAATAAAACAATCATTTGCAATCAATTCTAGTTTTTCTGTTTTGTAAGGAGAAACAGAATCCAATTAAAGGTGTTAGTTTTTGATTGAGGTGTTCAATGTGAGCTTTGTTACACAATCTGTTTTAGCCAAATTTGTCTTAAGTATTTTGAATGCTGAACTGTATCGGTTAGATCTCCTTTGAGAGCCTGGATGGGAGAGAGTTTTTGCTCTTGATGTTAAGCTTTAAATTGTTAAGAGAGGCAATTAAAAGAAGTCTGGTTTTGGGTACAGTCGATGGCATACAAGATGGAATCGTCAGCATAAAAAAGGACATTGCAATGTTCAGTTGGAAATTTAATATTATTTATGTATTGAGTAAATACCAGGGGGCCTAATATTGATCCTTGTGGGACACCTTTAGCAACTGTTTGCAGACTTGATTTGAAACCATCTGCAACAACAACAACCTGATGTAAGCAAAATCAGCAAAAAAAAAGTATTTAACAAAACGTTGTGATCAATGGCATCAAAAGCCTTGGAGGAAACATGTTTTTTCCAGTACTATACAGTATGATATTGTATGTTTTGAGTAGTCACCATAGACTGAAAAGAAACATAGATGTGTTGTAGCAATTTGTTACACTACCCGTAAGTTTCGGGATGGATTTTGTTTTACCACTTGCAGCCATCTTGCCTTTTACTGGAGCCACTAGTCCAAATTTGGGCACAGGGGAAGCCGCCTGAGATGGGATGAGCAAGCAGCAGCCAACACAGCTGACGTGATCCAAACACATGTCTCCTTATCAAATCTCCGAACAAATTAAACAAGAAAATGTGAAATTAACTTCCTATTAACTTTTGTGAAAGAAAAGTGATTGGATTTTCTGAATTGATGTCTGTACAGTCAGGTTCATGGGAACTAGTGTGTAGCAGTCATTAGCAGAATTACAGCTTATGGCACATCCATAAGTGTCTTGGTAATTATAGCATTAGTAGGCTGTGGTTAGATATGATTGACATAATGATACGTCATCAAAGTCAGTCTTTCAAGAAATTATAGTAATGATTAAATCAAAGGGACATCATTTATAATGAGACATGTTGTCGCACTGTGCTGGATGCATAAATAGAAAACTGCATGGTACTATATAAGGTGCTAATATGCACTTGCCGATCATGGCTTTTTCTCACTTCCTTGCACAAAGTGAGACTAATGTAATCAAAGGGTTCTATAAATACAAAGAAAAATCATCATTTCCATCTCAGCCTCTACCTCCAAAGGGGGTAAATGAATAAACATCCTCTGTGTCTGCAAGGGGTAATACTGGCTAATGATTTTGTGCCATGAGTGCAGAAACATCTTCATACACCCACTGAGATGTTGTCAGGAGGGTTAAAATTGAATCGTCTTTATAGATTTTTAATAATTTTTTTAAATTTAGAGAGTCAAAAACAGACAAAACAAACATTCCTGTTTTGGCTCTCTCTGCAGGTCGGCTGTAAAGTGTTGCACTTCTTCCACATGTACATGCTGGGTTGCAATTATTTCTGGATGCTCTGTGAAGGCATCTACCTGCACACGCTCATTGTGGTCGCCGTGTTTGCAGAGGAGCAGCATCTGCACTGGTACTACCTCCTGGGCTGGGGTGAGTCCGTCTGCATTTGATCACAACACTATTTGCTGTGTTTTTTTGTCTTTGTGTATCTTTAAAGACTCGTGTTTTTATGCCCTCACTGGACTCAATCACAGCTTGAAAACTCACTGAAAAGCAATTCAACAAGACGAAACACAATCTAGCAACCACAATGTTACTCGTATCCACCCGATCCTCGTACAGTATGTCAACCTGGACATGCTGACAGCTTTATTGGCCTGCCTGTCGCCTAGTGTTTAGTGCTGTTTTTCACCTCGTCCAAAACAGGAATAATGGGTGCAGTCTGTCAAACAAGTGGGCGATGGAACTAAATGGATGGTCATAATTAAAAATAGGAGGATGACCTTGAGGCCTGTTTTTGCCGTGTGTGTGTGTGTGTGTGTGTGTGTGTGTGTGTGGATTGAAGGTGGCCAGTTAGTTAGGTCCATCTGTAAGAAATGAGAATGTCAAAGTTGATCCACTGTGTTTCAGCCTTTACAGGAATATATACTGTATTTCATGAGGAAGTCTAACACCAACAAACAACTGACCAAGCTAACCACACTTTTACTGTTGCATAAAAAACAAATGAATTTCACTAAATTCACTCAAGACCTCATATGGCCGCCATCTTTTTTCCTGTCCAAGGCTTTCCTCTAGTGCCTGCGTCCATCCACGCCGTGGCAAGGAAAACGTATTTCGATGACAAGTGAGTAATGTTCCAGAAACTTCTGCAAATAAACAAGAGATGTTTACATACGTGCTCGTCTGCGTGCGGCAGAGAGTGAGAGTGAGCATGTTTTTGTATGTGTGTGTGTATTTTGGGCAGCAGACAGCACTGACTGATATGTTTTTCCTTCTGTAGCTGTTGGATGAGTGTGGAAACCCATCTGCTCTACGCGGTCCATGGTCCTATAGTGGCAGCGCTTCTTGTGAGTCTGCTAATCCACTGTTTCAAAACAATAGAAGAGAAAGACACTTTGGTAGCAGTTTTAGTTCTTAAAATGTAAAAGATCTCTTAAATTGTTTTTCTTTCTGCAGGTGAACCTCTTCTTCTTACTAAATATTATAAGAGTGTTGGTGACCAAGTTGAGAGACACACACCGGGCAGAGTCCAACATGTACATGAAGGCAGTGAGAGCCACACTGATTCTGGTGCCCCTGCTGGGAATACAGTTTGTCATTTTCCCCTGGAGGCCAGAGAACCGGCTGGCTGGGGAGGTCTACGAGTACATCATGCACATACTCATGCACTACCAGGTAGGCTCTGAGCTGACAGCAAGCCACTGCATTAATCAGAATTTCCATTAAAGCGCTCGGTATGAGCTCAGTTCAAAGGTAATTCAACAGGGAATTAAAGAGCAAAAAAGTGCTACTTCACTGCTCCTGTGGGTCGAGGCATTTTGCACATCTGGAGAAAAAAGTCTGTAAGCATTGCAATGTGCCTTTAATACTACTTATAATAATAGTCATGTGTTAGTCCAAAACTCTCAGTATGCATGCAGAGGGGATCCTGAACCCAAAACACATTTGTCAGTGCCCTCGGGCCCCATCAGGCTCGATATTTAGACGTTTGGCATGCTTGAAAGTTTCCACCCATTAAAACCTTGTTTTCTGCCTCGTGATTGTTGTGATTGATTGATGTGATTCACTGCTGATTCACCCTTTAAAGAAACAGCTATGCACTTCATTAACTTTATTTGACTACCAGTTAGGCACTTAATTAAACAACAGGCCATGAAATCTCCAGGTAGGCAGTAGCTTCATTCACTCAGCAGATAGGGATTACATTGCTCCACCAGATGCTCTCTGTACTGCACTTTTCTCTTTATGATTGTGAAGTTTCTGTCCTGCCTCACTGCTAGAAAGTGATTTCATTTTGATTGAATTCCATTACTTTTGCAAAAAGAAGTGCTAATTATGTCTTGCTTGTTTGCTTCTTAAGGGATTACTGGTGGCAACAATATTCTGCTTCTTCAATGGAGAGGTAAGCACTGCTCATGTATTTACGCATATTAGCAGTTCGGTTTCCGTACAGTGTGTTGCTGCTACACAGTGTCGTGTAAAGTAAAGGAAAATATGCGCTTATTTGCTTTTGTTTGCCGAGAGTTAGATGAGAAGATTGAGTCCACTCACATGTCTGTAAGATAAATATGAAACTGGAGCCAGGAGACAGTTAGCTTTGCTTAGCTTAGCATAAGGCTAGAAGCAGGGGGCAACAGCTAGGAGTGAGCTCCAAAGCTCACTAATTAACAAGTTATATCTTATCTCGGATTATGTAAACTTTGGATAGAAACCGGCTAGCTGTTTCTCCCTGTTTCAAGTCTTCATGCTAAGCTAAGCTAACCATCTCCTGACTCCAGCTTTATAGTGGCTTGAATCGTCTCATGTAACTGAACAATAAAGCAAATAAGTGTATAAATCTCAAAATGTTGAACTATAAGAATATATAACTATTAAGAATATTGTATCTGGGAAAAGTTCACTTTTTGGTGCTATGTGTAACAAAATACTGCTGACAGAGCAACTGCCCTTTTATAGAGGTCAACCTGCACGTTGCTGTTCAGTCATGGAGCAATACTACCGCTCATTGCTTTCAACATTAAGTATGAGACATCAGACTCCATCAGGCAAAACATTTTCATATTTTGTTTTTCCAGGTTAGATCTCTGGAATCTGTGCCTGACAGCATATCAAGAAGTGACCCAAACACAGGCTCAAAGTTGGGTTTTGGCATCGAACACTTGAGGGAAATAGTTGTAACTTCACAGAGATGCTACATCTGTTGTTAGTCCAATTGTAACAGCTTGTAAAGCATTGTGCTGCTTGTCTCTGCTGAGACCAATCTGGTGCTGCAGCAGTGAGAGCTGAAGGGTCATGTCAGGTGAAGAGTAAGACACAGTTTATAAATGACTGTGTGGTTTCCAAGCCCAGCTGGAAATTGACTCTCCATTCAAGTCGTCCTGTCAGCCTTTCTAAGTCTGTCTGCAGCTGTCTGACTGCGAGCATCCTTAACTTGGTTCAAACAGTTCTCCAAACGTATGAGCTAGATTTCCATTAAGGTCCAGATCCGGGGTAAACGGTGTTGTGGAGACCTTTCGGCTCCGCAGACTCATTGTGTGGCAGATGCTTTAAAGCGCAAGGTCTCCGCAAAGCAAAGCGCCAACGATATGTGCTGTAAGGTTGAATTAGCAATTTTTAGCAGGTCCTTAGACTTCATGGTGGTGTGAACGCCACGGAGAGATCAGGCAATTACACACAAATATTTCTGACGAATATTCTATTCTAACTAAAAATTGTACAGTGAAATTATTATTATTATTTTGCATGAGAAGAAAACAGGGCAGAGATGCATAAACTGACAAAGCAGCAGATTTCAGCCTGGAATATAGGTCACGTATTAGCTCATTGTTGAGCGGCCAGAATGCAACAGCACCTTCTTAAACAATGTAAAACAAACATGGAGTTTAAACTATGCGTAGCGCATATGTCTAAAGGGCGAGCCCCCTTTCTGGGTGATGCACTGTCAACAAACACACAAACTGTCACAAGGGAACCAGAGGGTTTGTTTACCCGCATAATGACCAATTCAGCTCCCAGAATCAGGACACGGGTTTCTGGGGCTGGTTTCAATTCAGTTTTTTTGATTTCAAGGCCAAATTGCACAGACCTGCCTTGTTCCTTCAATGGCCCCATTGTGGAGCTAGGTCAGTGAGACAAACAGCTTTCATGCTGTATTTGTGACATCAAGCAAGATGTTCTACATGGAAGCTGTAAGCCCCGGCAGCTCCTTTCTTTCATCATAACAATTAGCGTCATAATTTATATCATTAGATCATTGTGCGTTAATTTAGCCACAGTAATTACAGTAGTATTAGGGTGTTACAGAATAAAATGATTAACATTGCACTGCTGGAGGATTGTCGTTCTGGTTTCTGTTTTTAGGAGCTCAGTTCACAATCAATCAATCAATCAATACGTACATTGTGCTGAACTGATTAGTTGTTAAGCAGAAAATGACAACATCTTTGATAATCAGTTAATCGTTGATGATGGACGTATGTCAAGCATTATCCTGTCCCGGCTTCCCAAATGGGAAGAACAATTTTCTTTGTGTGTTTGGACTGTTGGTTGGACAAAAGAAGCTATTTGAAGATGTGACCTTGCACTCTGGGAAATTGTGATGGGCATTTTTCAACATTTTATAACATTTTGTAGACAAAAAGGTCACCGTACAACCTATGAGCAGTTGTAGTTGACAGATGTAGGGGGAGAATGAATATGTAAGTACATGATTAAAACTTGAACATATAGCTCAGTACAGATCACGTCTTTCCTCCCCTGTATAATGTGATGATCTGGCCACATTTCAAGAACTGTGACTTTGGTGTTTACATTTCCTAACTGGCATCTGTTAATGTGATTGAAATTTGAGTGATCCACATATGCTGCAGCAATTACGCTCGCATCAGTTAAGATCACCGTCTGTTGGATTAATACTGTCACGAGATGGTGTTCACCGTGGCTCACTCACATGTTGATTTGCATGTAAATGTGGACGTCTGGTGGAATCATTTTGTGGTCAAAGTACAACACAGAAGTAAAACAGAAAAAGAAGTTTAGAGAAATGTTTGTGATTTGACAGCATTTGCACTGAGTCTGGAGTATCAAAGACAAAAGGACAAAAATTATGAGAGTGACAGAACTACCAAAGTAGTTTTTTCACTTATGGCAAGACAACAAAAAATCCACTTTTAGATGTAACCTTACCAAAGCATTACCTACAAACACAATGTCAAAGATTCTGACCATGATAATGAACCGTCTGTGTTTGTGTGTGGTCCAGGTGCAGGCAGCTCTAAAGAGACAGTGGATGCAGTATAAAACCCAGTGGGGTCAGAGACGAAAGGACCACTGCTCAATGCGCTCCACATCCTACACAGCTACCTCCATCACCGAGGTGCCTGCCTTCATGTACCACCACGACTGTAACAGCGAACACTTGAACGGGCGCCACACAGAGGACTCTGAACTGGTGGCACTAAAATCAGGAGAGACGTACGCTTGAGTCACTGAGTCACACAGAGGATAAAGAGGTGGAAGCAGCTGAAGACGAGCAACAGAGCAACTCAGATGGACAGTAAGAAAGGAAAATGAATCCGGTTTGCTGGATCTCAGTGGTTAAATCTCAGAGGCTGTCTTGTTCAGCCCAGGACGATAATACGGGTCTGGAAGTAAGGAGCTCGTTGGGACGGAGGTGGACTGGCTGACACTTCATTTTACTTTATATTGCTGCTGCAGCTGCTTTTTTAGAACTTTGATGTCAAGAACTTGTGGCATGAGACAAGAGCTGCTTCTGACATGTGTCACTTCCTAAAGCTGCTAAACTGTGTGAGCGCGCTCACAGTGACTGAGGTGTGGAGACAGAAACAACTGTGACTGTGACGACAGCGAGGTCGGCGATGTTTTCTGTTGGAGACGATGCTGCTGAATGTGACAGTGATGGTGATGCTGGTTCTGATTGACATGAGGCAGAGGTGAACGACGATTCTGATGGTTGATTGATTTAAGGTGAAGGAGAAGAGCCAATCCTCCCTAATCTCACCTATACCAAAGGGTACTGTATGGTGGTCACAGCTATTAAGGGGCGCACACACACACACACACACACACACACACACGCACACACACACACAGACTTCACAAACCTGATCGTATGTGCCATAATAGAGGTCGGATTTTAAAAGACCCTCTGTGCTTGAAGCTCTGGAATTGTGTACATAATGTATGTTCACTGTGTTTCATTTGAGAAAAGAAGTGTTCAAATGTTTTAAAAGGATTTTATTTTTGTTTTCTATTAATATTTTATTCTTGCCAATTCCTAAGTATGTGCTAAGTGTGTGTCCTGTGATGCTGCACTCCTGACTGCTTTGTTGTTTTTGCAGTTGCTGTATTTCTGCCGATGCCGAACATCACAGGGCTGAGAAGCAAAAAGAAGAAGCTAAATGCACAAAAGATATATGAATAAAAAAAACTTTATTTTGAGATTGAACAGCCACAAGAGTTGTTTCACTGTGTATGAGTCAAATATGCTGTCAGTCGTACCAATGATCCTGACAAACAAGCAGTTTTCTCTGAAGCGTTTTATTCACAATCATCATCCTTTGTCATGCTCATGATGCCTTTAACCTATCTCCTGATTTTTGATGAACATTAATTCATGAATTTTGTAGCATTTTGTAAGAATGAGCATCCAGGGCAAAGGAAAGGCTCGCTGAAGGTGAAATGATGAGAGTCTTGAAGGCATGTCTACAATCTTGCACAGACAACAAACATGAATAATCTACACTTTGTCCTAAATACATTCATGTTACTCTTTATTGTTGCTTTGTCATAAACTGTGCCATAAGATTTTGGAGGTTGAAAGTCTTGATGGTGCATTTAAGAGTGAATACAAACAAAAGACCACACTGAGTAGCCAACATTGAAAAAATCACCAGTTTTGTTGAAACTTAAATATAAATTCTGTGTCTTGCACTTATCTATGAAAGTTACTTAGAAGCTCGATAAGCTTCTATACTGGATATCTGATAACAGACATTTAAATTCAGCAAGGGAAAAACATTTATTATCCTAGAATGTGTAGCCACTAAAGCCTCTAGCTGGCTCAGACTGCTGTGACTTGTTTGTTGACCCCTTTACAGAAAATTGCTGCTCGCTGTTGTGACTGGGAAAAAGTTAAGAGAACTAAAATCTTTGTAAAAAGACATAAAGAAGGAGCTTCTTTGAGGATAAGACTGTGGATAGCCTGTGTTTCTCTTATTGTTAACAAATTCCATGAAATGTCTCTCAATAGTTTCCAACTTCCCTACCCTGCCTGTGGCATTCAGCATCAAGCCCATTCTTTATAATGAAGACATAAAATAAAACAAAAAAAATATATATATTTTAATTTTCTAGAAAACGCTTAGTAATTCTAAAACAGCTGGGCACTGTAGTTTTTAGAAAGCGTTACTCAAACAGGAGTAAATAGTGCGTTTGCTGGGGACTATTTTTCGCCGTGCATTAATACACATTTGGTGCTCCAGAGAGTCTCTTCAGCAGCAGGACGGTGTATGTGGGACTGACTCAGAATAAACTACAGTGTGAGTGTGTTCATCGTAACGAAGGAACATGTCAACTAGTGCAACATTGTGGCTCAGTGATGTGTTTTTAATTGTTCTGGGACAACAATGGAGCTCTACAGCACAGAGGAATAAGATATATCAGCCTTTGACAACACAGAAAATACTTGTTAGGAGGATGAATTCCTTGTTGGTTTTGCCTATCTGAGATGACATTTTTAGTTCTACTCACACTACATACAACTCACTACATTTTCTGTCTACATGGGTGTACTGTGTTATCATCTGTTGAATGGCTGGTCACCATATATGTGATGAGTTGTCAACTGGAATAACTTTTACCAAGATTTGAGAGATATGAAATATTAGAGGGTTAAAATGAAGTACAGTTTGAAATGTATATTTCCACCTATAATGTGAAGCTAAGACAACATTTTCACATTTAGTCACATAGAATAAGGCTGTGAAGTTGATCTTCATAGTATGTTGGAAAACACAAGTTCACATATTAATTACTATTAATATATAATCAAATATAAATAATGTTATAATAATATAATTATAGATACATTGTGTACATGTGCTTTCTGTACTATAACCAGATAAATAAGACCATACAGAAATATCACCTTCAAATATGTAATGGAAGTTTATCTGGGAAGAAAGTTGAACACTCAATACAGCGAGATAATAACATTAAACTGGTCTAGGTCACCAAATCAAATCATATCAAACAAGCTATTAAAGTCAAGGTCGCAGATCTTTACTAGCTGTAAAGTTGCAGTTTAGCCAACAGAAAATACATAAGCCTTTTTATTTTGTCGTAGCTTTACTAAACAATCTGCTTAATTCCCTCGTGAATAAAACGTTTGGATCTATTGCAATATTATATTTCAATGACTCTTTTGTTGCAAGCCAGGTGTAAGGAAGGAGCGGAGAGTGACAATCAATATGAGAGAATGACATCATCCTATGATGGCAGAGTACTCATGTTCTCTTGTGTGATTTTATTATTATTGTTATTTATTTTAGTATGAACTTCATCTTCCTCTTCGGTGTCTTGGATGTGGTGCACACTGTAAGACATATTGTTAATCTTTTGGGTTTGGTGAAGACAGATGTGTATATTTTGTATGTCCATGCTCATGTAAATACGAGCTGACACTGTGTATAAGATTTTTGCACTGTGAAATACTCTGACAGCTATTTTTGTTGCGTTCCTGTCATTCAGTTTTGGCTTGTGTTTGTCTCTTACTCCCTCTAAACTCAGATTGGCATCATCTCAAAGCTGATAAAAAATGAAAACTGCATTTTGTAAAAGCCAAACTGATGTTTTTTTTGTTTTGTTTTTTTAAAACAAACCTATTTAGCACAAGACATAAAACAGACATAAAAGATCCTTTACTGAGTTGCTCTTTATTTCCTGAGCAAATAGTAATCACAGAAACAAACTATGTTTGCAAAGGAGAAAAAAGATGAAAGAGTTTAGATGAAAATGGACAATTTGCAGCACTTACTTCATGATAAAAGGCCCTTTTCATTCTGTGTTTTTTAAATGATTTAATGGGACTATGGTTTACAAAGAGAAAGGACAAAAGTTTTTTTTTCCAACCACACCAACACAAACTTTGTTTTCGAGCATTTCTGCAACAATCTCTGATGATTCAGCAGCATTTTCCTCACCAGCAACATCATTCTTGTCAATGTTTCAGGGTTGAGAGATTTTATATAATGAGTGTTCAGGGAAAACAAAGGAAGTCGCACTCCATTTGTGTCTTTGTGATCCCTCGGGCTTGGCAGTGCCGTACAGCCCATTTTTATTCTAAAGGTTCAGATCACATACCAGCACCTGATGTGTGGAACAAGACAGAATCGACTGACACAATTTGTCTCAAAGACGGACGGTCACTCACATCCTCCGTCAAATTAAGGTTGTTATCACACTAACAAGGCTGACTTCTCCTCTTTATGTGAATATTTTTCAGCCTTTCTATAGGCAGCTACTGTATAATATGCAATTTCAGGCTCTGCTGAATCCTAATGGTACAGCCAAGAGAAGAAAACGCACTGTCCTCCCGCATATGATGATGAAGCGAGACGTGAATGGAGCTGTTTCGTTATTCTTCTGATAAATATTGTCCCCTGCCAACACCAAATTCATCAAAAGGAACCTTTAAATTAAAATATTCAATGCAAAGTCTGAAATTGTATGCAAACTGTATTGCACATGAAGGCAAAGATGGAGGAGTTATGCAATAATGAAGATGCAATGAGGGTGAATCTCCATAGTTGTCATCGACCCTCCTGTTACAGGCTTTCTGACAGTAGATTAAATGGAGCAATAAAGCAGAGAGTTAGAAGAAGAAGCCGTAAATTGTTTTGAACAGCTTCCATCTTGGGAGCATGTTGGCCTTGGAAACTTCAGGAAAATGTCAGCGGCAGGCTGTTTCAGGCATTTGAGAATGTTCCCTGACAGCGACAATCTCACAGTACACTGGACAAATCCAAAAATGTGTCACGTGTGCTCAGAAGTCGGCTGTGAAAGTGATCTTGTGGGTGGTTTTACTCAGCAACGTTAAAACAAGAGATGACAAGTGGTCTAAATCGTCATCAGTGTGTTAAAAATGTTTAGAGCTCACTTGAAACCATGGCGTCTCCATCTTGTGACCCTGACTGCTCAGATCTCTGTAGTGGTGGATGGTCATGTTTTCTTCCCAGCGCACTTCCACGTCGGGCACATTCATGTCCATTCATTCCGACTCAAGTGTACTGACTGTGCACTGAACCACTCTTTCAGTAATTCCAGCTGTCATGGACAGAAATGCATTGCAGCTGAGCCTCACTGCAGTAGGCACAAGGACAATTGAAGAAAGGACGCATTTTAATCAAATTTCTTTTTTTCTCTGGTTGGTAACACACAAAGACTCTGCTGCCCATTTTTATTCATACAGATGTGATAGCAACTCATCTGGTTTTCTACTTGGCTAACCGCAGCTCTCACCCCTGCAGCACCCACCCACCCACCCAGCTCACAGTCCACGTCCACGAGCAAACATGCCTGGAGCTCTGAGAGACCAAAGATTGTCACTATATGGCCACAGACTCATGTTTAATGAGCATGTCATATATACAGAAGCCAGTGTAAATAACTGATCATTTGTGCACACAGACTACTTAAGTCATGCTCAATAAAAATGTGTCAGCATGAATTAACAGAACATAAAGTTAAACAATATTAACAATATTGTGATATATGTTTCATAAGAACAACACAACATTTGAGGTATATCATGTATCTCCATTCAAAATGAAAACAAAACTACATTAAAACCACGCAGCTCATTTACATGAGCGTGTCCATGCACTGACACCTTTCACTGTTTATTTTGCACCGCATTATTAGACGACACAGTGCTTTATGTGCACCGAAACACTGGCGGCCAAAGAAAGTATAGCTGAAAATCAAAACAGCTGATGAAGTATCACAACTGTTGAAAAAAAACATGGTCAAGAGAAGTGACAAATTAACCTAACAATATTAATATGAAGGAATGAAGCCAGTATTTGTAGACACACAAACCAAAAGCAGCTAGCTTGTTGCTAACACTCCTGACCAAAGTAACAGCAATAGGCTGTACCTTCAGCTTCTACTGTGATAGAAACTTGACACTAATTCATGCACAAGAGTTAAAAATACTACGTGCATACGAGGTTGAGGCAGCTTTGCTAATAAAACAAGACTAAGAGTCTAGAGCCATGCAGGTATAATTTTTACAATGTTCGCCATGTCACTTTAGCCTGTTAGCATGCTAACACAAATTTTACTCAAAACCACAAATATCAACACCTAGCGCTGTAGGAAAGGTCAGTAGGCTTCAGCCTCAGGGGACCGTGAATGTCTGTACCAAATTTCATGGCAATCCAGCCAATAGTTGTTGAGATATTTCAGTCTGGACCTTAAAACAGGCCAGCTGACATGGACAAATATCAGCTGCGTCTGTGAAATGTCCAGTCAAGTGTGAAGATGACCCGGAGGAGTTGACCATGAAATGTTTCTTTCAGATGTCGCTCTCGCCTGTGTCTCTGTTTGTTTGGTGCCTCACAAGGGAAGTAATGCATCATAAGACCTGGATCAAAATGTGTGCATGTGGGCATGTCCAATACAGCTTTCATGCTGGGTATGAATGTGTGGATGCATATGCCTGTATGTGTGTGTGCCAGCTATAGTATTTTGAGCACAATAAGAGAGAAAAGAACCCCTGCTGTGTTCAGTGCCACTGCCTCAAAGAAAATAAATCAAACCATCAAAATCTCCTCTCACTAAGGGGCTAATCTGCAGCACTGTCTCTATGCTCTGCTCGTGAGAGATAGGACTTTTGAGTCGTGATGGGATTTAACAGTAGTGGCTGTATTCAGGCATTCAAAAATTGCAACACTTCTGCAGTGGGGCGGAGCGCTGCATGAAAGGGAGGAAGTTGAGGAATACAAAAGAGAAACTTCTCATGATAATTTAGCAGGGGGGAAAATCAGTTTTTACACTCATTAGTTCATGATTGGCACGTCGTCCCCAGGAGTATTAACTGACTAATTTCTGAGACCATCATGTCATCTGTGCTCTGTTTTCAACATGACACGCTTGCAGCACTATTCCGCATTTTAAAGGCCAAGTCAATTTATTCACAAAGCCCAAAACAATCAAGGTTTTTATTGGATTTTCAAATTGCACTTGATGATGTTTGCCTCTTCAGGAAATTAGCATCCCCCAGAAATCTGTGGAGAGAGGAGTAGAGATTACCTAATGAAATAACTCCTCCTCCAGGATTACAATGCAACACTCATAAATTATAATCTTAAATGATCTTTGTGTTTTTCAGTGCCTTTGATGTATTACTGGAAGACAATGCTTGCTGCGTGATAATTATCTAGGCCCTCTTGATTTAAAGCCTTTGATATTAAGAACATAAGTGCCAAAGCAATGCCCCTGAAGCAGATCACTGATCCACTTGTGTGACGATATTTACTGCCACATTCATCTTAGTATCTTATTTTGTAATGAAGCAGGACGATGAGAGACCTGAGGCGCTGTGGTAGCCATAATTTGTAGAGTTGCAGAAAGTATATTTTTCCAACCTTCCAGGGATGACAGCAGCACTGAAGGGGAATTCTCCTGCGAGTGCTGAGGGCTGCTGCACGCCACTCTTAATGCAACTTCTGATCTCACTAAACAACTGAGTCATGCTGTCTCAAAAGGAACCCTGAAGGAAGCCAGCGTATCTGCTCAATCACAGTAGAAAGCCCCACGCAGCCTGATGGTGTGGAGTTGATATCGCCTCCTGAGTGCATCAGAGAACACACATGTCTTTGTTTGTCCTAAAAGCAGAGGTAAGCCTGTCAGCCTGCACAGGGTTTATGATACGTCTTAGGAGATAACCGACTCAGTCATGTCATACTGATAGCATTTGTTCCCTCATTATATACTAATGGGACTTGTTAGGCAAATTATTAATTATGAGGGCCCTTGATAGACTGCATGCTGTGGTGGTGGAGAGGCTTTTCATACAACAACTATTTATTTCCGCCCTTCCTTTGTTTGCTGCTTAAACTCACATCATTGCTGTGTTTTGTGCAGGTCCATTTCTGCCAGATATTTTTGCACTTGTGACAGCAAGAACGCAATTATTCACAGTGTCAACATAATTACTCAAACAACACAATTTTCTAGATCCTAGGGAGGCAGAACACGTCGGTGCACTTTTACTTGTTTGTCTGCTTGTGTGTTGGCAGAGCGTTTAACAGATTAACACATTTATTCCTTGCTGACATTGTTCAAAGTCTGATTCATCCGCATATTTTTCACTATCCTCCAATGGCCTTAAAATGCAAGAGGTATTACTCAGCAATGTGGAATTCTTGTTCAGTAGGGTTAGGGTTTGGAGTACATTTACACGAACCGGGGACACAGCTTTTTTTAATGTTCTTTCTTTTTAGTGTTAGGAGGAGTCCATAAAGAGAGTTTTTCAATTAGAGAAGAAGAGAATAATTTGATGTAAAATCAAACTGAAGGACATTGTTAATTTAAATCACACCTCCTGTTGAGTGCATCCAAAAAGGTCATTTACCTCTTGGACCATGTTGTCAACCAAATTATAGCACAATATGGCTGATGGAAGCACATTCTGCAACACTTAGTGTAACATTTAGCCAGACTGACTGAATATCCGTGCTGGAAAAAGTTCACCAAGCTGTTGTTTCAGTTAGCCTACAAAAACCTCTGATCCCACGCGGCTAAAACGCAAGCATCCATTACCTCTGAGCCACAAATTTCAACATCTACTGTGCTGAAATACGGACACGCACCAGTGTCGAAATTTTTTTGACACACAGAGTTTACAGCGACACAGCTGAAAAACCAAAGTGCTTAAAGTTAAGGGACCACGGAGCCTCGTTAAATGTTGGGTTAGCGGCCAGCGTTTCCCTTCCATCCAAAGGCTGTGCACTCGGATTTTCCACGGTACACAAAGCATTTTATGAGGAGTCCCAGCACAGCAGGAGAAACACTAACTTATTTCTGTTTCATTATCCCTGCAGTGTGAATGCAAGAGAGGTTTGAAGAGATACGGCTTTGAGAGGCGTCTGGAAATAAGAGACAGGCGATTGATATTCTTATAAATGTTGTACATGTGACACAAAGCAAAATATTTTTACATTGCACTTTTTACAACCTGGGTTACACACGCCTCGCAGGTACAAATGAAAGAAAAGAAAAACATAAAACTGAGAAGAATTTGATAAATATGAATCAAACACAAACAAGCACCCCCCTACTTGTTCAGTATGTTTCCAATTCACTCTGGGGTGCTTACCCTTTTGGCTAGTGGCCTTTAGGTTGGTGTGAAAGCTGTCATTTGAACTTTGGTGCAAGACCACTTGAAAAAAGAGGTCTCAGTCCGCTTCCAGTTGACCATTGGTGCGGTTCATTTGTGGTGTACAAGCAAAGGGGACGGACTGCAGGATAATATGATAGTAGATAAGTAATTTCCGCATGAACTAATTAATTCAAAAGTTCAGGTCTCAGATAGCCAAATGGAGTGGTTAGCTTTGTCCTGGCAGTCACGTGTAGGTTTTATTGCCGGTGATCTTTCCAGGCAATGTATCCATCCACCGGGATTCAGCACTAAAACATGCCTGTCCACAGAAATGGCTGAGCTCCTGAAAAGGTCCAGTGAATAGGCTGTCCCCAAATCTGCTTTACTCATATCACCGCATGCACATGGTCTCTCTCTCCTACAAAAACACATACATGTAAACTGAGAGAGATTGACTCAATGGCAAGTACTGCCAGGTTATTGAGCCTCTCCCGGCTCATTGTGCAGCACAAGTAATTCTTTGTTATTTTCAGTTTACTGCAGGAGCTCTCTCCTCCTGCCACAGTTACTAGTAAAGTGCAGCATATCCTCAGTGCAATGCAAATGTCACCATAAATGATCTCAAGCTTCATGACATAAATCCTGCTGAGCAACTCTATGGGTGCTGATGATCCTGAGAATGTGGCACTGTATATCCTTTTCAGATGGAGCATTTGTTACCTGTGTATCTGATCGTTCTCTGCCTGCAATGGGTGAACTGGGATGCCCATTGCATGGGCTATGTTTTGAGCTTCAGCAAGCATTGAATCCCACTTATCTCTCAAAGAAAGGACTCAGGTGTCAATACACGCACTCGATTGTGTATCATCCAGGCGATGGAAGGAGCATCCCGTCTTTTCCTTAAACACAGACCACCGGTCTGTAGTGTGTAGAGGCGATTGACACATCCGAAATAAGTTGACATTTCCTTAGACTGGACAGCGTGTACACCTACATTATTCAGTGTATGAAATGCACAGGGGGAGAACGTGGCCAAAGAATTTACTTGGATAAGTATGTCTATTATTACAGAGACCAGTAACTCTTGCAATGTACATTTGGCATGAGAGTATTGTATTAAGATAGAAAAGTCTGAAACCATTAACACCCATTTTAGCTTAATGATACATTCACATATTAAAAAAAATGCATTAAAACAGAGACCACCCCAGACCTCAGATGTGTGTGACATGTTCTATTTCTAATAAATGTATGTGCATTCATGTGTGCATGTTTTAAGCACAAATAGATCCTTTAATTGCTTCACCACAAACAATCCACACACGCTGATGCTTTAAGGCACTTCATTTACTCACGCTGTAAGTTACACAGGAATTGTGTTTTTCCCCCCTCAAGGTAATACATCTCAGCGGGTTAGGAGGGGGCAGCCAGCCACTTTCCACCCACAGATAAGGCATTGTTTACTGTCATTCAAACCTGCCTGTGGCACCCTCGCCGGTACACACCCCGTATCACCTATCAAGCTTAAATCAAGCCCAGATAGGACAAATCTGTCTCACTCCAAAGGTCTTAAGATGTCTGCCGAAGTGGAAGAAGAACATCAGTGAGTGCCATACATACACAAGCAACAACACACACAACCATGAAAAACGGAAACATGATAGACCACAGCATCCTGAGGCATTTGTACGGACATTGGAGACTGGATTCTGTTAAGAGGAAGCGAGCTGACAGAGACAAAGTTGAGCAGGATCAGATTGTCCTTGTATTTATGAAATCCTTCTCATGTGTTTTGCCTAAATAGTGTGATTGGTTGTGTGCATGCAAGCAATTTAGTCACAGCGACCCTGACAGTATAATAAATTATAAATCTGATGATGTGTGACTAGAGGAAGACGGAGAAACAAAGATAGAGAGGGAGGCTAAGAAGCAGAACCAAAGGATTTTTTTGAGCAGAAAGTAAACATGGTTGCTTCTTGCTGCCCCTTGCACTTCAAAGGAACTGAAGGCTGCCACCAGTACAAATATTTTAATAACTGAGAAAAATTCAAGCACATGCACAAGACAGATGCATAATGCATCTGCTTCAGTGAGTTCACGACGCAAACCTCAAGTTAATCCTGTGGTTAATTTGAATATGTAAATAATACTGGCTGAGGCCCAAGTGGGATTGGATGGGATGATTTATCCGAGGCAGGTCTGTGAGCCCTCTGTCGGCAGTCTCATCCTTGGGGTATCCAGGATGCGGGAGATCCACAAAAACCTGTCAGAGCTCAGTTAGCCAGCGCTGCATATAAACCTCATTCCCTGAGCACACAGCTAAACCCTCAGGATTATCAACATCAAGATCAAAAATGGTCAATCCTGAATGCCACATAAGACGGGCAATCAAGAGGGCTGATGGTCATCTTGTTCAAAGTGTGAGTGTGAGAAAAGAGGATGACAGGAGTCTAGTAGGCTGCTTCATCTCCTCCAAATCTGTCCAAATCTGTCAGGATGGGGTTTTTTTTGCCAAAAGCAACGTCAACAGACTGAGCTCAGAAAGTCAGATGGTGTTTGTATCTTCAAGAGTGCTGCTGGATGGGTGCTTCCTATATATAACCAGTTCCTATTCTATTATGAATTAATTCTGGTTTATTACAACTTATTGTTGAGGTTCAAGTTCATCCTTGACCTATGAAACAGCATTTAAACCTCAAAGTCAACATGGGTATAATGATCATTTCTAGTGGTGTTCAAAATGAATGGAAACTTTTAACATTATGTCAACATATATATCATTGACCATTTAGAGCAAATACTATACTACAGTTAGATGTGGCTGAAAAGGCTTTGCTCTTTGAGGGAGTGCTCTCCTGTGTGATAGGGCCAAAAGCTCCAGAACAGTTGTCCAATGGTGAAATCTGGGAATGTGGTGACATTGCTAAAAGGAAGTTCGACGGGGCAAAACACACCAGCGGTCAGACTATCAGACAGATGTTGAAGGCGAATGGTTAAAATTATTACCCAAACTTTCTACTGTAAACATTCATCACAGTTTACTGACCAACTTCCTGGTTCAACTTTGACCCAAACTTTTAGCACAAGTTCAAGAAGGAAGACTCCTCTCAGTTATTATATTACAAGATGTCACTAGCATTGACTCGACAGCTTTCCTATCATTCGATGATCACCTTAGCTAAAGAATATTTAAACCACCTTACCTGTTATGTCTCTCTGCTGTTATTGCAGCTAATGTTGAACTATACATATCCTAGTTGTTTTCCTGTGCAATGATGGATTATTACTGACATTTTCATTGTACTAACCTTCAGTTTTACTTTCAAAATAAAGTGGCTTAGATATGCTAGCTAATCCGTTGGCTTGTTTACAACCTGCATAATCGTCAAGCACTCGTGTCTGTTGCCCCATCTGACTTCATTGAAGCAATGTCGCCCTGTTCCCATACTGTATCTCTGATTGATGACTTTGGTGAGTACAGTGTTTTCTGAACCCTTAGAAATGATGGCCAAAACTATGAAAATAAGGTCCAAGTTGTAATTAACAGGAATTATCCTTTAATGTCCCTTCAAGTAATCAAGGTTGGACACATTAGCTGTCGTAAATGTGTGTATGGACCATACAGCGTATATTATATATATTATATACTTATATTATAGAATATATCACTAGTATATAATATGTATTTCTATCTCTCACTCTCTGAATGTCTCTGTGAGTGTCACTTACACACTGTCAGTAGCGAAGCAAAGACAGTGTGTAATTGCCACTAAAAGAAAAGCTGTCACAGTTTGAGGTTTGCTCAGGTCCTGTTAAACCTTAATTTGCCGTCACCTTCACTCCGACTTCTTTAAACTCACTGATCTGTGGGCCACAGCTTCCCTCTGTGTAATGAGGAACAGGGAAAGCCAAGAGGAGCATGCTGGGGCTTATGATAACCCAGTGATTGAAATGGAAGGTACAGTATACAGATCGCATTACCAAAAGCAATGCGGAGGAGCCTTTGACAAATTGATGTGTGAAATATTGGTCTATATGGTAATGGTGGTCGTGAAACACATTTTCCACAGAATACAGAGAATGTGAGCAGGTCCACTTTCCCTCGTATGATGTATTGCTTTCATTATTTTGCCATCCAGTAAAAATGAAAATACTTTAATCATTTCTGGGTCACTGTTTTGAGGTTCTCCTGACAGCTTCGTATGCAAAAGTGGAAAGTGAAGGGACTTTTATGATAGCATCTTTCTTGCAATGTGATTATGTTTGATTTTTCTTTTAATGCAGTGGGAGTGGTAGACACTTCCTTGCCATTCACACCACAAAGATCCTGCTAAATACAGTATGCAAGAAAAGAGACAGAATCTGATCCACTACAGCATTAGTGACATTATGTTGAGCTCCATTTAGTCAGTATTATTGTTATCTAAAGGTCCCAGTATGCAGAATCAAAATTCTTATTGTATCTTTGACTCCTGAGCTCAGGAGCAATAGGTACAATGTTAATGTAATTTAAACGTGCAGTAATGGTGAGTCTGTCTGTTTCAACCTAAAGGTCAAACATGTTCCTTAAGCACACCCAGCAGATTGTTTGTCTGCATTATGATAAATGCAGCTAACCCTGCAGATTGTTAATATTGCTAAATATTGATCCGTATTGTATATTGAATTCTCCTCACGATACAACCATGTAAGATAGTCTGAGGACAGTGGTCACTGGATGCATAAGTAAGGAGTGTAAAAATAACACAGCCCTTTTATTATACTCTAAGTCAACAATACATTTGAGCCCACACACGTCCCTCATCAGAAATATTTGCATATTACGAGGCCATGAATAAACTGCAAGTTACGCAATTAGATTTGCGAGATACTGCAGCTGATGAAATACAGAGACTCTCTCATTTGTTATCCGTCTCACTACTCAAAAGTCATCACTCTGTTTGCAGTGTTGTGAAAGGGAGGACATGAGAGGGCGAGACCCATGAAATTACATGGAATAATCTTTTGTGATCATTTTGTTTGTTTACCAGGAGAAATATTCAGCCTATTAGTGTGATTCACACTCTGCTACTGTATCTCAATGGACCTCATTCATGGCTCACTTATTAGGCGAAGTGGATATGAGTCATCTGTTATCAGGAATGTGAAGTTATGCCTATACAAGAATATTAAAATCCAGTGAATATTTTGTGTTTTGTGAAGTGGCTTCAGGGCACTGATGTTTTTAGTTTCTAGAAAGGAAACAAACAAACAATACATGAAAAAGAAGAAATAACAAGGACACACGGTGCCACTGATGCAAAACAACTGAAACCATCATAACCATCATACAAGTGCAGAGACACAATGCCATCAGTTTTAAAACTGTAGCTTTGGACCTGTAGTTCTGATCTGACCTGCGCCACCTACAGGCAAGAAAAGTAACAGTAGAAGCAGTTCAGGCCTGCAGATGTAAACGTGTTGATTTGCATCATCTACAGGCAAGGAAAGTAATAGATCTCGCAATTTTACGGCATACAGGTGATAAATGTTAAAACCATAGTTTTTAGCCATGCATACAGCATCAATCATTGATGGCAATGACGGTCTGTCAGTCTGTCTGGCGGTTGGTTGGTTCAACACTTTGGCCAGGATTGAAATATCTCAAAAACGATAAATGGATAAATTGCCATGATATTTTCGTTCAAGGTCACCAGAAAATGAATCCTATGGACTTTGGTGATGCCCTGATTTTTCACTGACATTGTTCCAGCGCCATCATTAAGTTATAATTTCAGTTTGTCCAATACTTTGGTTTAAGACTAAATATCTGCTAAACTAAAGGCATTAAACACTAAACACAAAAACTAAGATGGTGAACATTATACCTGCTTAACATCGGCACGGTAACATTGTCATATTAGCATGCTGACATTAGCATTTAGCTCAAAGCACCGGTGCACAGTCTCATAGAACAGCTAGCATGACTGTAGACTTTTGGTCTGGTTTTTCTTTTGCTGCTGTTTGTGTGAATAAACGTAAAATATTTTACTTTTGACAAGTTGAGCAAATTTTCTGCTACGAGGAGGAGTACAGAGTTTACACTGCAGTAACATCATATCCTCTGTTCATTGGGGAGAAAAGGAGGTTCCTAAACACTAAGATGGTGATGCAGTGGCCAAATGCAATGTAGGTTGACCTATTTATTAAGCACTTTAAGTTAGACATAAATCCTCAGCAAGGTGAAGTCACCCTTTTGAGTGCCTAAACACGGAAGCAGTGACCATTAAGATGTTATATATAGATGTTATTCTTCAGTGCCCTCTGAATGAAAATGTCACAAGCCATCATTGCAAGTATATTGCATTAGGAGGCCATTGACTCAGGACTGGGTTTATACGCACAGAAAGTTAATCCTGCTGCAAGCAAACTGAAACATCTTTTTTTTCTCATCAAGGTCACACCTGAACTCCTCTGTGGAAAAATAAACCTTCACCTCTTTGAAATGAGATGTCAGAAGATACATCGTCCACTTTTTTAAACTGTGTGAAAACCGGTAATTTACAGCAAAACATAAGTCCAGAGGAGAAAAATCAATACCTATTCCTCAACGACCGGAGTATTGACTTTGTGTTTTGTGTGAGGGTATTTCCAAGAGCACCAGAAAGTGCTGCTGATAAGATATATATTATTATATGCACTGGAATAAAAGGCTTGATTCATCACGTGTCCATAGACTTGTTCTTGTTCTGACAAAAAGATAATAAAAAAGAAAATAAGGAAGGAAAATAAGGAAGGAGGAGATTGTAATGTGATAGTGTATAATATTTTGGAAGTCAATACATCTTCTGTTTTTGAGGTATGAGCTTCCTCGGTATATAGAAGTGCCCTGAAATATCAGGCCTCCCTATTAAACTTCCTTATTTACTGCTACTTTAATTGAAACCAATTTTAACTTCAAGTTGAACTTTGAATTAATGGCTTTTTTGCAGGGGAACAGCCCTCGCTCACTCTGCTGTAAACGGAGCCCTAATGTTTCTTGAGAGGTTTTCCTGCCCTGCTCATGTTTACGACCCCACACAACATTTGTTTCCGCCGGAGCACAGCTAGTCAAGCAACAAATTAGCAGCGACTGGTGGAACAAGATTCTCAGAGGGCCGTCGTGAAAGTTTATGCAGTGGAGTCTGACATCCAATTAGCTGCTTCAATCTGTAATGCCAGTCAATAAAAAAAGAGAATACTGGCATTATGTTGATTAAATACTGGAAAATAACTATGTTTATTGAATTACTGAGGGGTTGGAATTAATTTACGTTTCTCACACTTTGAATGAAATGTAGATGATCGCCTTTCATGCATTCTGCAAGATATAACTATTTCCTAACGTTAAAAAGCCTATATTTGCAACTGGCTCAATTTCTATAGCAAGCTGATGTTGTTAGCATTACCAATTTGAACCACATGCCATGAACATTTCTGAACTCTTTTCTCTGCACAGTAATAGATACGTCAGCCATTTCTTCATGCAAACAGACATTCCCATTCCCTTGCAGGTTTGTTTGGTGATGGTGGGGTAAATCAATACGACTGCTTTAATGAAAAGCTCTATGAATACACTCGGCTGTCATTATGAGAGAGCTAATGGGTTTGTCTAAACTGTGCGCAGTTCCCCGGTTACAGTTTTCGATTTTCTGCTCTTACAGAGTGAGACACTGAGATTAAAGGGTCTTCATGTGTGTATGTGGGTTCCAGTTTGCCTGACACCTCAAATGTGTTTTCTACCCCTGTATCTCTTGAGATGAACCCTCAAGCTTCTCCTCTCTTCTCTGTCAGATAAGTGACAGCTGACCTGTCGGAGGAGGGCAAGCTGTAGAGACAGAGCACAACACGCCATACTCTGAAAACCAGCCCACCGGAGGGGAAAACAATGGCCGCCACAACATGCAAACAAGGGCTGAAACGCTAACAAAATACCTGTAGTTAGCTAAAAACATAGGATTATTTTAGCACCCAATGTCTGGCCAAGAGGAAAAGGTATATTGACAAACTCAATATTGTCTGTCCGTCTCAGTGTCTCTTCTCCTTACCTTTCTTTTCTTGGAGAAATTATCGCGCTGAATGGCCAGACGTGAAATACTTTGATATTTACAACTATTTGATTGAATCACCAGGTAAGATGATCATTATTCTAACAAGATCTAAGATCAAAACCAGGCCTTGCATAGCTTAGTTAGCTTCAACCTCTACAGTTTGCCTGCATATACTGCATATACAGTTTTACCATTCTTCCTGCTGCTGCATCACGTCTTATTGCCCGTCTCCACTTTTGTCTTGTTAAAGGCCAGTTTTTCGGTTCAGCAACTTATAAAAACTTAGTTCTGGGTTCTTTAACCTGTTGGTAGTGCATCCCACTACACAAAAGGTCTCTCTTGTTCTTGTGTATTTAGAAGAAACATTAGCAAAATAAACCAAGAAGTGCATTTAAACAAAGATTTCTTTTTTTTGACTCTTTTGGTAACTATCTGGGTCTACATGGACCATGCTTGACCTCCTGTTAGTTTTGTTGCATGTGATATGTCAGGACAAGTTACAGATTAAATCCTTTTGTATAAATGGAGTTTGACGTTCTCAGCATACCTCCCATTTCCAACCTGATAAAAGGTCTAATCAGCCAAAGTGTTTGAAAAGCCACTGTAGGGGGACCGCTGTAGGGATCCAATCAACTTTGGCTGTTTGTACATTGTCTGCACTTCATCTGGCCATCTCCCACTCAAGTAACAACTTTCTCTTTCATGCAAAACCAGCACAGCTCATCAGCATCTCCTCCGGTTGCCACATTTACTTCAACTCTGTCCCCCTCCTCTGTCACATCTTGTCTTGTCAATCATCATGCAAAGAAAACATTACTAATAGGCCCTGCCAGCAATTGTTCTCAGTTACATATGTGTGAATAGGCATGAATGAAGTCTGTGTCAATGGATATCAGCACACAGCGAGGGAACAGAGGCCATGTAGGTCAGTGATAGTGATTTCTATGGGCTTGGCTCATGAAATTTGGCAGAGTGACAGACACGCAGGAGCAAAGAGCACCCGGTCTTTTATCTGAAAGCGTAAGTGGGCCACGGCATCACAGAAGGGGTACGATCCAGCTGGGCACCCAAATGTGACGCTTCAGGACAATGGGAACGGTGGAGTTGGGTAGGTCATGAATCAAAGCGTTTGAGGGTGTGAGGGTGAGGAAAGGCGGCACACAGGGGATGAACGGTCACCTACTGCAAAAACACAGAAACTGACTCAAACTGTCACCATGCCATCAGGGGTACTGTTTTTTTTGTCATTGCTCTGTTTTGTGTCGCTCCCTAGACACGTCAATTAAAGCCAGCAAAATTGAGACTGTAGACCCCCTCAATGGTGCACTATGAAGGAATAGAGCCCAGAGGTGGATGCTTCGGGGGGCCTGCATGATGCTGATAGCGGCAACAACAACAGCAGCAGACAATGAGACCATCCATTTGGGGGTACCAATAAGCAAACTGCATCATCTCATCCAGGACGCAGCGCCACTCGACCACTGAGGAATCAATTCAGGGGACTGAAGGTTAAGTGCAAAGAAGATTAATAACAGTTGGGTATCTCATTAAAGTAAGTCTTTAAAATAAGCTACAAGTCAGGTGACCCTTTGTTTTAACAAGTTGGCGAAAGGACCCTGTGTGAGGACGTACAGGAAGGCTGTGCATTGGCTCAAAGAAAGAGGTCTTCACTTTAGCACAGAGGTGACCTGAAGCAAATCTCCCTTTTACAAATGTGCGATAACATGGAAGTCAATTAACCATATTACATAGAAACTGCATCTCAATAATCACATTTTCTTTGTAAGTTTCATCTATGAAAGAGGGCTTAAATATTAGACTATAGATTCACAGTGGAACCCAGATTCTGTAGTTTTGTCCAGGTTTATCCAATAATCAGAAAATTAGTTCATGACAAGTTTCTTTTGCACTTTCCCTGATGGATGTGGAAGAAACAGACTTAATGTACGCATGCATTAAGGCTGGTATAATGGGTTAATCCACAGCATGCGTGTGGATGATCGTCCCCTTGAGGAAGGATATGTTCAGCTTGATCACATAGTTTCTTACATACAGCTTACCGGTCTCCCCTCCTATTGGACTGGACTGGATGATTAAAAACTAAAAGTTTATTCAAAACAGTGAGTCATCAAAGTTACAATGAGCCCTTCAGAGCTCTCTCAGTTCAACCTGATCAGTAGGCTCCTCCTAAACAGGAAGGCTGAGGGCTTGCAGCCACACAGGAAGCCACACTAATTAGTCCAACAGCGTCCTGCTCCTGGCTGAGTAGAGCATCATTAGGATGGACAGCGGCGCTGCTGAAAGGTAACACTCATATATTCTGATGAACGGTAACAATGACTTGACTAAAACTGCTGGAGCACCGAGAATTTAAAGGCTGGATGTTATTTATACATTATGAAGTTTATTTATGGTGCAGTAAGAATAACAGAGACAATAAGAGTCTGTTGTTAGTGTGTTTATTATGTTTGAATCATTTTGGTTCAATCTACAGTTCCAACACTGATTACTGATTTTCACTATAGTGCACTTGACCCTTAACATAATTTGACAATGTTTAAATATTTGCATAAGCTTCGGTTGATAAGTTACAAGGTACTGAGGTGATAAATGACAGCACACGTCCAGCAGTTATCATATAAAAACCCAAACAAGACACAAAGCAAGAAATAAATACAGACATTGTTCAAAACATTCACATTTACAGTATTCTTCTTGGAATAGTTGCACACAAAACATGAAGCCATATGAAAAACAGAAACTTTGTTTCTTTTTCCTCTTAACAGTAAATCAATCTGCCCTCTCGGCAGGTCAAGTTAAACTAATGGAGATGGCTGAGGGGTGGGGGGCATAAAGCCTTGGAGGAAAGCTCTTGTAGTCGACACACTTCAACTACTAACTCATGAGAAATCACACAATCAGTGCCTGACTGCACAAACCTACAAAACAGATAAAAATGAACTCCACGAGAAGCACTTTCACGAAGACTTTCAAAACCTCACCCCAGTAAAATCATTTCCTCCTCAGATACGACAACTGGCAAACAATCATATGCAGCTGGTGCACATATACTACATGTTAACGCTAACTACAGGAATTTATATTATTTTCAGAATCATCATTATATTAGATTTATGTAATTCACGGACATACAAACAAACAAAACAAAGAAGAGCAGAGCATCCAGTCAGGCACAACAAATACCCTGAAAGTGAAATAATAATAATACAACACATGGGCTGGAATAACTCCTAATGAATGATTAAAGTGATCAGTAACCCAGATCTACTGCATCTCCATCAGGGGGAACATTCAATCATGTGACGAAGCTTTATATCAGATAGTGGAGGTTTATAACTACTACAGACTCTTCTTGGATATCTATCAAATTTAGACTTGTTTTGTTTAATCTGAAGATAGGAGTCGTATCAGAAATTGAGCACATTTGGTGAAAACAGATGGAAACGGCCCACATTACACTGTTAGATCCTGTATATGTAGCCTGAAAAACATACTCAAGATCTGTTCCTTACGGTCAAGAGATTGTTGTGGTTGCAGACAATTTGCAGAGAAAGTTCATAAGTGGCATGTTTGTTTCATGAAAACGACGGGGCATGCATTATGGTACATCTACTGTCTGCATAGAGTAACTGCAGCATGCTTGAGAGTGAAAGTTTTAGTATTTATGTCCATCGGTGCATCACGAGGTGCATTCAACAGGTGGTGGTTTGTGTTTTTGACCACATAATGATTGCAGATGAACAGATAATTAGCATTTGGCTAACATATGAGCTTTAAATTAATGTATTCTGGTAGCTCTACTTCTATATGTACTGTACAGCTCGTTGAACACGTCCCAACACGTGTACTCTAAACTGAAAATGAAGACATTCTACGCTGAGCTCCACTGTGGGAGGTGCTCTGTGGGACTGTCCATCTCTGCGGCTGGTTGATGCGTTCGGGGTCTGCTCTGTTAATCAGTCTATCTCTTGGGCCTGTCAATGTCATCGATGGCCGCCAGCAGTTTCTGACGAGCCTTCTTGTTTATATGCGAGCCCAGACAAACGTTCACCAAGTTGGTCAGCTGCTTCATGGAGTACTCCTGCACGACAAACACAAAGAGTCAGACACGCAGAATTCATTTATATATAGTGTTGCACAGAACCTCCTTCAGCCACCAGCCTGCTTCACCGTCTCACCCTGTGATTCTTGATGAACTGCTCCATGTCATTCTCCGTCAGGTAATATGCCTTGATGTAGGTCTCAACAAACTCTTTATCGGGGATGGGGCGCAGGTCGGTCAGCTTCTCCAGCTTCATGAGGAACTGTTGGAAGTCCAGCTGCATCAGGGCCCGGCCCTCGTTGCTGCATTTCTTCACATTAGCATAACTACAGTTGATAGAGGACAATACAGCAAAGGGGAGAAGAGGAGATCAGCATAGCGCAAAGTATTCATGTGCAGGTCGGCAATGACTGGAAAGTCATTTTTCTTTGTATTCATGAAAGTTATCACAGGTGTTGGTCACAGGTTGCTGTTCATTTTAAGATAAGATAACCTTTATTGATTCCACGTAGGGGAATAGAAGTGTACAGGATGTTAGTACTGTACTCTGTGTTAAAAGTTATAAACTTACTTTCAGGAATTACTCAGTGATCAAGTCATGTATCTAGGCTTAAATTACAGGCAAATTTGTCTCTGATTATTGAGGAAGGCATGTTGCAACGATTTTAAATTCTTTCATTTTCACTCCGGACTGTATTTCACTGTGAATTTCTTATGCATAAAAATTGTCTGGAAGACGTGTTTCAACTTGTCATATGCCAATTTTCATCAACGTTGGAGTCAAAATGGAAATACTGTCAAAACTCCAGCAGCAAAGTAATCCAGGTTACTAGATGATGGGAGACACTCGGAAAGCATTAGAGTTTTTAAAAATAAGTGTAAAAACATGTTTTTGTCTCCGCATGTGTTGGATTTAATCTGTTACTTCTTTTCCTTTTGTCTTGTTTTGTGTACATTATATGATTGTTATAGGAGATGCGTGTATGTTTACAACAGAATCAAAGTCAAATAGAAAAGGCTAAAAAGAAGGACATATAGGAGTCTGTGTGTGTGTGTGTGTGTGTGTGTGTGTGTGTGCGCGTGTGCGTGTGCGTGTGTGTGCGTGTCCTCTATTAAACACGAAGTCAGGGCGGTCCATACAGCTGTCTGTGCCATGTCAGTAAATGTGTGTGTGGGCCAGAGTACACATGTATTTCAGTGTGTGTGTTTCTGTTTGTGTTTGGCAGCGGGGACTGTTGTCCACTGGCAGGTCAGTGTGTGTGTGACATCTACAGTACATTAACACACCACACAGACAGGTCTGCTCTTTGTCTCACACTCCAGCTTTTCCCTCTTCTGTTTCCATTTTCTGCCTCACCCTCTCTCTCTCTCTCTCTCTCTCTCTCTCTCTTTCATCACCTGTCTCTGTCATCCTCTCTCTTCAGGCCTGCCAGAGTTTGGTGCTGAGTGTTTCAGCTTCGAGCTCAGAATGCTAACAGAGCCATTGCTGCGAGTCTCTAAGGGGGAGACGAACGCTGGACAGAGAAATTGAATAACAGGCTGAGCGAATCGGAGCACAAACAAACAAATATGACCACACTGCCTTGGTGTGCCAGAGGGGCGGGAAGACTTGCTGAGCAGCGCAGTCGTAATGGGCCATTTGTTCATTGGAAAGGGTTCAAAAGTTCTCTTACGCAATGGGAAGAAAAGTGCTCAACAAATGTGTTGGGAGGTAAACATGTTCCCTTTTCTCAGCGGGTGAGGGCAAACCTTCCACCTATGCTTAATGTCCAATGTTCTCTCTCCTTCTTAAAACACTTGCCGAGCACCAAACCACTTGACAAGCATTTGTATTGAAACTAAACCATTTGCTGTGCCTCCCATTACAACCCCACCAACACTTTCACTGTAACCTGCACAAATTCAACATCAGCCAATTTCTTGTTCCCAATAAAGTGTGTGTAACCTCACGATAATTGTCATCTGTTAGCACTTCGCCATCATCCGGCCTGCCTTACTCAGTGTTGCTGTGAATCCAGTCCGTCTGATCAGAGGGGGTTTTTATCACACCTTCAATCTAAAAACCTATTTCGCACATTCACTCGACACGCACACACACACATGCTGAGTTAACAGACGGCGGTGATGCAGCTGCGGAGAAAAAATGACAATCCATATCTCTCACTTACAAGGGAAAGTCGTGAAATGCATTACAAGGGATGTGTCAAGAGCATTTTGCGGTTTGCATGAGTGTCCTGTGTCGTGCAATTCCCTGGTGGGCCTTTGGTGAAGCAGGAGAGATGTGACACAGAGCGATGGCCGGCATGAATAGAGAAGGAGATGATGGGAATTTAGAGCAGTGTTCTTGGGGTATTACTCCAAAGGAACTTGGCAACAGAGTCTCCAGGTTTCTCTTGTACTGTAGGTAATTTCTCCTGTTCTTCTTCATTGATGCTTGACAACATGCTTTGGAAAGAATTTTTCTTTTTTAATTTATGACGCACAGATGTTCAAACTGAGGGATAAACACAGAGAGGGAAAAAAATTAAGAAAAACTCCACTTCACCTCGATAGACTTTCCTGTTAAGACGAGAGTGAGGGGGGGGGGGGGGGGGGCTCAAATCACTGTTATGTTGTTTAGGGACACCATTTACGACTATAACCTGAGAGTAAAGTGACCTTTTCAAACTAAGAAGGCTGTCATAACATGACCTCACCTTTAAGAAATAAAGCCACTACCCTACAGGTCTGCACTGTGTTTAGCATCGGTTACATTACTGTTTTGAATTATTCATTGTGCTAAAATGCAGATTGAGGAATCTTTTTTTCCTTTCCCTCCTCCTTGCAGCGCAGTATCATCCAGCATCAACTTAAACAGCATGGAACTGCTTCTTGAATAGCCGCTGAGATATCCTAAATACATATTTAATACACAAAACCTCACTGCTGACTGAGGCTTTAACTGTACTGACAAATTCAATGGTTTTAAGATGCTGACTTTTTTCAGATATTTTGGCAGGAATACAATTAAAGTGCATTCAGAGCTGAGATGTATACAGTACATTTGACCTTTGGAGCTTTTAGTCCTCACATTTGTTCAGGTACAGAATAACAGTACTACTAAGTATGGACATGCACATGTTTCTGTGGATGAAAAGAGATGGATGTTGATGTTGTTGCGTGACAAAATCAACCAAGGGCAAACTGCAGTCTGGACTTGTGCTCTCTCTCTTCAAGTGCTCTTAGCGGGAATAAACAGAATAGAAAAAATGTACAGAGAAGTCCCTCATGCTCAGGTAAACTTACAGGAACTGCAATCAGACGTGTCTCAACTCCCTCCGCTTCTAACGCCTATTGAAATCTCTAACATGTTATGAAGACTCTTTTCTATAACCGAGCTGCTTGTTCGTACATGTGACTTTTGCTTACAACTGTGGTTTCCTCTTAATTAGGTCGTGAAAACATTAAAACACACCAAACGTACACACACCAAACGTACACAGGTACAGCGCAGACTTGTCTTTTCACCAGATATTGAACGGCAGATGCGCATATGGAGCTTTATCAAAAATGTCTTTTTTTGTCTAAACCTTGTACATTTGTACAGTTCAAGGACTGTGTCAAACTGATTTTTTGAGTCACTGTTTGATACAGAAGGAAAAGGGGAAAATATGTTTTTCTACAGAAGTTTTAAGAATAATTCATAGTACGTAAAAAAAACGTTTTATTACTTTCTTACCCTTCTACAAGAGTCCTGTTGGCCAGTCGGATGCAGTGCTCCCACAGGACGTTGGACACGGGCAGCGGGATGCGCACGTGTCTGGAAACATCAGCCAGCCGCTTGTTGAACTGCTCAAACTCCTGGGAAGGAGGATGAGAAAAGCACAGGTGAACATTCAAGAGTTAAATAGAGTATTATAAAAAGCAGAAGGAATAAATGATGTTCGAGACGTGAATTTCTTTAATTGGAAAACATATAATTAGTGTGAAATTTGTTATGTAATCAGACACATTAAACTTGTATTATAAAGACATATCCATAATATTTAAAGGTAAAAACATGTTCTCAGCTTGTGAAAGGTATATTAAAAAAAAATCTAAAAACCTACATGCTATAGATGACATTTACAAGAGTAAACAAGTGCAGCCACAAACAAGTCTAAACAGGAAACAAACCACTATGGGACCAATAAGACACAAACAAAATAAAAGTCTGAACAGCAACATAAATATATTTCCTCTGTAGCTCTCAGCTACTCTGTGTTCCTGGACGACGTCCAACAGCAGCTCCCTCAATCTTAACTTGGAGAAGCTGAACAGTTATAAAACTACCTCCTTCTGTGAATAGTACAACCCAATTATTTACAGTCTGCGAAGAATAAACTGCATCAGGGGTTTGTGTCAATATCTTTGGTCATTTAACATACAGTACATACTCTGGTAGTGGAAAAAGTAATAAATCAGACAAATCAAGTCTAAATTATTTTTCCCCCGGAGTAAGCAGCCCACTGTGTGTCTGGGTTATTGTACCGCAGCTCTACTTTAACTAAGCTAGATTAATGGTTCTGCAGTCTGGACTGATGGACACAACATCCACAACATGAATCCACCAAGCCACAAATCATGCGTTAAAACAAATGATTTGTGTGCTGCTGAATACTTTACTCAGGTTTGACTCATTCCAGTCAGCCCTTGGTCGGCCTTTGGGTTCTTTTAATGTACATCCTTTAATAAATACTTGAGATGACCTGTAGTAACATCTCCTCCTCCAGATATCTCACCAGTTCTTTCTAGTTTCCATGCCCAAGCACAAAAAGAGGACACCAGTCAGGAGGGTTTTGTTACAATTGGCCTCCAAATGTTCTCTCTTTTATGTTTCAACACAAAGAATAAAGAGGAAATATCCCAGAGGACGATTCAGGCTGCAGGAATCAAAGATGTACCGTACAGTTCTGAAAAAAGGGTTTCAGCTATGCCAAACACTTGCAGCGTACTCACTGCACTCTGAAATCATCAATTATGGATGGAATTATACAATTATGATATTATGTCGCTGTTTTTAGGGAACAAATTGAAGTACATAAGGACTGTACATAAATATGATGGATGTGTCTCAGGGGAAGTGTGTGGTTTTCTAGCGCATGTTTGCAAATACATGTCTGACGGCTTTAATTCAAACTGCGTGGTGTTAAAAAAAATTATCCTGAATATTAAGGCACACACAACTGCCATTCATTTTGCAGCCAATAATGAAATGTTATTCATTCACAAACAGTCCCACAATAGTTTCTGACTTCAGCATTTTGTCAATGAAGTCATTCGGAGGCTGCCGCATTTCCTTGCCACTTTATATGCAAATCAATGCCATTGTTGAATGCTAGTGATCAACCTGAATTCATGAATAAAATATCCTCCTGAGTGCAGTACAACAAAATGTAGCACACCCTTTTCAAATCAATGCACATAACACAATCCATATGTATTATGAGTGTCTGACAAGTTGGCAGAGAAGGCTATTAGCACCTGATGGGGAAAAAAGTACATGGCAGTTGTAATATGCACCATGTCAGTCCATCAGCTGGACCGTTTTGACACGGTTCGGCATTTAAACCAGGACAGTGAGGCAGAGGCTTTCCCCTTAGGCAATTTAGCTCATAAGCTAAATTAGTTAGACTTAACTGCAGAGCCAGACAAAGCTCTATGAGCCATTCAGGAATTTCAAAAGGTGAGTTTGAGTTCTTTTTTCATTAGCAGATAACTTTTAACTGTGACATGTTTATTTACCTATTTCAACAACATCTGCAATTTCAAATGTGATTTAATCAGCACCTTCTCAGACATGCTGATGCATATATGGGGATTTGTCTTGCTTTGGTGCTGGTCTGTTCAGGATTTCACACCGCAGTGAGCCCTTCAGACCTTGCTGTCTCTGAACGTCAGAGGCGAGAAAACTAGTGCCATGTGTCTTTCCACCCCATGCAAAATTTATAATGGGATAAGTGGCCGGCATGCATAAAGACACACATTTAGTGGAAAAAATTCCAAAAATAAGTCCGCAACCGGTGAGCTCAGATGTCTTTAACAAAGCTGAAACTTCAGCGGAGAGCTGCATTAAACTCACAACGGCTCACCCATCTACTAAATGATTCACCCCATCCCAAATAATTGATGTTAAAGATCCCCAAATGAATTTAAACTCAAGGGGGAGGAACGTAAGAGTTCTTGACTTTAAGTGAAATAAAGGGTAATACTTTATGTAAATGACACAGATGTAAAATATAGATATTGCATGACACAGAGAGGGCTGCAGCGGTCAGTTAGTATTTGTTTGGGAGGAAAATAATAAACGTTGGACAATTCTGAGCTTTTCCCGAATGTAAAATAAACTAGGACAGCAAAAAGAATTTTAATAGGGACACCAGTTGTCTTGGTGTCATCATTTATATTCAACTGACAAAGAGTCTTAGTGGCATAAATGATGCAACAATCTTAATGGGGAGATGTTTGCATATTGCACATCTATGAAACGTGAGAAAAAGCTGTTCCAGTGAAGTCTCCATCCTTGTCTGGGAACCGAAGCTTAATGCAGCAAAAATTAGGATTAAAAATGCAGCACTGAGACTACTTTAAAAACTCTTTAAAGCTGCACTAATCAATAGCTTTACATTAACAATGGATAAAATGACCACATGTAATGTGAAAGGGGTCGAATCTAGTAATTCCACAGATAATTATGAACTGACTGTGCAGTTCCCCTCAGCTTTACAGAGCGTTTCAGAGTCTTTTTGGTTCACTCTCACCGCTCTCATCATCCTTGTTTCCAGTGTTTCCTGACTGTACGCTACCTGCCAGCAGACAAAGTCAGCAACTAGCTAGTAAACAAAGTGGAGCATTTAGATATTGTTGAGTTGATGAAGACCAAAAAAAAAGAGCAAATAGAAGAGTGAATGTTGGACTTAACATTGGTTGGTTGGCCAGAAACACAACTCCAAATGTCGCACCATGTAGCCATAACCATTTTAAAATATGATAATATTTCAGTGCTGTGTTTACACCTTGTTCCACATCTCCACAGTGCCCCCCCCCCAAAAAAAATTATGCTGCTTTAATGTTTCCATTTCCATTGTTTCAAAATGCCAATTCACTGTTTCTAACTCTACCCACAATCCTCGAACCTTCAGTATAGCACATTACATGTTACATCAACAGTCACCTACGCATTTCTTATGCAACATTACCTTTAACAGGACGTCCACATATACATTATGCTGTGACATTATCTCCCTGATGTCCCATTTAACTCCAGCCATCAGGAGCAACATTTGTTCGTAGTCGATGGCCTTGGCTGCAACAATCCAGTATATTGGTTTCCGAAGTTCACTGGCTGTAGACACCGTCTGAGAGAAGGTTGGGAGAATACGTGTGTGTCTTATATTCAACATGTTTTTCAGTGTTATGTAAGCAGAGAACAGTGATGAGGCAGACATGAAGTCAAGGCCTCTTCTGAGAGGAACATGTTGTGCAGGTAAAACAACGTCATAGACTGCACAACAATTCAAGACATTCAGCTGATGTTTGGGAAAAACAGACCTGTCTGTGTATCTGAACATTTCAAATGTCAAGTGGACAAAACAAAAAATAAATAAAGACTGGGAAAGAGTTGCCTGCGTGGTTATGAGTGACAGACAATTTTCTCCTTTGTTGATGGAGAAGATGAGTTAGTATCATAAGATTAAGATTATTCATGACAACAGGCACATGACAAGCTTGCAAAGTAATCGACTCATACCTTGGTCATCTATACTCATTTGGACAGAAATGTTTGTGCACATGTGGCTATAAGTTATAAACCACTTATTAATAGTGATTTTTACAAAAAAAGTGATTCTCTGACAGATCAAAATAAACGATAATGAAAGGTTTGGTTCCTGAAGCTGACAGCGATGACATGATTCACAGTTACTGTAATTACACAGACTTTAGAGAGAAGGTGCAAGTATACCTGGGAATAAAACTGTTGCAGGAAGGGCTTCTTGGCCGCAGGCATCATTGTGTCCAGGTGGGACTGGAGGGATTCAAATTGTTCAGCCAGAAACACACTGAGAAAAAAAAACCCACAGAAAGAGCCATTTAATTCAGCACAGTGGTGGCATTATATGGTCTGAAAAATGTTCTGGCGTGGCGCATAAATACAAAATGACGATGTTTCGTTTTTGTATTATTCAATGACAGATCTATTAAATAAAGCTGATACAACTTTTGATTGAATTTTGGTCTGAGGACCTGAATTGGAGCAACTCATTTGACCTCACTGATGCTTGACTCATACATCTTCTAATATTACAGCTCAGTCTTTCTGGTCTGACAACAGCAACAGACTTCAAGAGTTAAGAAAAGTCAAGGTAAAGTCTCTCACTCGTCACATTCTTCAGATTCAGATGTTACCTCTGTGAATTTGATAATGTGGATAGATAAGAAATGCTCATCGGCACCCTCTGACCATTTTCTGTGAATTGCAAATGTTGCATTTACTCCTAAAGCAATGTAATCTCCCCCGTGATCATAACACACGGCAGTGTAATGGAACAAGTAATTACGTTGAACAGACTCCAGTGTTGTCACAACTTAAATGATCCTTTAGTCCTTCGACTCTGCAGTCATGTTGCACTTTACGAAAACTATTTCTGATTTCAAAATTTCAAACCTCTCCCTTCACATAGCAAAGTATCATTTATATCCAACCAATCAGGCAGCAGTTTTTAAATTTAAATATTTTTAGATTTCATTTACCCTTGAGAAATACAGAGAAGTGAATTAGCAGAAAAATAAATACAGGACAAAAAACTGAACTAATACCCACATTCCACTGTGAATCCAGCTCTGAATAAATAAAGTCCTTTTGACTCGGGCTGATCGATGGCTCTCAAGGGTTACCGTACACTAAATACAAACTGAGGTAGCAGGTTTGAGAGGGCTGAAGTTCAGGGTTGAGTCCGGAGTTTAACGAGCATGACTGCTGCAGTACAGCGCGGCTCACAAAGTGATTTCTTTACAGTTCCAGGTCAACAACAACACAAGTGCAATTTAAGAGAAGAAAACACCTCAACAAGACTAAGATGTAAGCCTCACTCAGCTTTTATTTAAATTTGAACATGTTTGAATATTAAAAGGGTGGGATATATGACTTTAAATAATATAAGTAAAAGTTGCAGCAGAAAACAACTTATTTTGGATGCATGGGTACTTAAAAGTCAGTATTTGTTCTTAAACATTCTTCTCCTTTTAAACAGGGTGTTTGTCAAGGAGGATTGGTAAAACAGAAAATTATGAAGCCTTAGTTAAGGTGTATGCATTTCCAAACACTGCATAGCTGATATATCCAATAATTGAGATATGTCAGTTGAAGAGGTGGCTACACTGACGCTCCATAAACAGGCCATCTGTAAGGATGCTGGTAACCCCAACAGAAATCTTTATATTAAAAGCAAGAATTAATGAGTGCTGTCTGTTTAACACTAAATCTGAAAGCACTACATTAAACACAGCCAGCGCCCCATGAATGAGCCCAGTGGACATTTGTTCTTTTCACAGAGCAGAGAAAATCGCATTAAGGTTAGCTGGAACAGCTTGTGTTTACCTCGGCAACATGGTGCAGTGTGGGAAAAAAAAGCCCACCCTGCAGTTCACACTTATCTGATCACGCTTGTTTAAATACGACACCTCAACAACAGCTAGAAGGGCCAATAACAGCGAGAGCGACACCTCGCAGAGCTCTTATCTTTGATTAAAAAGCATATGCTGAAGAGGCTCTCACAATACACACTTCGGTTAGCTGCCTTTTCTAATAACACCTTTTCAGACAGAAGAAACTTTTCATGCTGAGAATAAGTCTGTCCCCTTCCTGCCCAGAGAATATTTTCCTTTAAACTTTACCCAAGAAATATCTTCACCTCTGCACTTTAGCTCTTTTACTTTCATTATTCTTCTGAGCTTGATGCCTGCCTCCAATACATGAAAAACTTTGTGTGAGGGAGCGTAAGCCTATTCAGCGTTTTTTGCAGCGGTGACATCTGGTCCCTCGGCTTACACACTTTCATTACAAAGCACTTGTACACTGCAGGCTTCTCCGGGTCCAAGAGTTGTCAGCGCTGACGATAGTTTGACCTAATTATGTACGAGGGCGCTTTAGTGTAGTGTGTGTGGATGTAACAGACAAAGATAGAGAGAGATAAGTTCAACACAAATAGTAAATTATAGGGAGAAAGCCAGGCATTATTGTTAGGGGTAAAATAAGTCTCTCCGTCTCTCTTTTGATTTCAATAATTCTTTTTTCTTTTCAATTTAACAAGCTTTATTGATGTGAAGGTTGAAACCAACGATGCCACACACAGCAGATGCACACACTGCAGGTAATTGAAATCTGTGATGGCCAGGCTGCGTAACACTGCCTAATCAAATTATAAGCACCTTGAGGCGTCACAGTGAGCAAGAACCAGCTTTAACTTGATCAACTTTGATGAACATAACTGCAGAGGTACATCACACTGCCAGTACACACAAGTACATTAAACAAGCACTATTGTCATAATCTTTTCCCCCATGACAGAGGACTAAAAACCGATACTGCTGTGTGTTGTATTAAGGTATAACTACATTGCTCAACTAGTATCACTGCAAAGAAGTTATTTGTGGTTATAATGGAGAGTTGTGCAGAGAGTACTTACAGAGACTCCGTGGCCACCACCCTCTGTGCTAGCCCATAAAGAGTCCCACTGTTAGTGAGGACCACCAGTTGGCTGAGATGGGGGCTGGGCACCTTCTCCTTCCTGTCCTCCACTGGCCCGTGGACTCCTGAATTCTCCCCCAAGGCCTCCTGGAAGACACACAGTGCATATTCAAAAATATCCATTCATTCCATTCTTGCCTTTTCATTTTTTAGAGGCAGAGATATTTTATTACTCATGAATGAGGTGCGAAGTGGTTCATCACTGATACCTAATTACGTGGGGTGCTTGGACCCTGTTATACTTGCCTACAAGTCTAGTTATCATTATTATTAGAAGCGGCACAGAGACGTGCAATAACCTGGGAACAGCATCGTATAAAATACTGAGAAATAATTATTTTATAACTCTGCTATGGTTTCTGAGGAGGTGCTGCTGTGGAGCAGCTTTGTCCTACTGTTAACAGTTAACCTGACATAACAAATGGTTCACATGCAAAATGAAGACAAAATGTAGATGTATGCTGGTGGGTACGCATAATCTGAAATTCAATCAACCTTGTGGAACTCAGTTACGTCCAAAGCACACACACTCTCTCAAAATTCTGCTGACCAGAGACTCCTCAACAGCAAGCATTTGTCTTCTTTTTGATATATTCCACTATACCTCTCCATCCAGAAAACCTTTCATTCCTTCATTTGAAAAACAATTGAAATTGAAAAAGAAAGATTTCAACCATAACCCCCTTGAATCAATCACAATAAACTATATCTGCATACAAAGCCAATGAGATTCGATACAAGAGGGCAGATCATATTATTCTCTATAAGGTCTAGGTGGCCTATGCCTATGGTCTATGATGTATCACACTGGCATGTAGAGCTTTGCACTCTGCGGCTGCAAAGCTCCCTGAAACGGCCTCTGGCAGATCAATAGCAATCACACAGGTAGGTAATGAACGAATGGCAGCTATTAATGCTGTACCATATCATCCACTTACATACTGCACTCCTGTGCAGTCTGGGTCTAATACTGTGTACGAGCATCATTATCCCACAGTTTTTAATACTGAGACTGCACCAAGGACAGGCGAGCTATGTTAGAATAAGGGAGTGTGTAAATCAAAGCATAATGTGCAAACAAATGGTTACATCACTTCTAATTAATATGAAAAACCGACAGGAGCAATTCACAAAACATCAAAACTTGTGTGATAACAGGCCGACATGTCACTACTTTATCATCACTGAAAACTAGAAAGAAAGCAGACAGTAGGCAGACTGGCTGAGCTGGAGACGGGGCAGAGATGTAAAACAGGCAGTGAGGTGCACAGTTTTAAGATGACATCTTATGTTTGTCTAACAGCAATCTATTCACTAAAACAAGATAAACAGCGCAGCATACGGAACAAAAAATGCACAGTATGCAGCTCTGCTGGCAATTTATGGTTCAGACCTGCTAGAGTGATACTGATACTCCTCCTATGTGAAAACTGCAACCTTTCCAGAACCTCAGACTTATCTCTCTGCATTCAATCAAACCTTCAGAAACCATTATCAGTCTGAAATAAAAATTTTATCACATTCAGAAGATTAATGCTTGAATTATATAACTTTTACAGCAGAGGGATTTTAATGGCTTCCCCATGGAGGGTGCAATGTATCTCCTCCAAGAGCAACTCTCTGTTAATGTAACGAATATATAAACTCTGTTATCATTTAAAAGTCAGAAACATGAATAAAATAAGACATTAAATGGTCGGAAACACTCCTCGGCACAGGTAAAATCAAATATTATAAGGCTAAAATAAGTTAATTATGTTACTCTTGAGGATATTTCTTTAGTTTTTAAACCCAAAATTACAAATATTAAAATCTAATTTGTAAGTTGTCCCTACGTCTGAATCACTAGCAGTAAACTTCCCTTTTGTGTGCAACAAGAATTGAAAGCACGGGACAAAAAGTATACACCAATCTTTTGTCCTCTGCAGACTTTCTCTCCTCTGGAAGGAGGCTTTTATTCACAGCAGAACCTCTCGTCTGCACCAGAGCACTCACACCTTGGCCTTTATTCAGCTGAACCTGCTGACAGTGCACTTATTCCAAGCTCAGGCCAAAGGGAGAACGACTGACGCTCCCAATTAAGGACGCACTTTATTGTTTTTTTTTACTTATTTATTTAATCACTGAAGAGTACAGATGTTATATTTAGTGCTTTTTAGGATTAACATATGCTGCTTATATCTTTCCTCACTGATAATGGCAATAATGTTCTGACTTCATTAAGATTGTTATGTTGCCAAAATAAATAAAAAATATTTGGATTACATTTGAAGCTAAAACAATGTCAGCTAGTTTACTGATCACTGTGAAGGGTTAAGACAGTTCTCGACATTTCAAACACTTCACATCACATTAACATGACAAACATGCAGTGGTTATGGACTTAACCCACAGAGGCCATTAGTACCCCGACAACACATGATTTAAGATTTGGAACATGATAAAACCAGTTGTGAGCAGCAGCTGGCGGCCATTTGTATTGGTGACATGCCAGACCAACACGCAAGTACACAATATACTGTAAAGAAAAAAAACTGCAGATAATTGAAAAAACGTTGCTGTTGTTCTTGTTTTTGTAGTTCTAAAATAGTTTGGTAACGGAAGAGTGGTGCTACACTGTGGTCAAAACATGCACCTGCAGCTCTTTTCTCTTTGTGGTGGTTTGCAACCTTTTGAATTCAAAATGTGTGTCTTTGACTGGTCTCTTCTTTTAGATCTGCTTCTGTCGGGGACAAAGTGCTTGCAGGGGGCACAAAAGATGCACCCAGTGTGAGAAACACCTCTTTCTATGTACATGTTTGCTTTAAGTATTTTTTATTCGTACAGAGGTTACAAGTTAGGTAAAACCGACCTACAGATTTGAGAAATAGTTGTTATGACATAACATAACATGACATGACATGACAGTGGCCACCACTGCTGCTGAGCTGTCATTCGCATTTCTTGTCGTCAATCTCAGTGTATATTCTCCTTTGAATGAATCAGATCAATTCAACATTGGTTGCATGAGTCTGACATTACAGCGATGTCTGGTTGGGTCTATTTCTAATCACTCCACATGAGGCTTGACCTTTCATTGACTGTACTCCTGCAACATAAACACTTTATGCAAAAAAAGGAAAGGAAGACTTCTGAGAGGCTGTCGGGAGAAAAGTTGTGTTTCTTTTCCAAGTACATATAACTCTGCAGGGATTCTTCAGGTAAAAGCAATGGCTAGACTGAAAACAAAAGGTGTAAAAAAAAAACAAAAAAACAACAAATACAAATCATAAACGTCATGGATGTTGTGTTGTTTTTTTATCTACTTTTCCGAGGCGAGAAAGTGAGTGAAAACAATGTCAGATGTGCTTTGGCAGCTTGTAGCAACCTTCTTTTCACCCGTTTGGGGTGACATGCACACTGAATATGATACAGCGTCAGCCCCGGGTGCCTACTTCATGTTTATTAGTTTATTAGATGCTTGATCTACTATCATTATATGCTCAAAATGGCAAACATGATTTGATAGAATAGCATTAACATAATTCTCTGATGTTGTTGCCCTTTGGTGCCCCTGAATATTTAAGTGATTTTTGGGGGGGATAAACATGTAAATCATGTCTGATACTTAGGAAGACATCTTGCATGTTAATATAATGGATACAAATACTTGCATACAATTTGAATGCATCTGCCTGTTTTAATCTGCAAATAAATGTAAAAGAGGCTGAGACGAGGAAGCTTATTTCTGAGACTGAACTTCTTTGCTCCATTGTCTTCTTAATCCTGTGGCGAGTATGACTCAAGCACTGTAATCTTTGAGCTTGTTGGCAATCATGTGCCAAAATGCAGCTGTTGGAAACCTCAGATTTATCAGAACTAAATCAGGTAATTTTATGACTCCTCTTCTTTTAAAAATAGCTTCACATACAAAGATATCAACTCTTCAGTCATCATTATGGACCTGCTGTGCTCAACTGTAGTGATACTTGTTGATTGTTAAATATCCTCCTAGATACGACTGCACAAACAATTATGATGTGACTTTTATGATGACACTCCATCAAAATGACAAACGACTTCAGCGAGATAAAAGTAAACCAACTCCATACGCCTGCTGCTTTGCCAAGAACGTGTAAAAGAATGCCATATTGGACAAATAAAGCTTCAGCGATACATTTTTCAAAGTCATACAAGGGCCTGAAAAACTGGGGATGAAGCAGACCTTTCCATATAGCATGACTTATAGTGAAGAGGTCATCCTTCATTTGATTTACATCCTGCAGCTGCTGAAGATATTTAGGAGTTTAAACCTCAACAGCCGTCTGTCTGTCCCACTGAGATAAATAGGGAAATTGCTTTTCTATAGTGGAGTGCAGCATATTTGTTATATAGACTGATGATTCTTGGTCCGCTGTGATTTTCAACATGTGCTACAAGATGACAAGTGTCAGAATGACTACTTAACAATTGATGGCATACATCATTTGAAAATGTCTCCATGTATGTAAATACAGTATCCATCAGTAGTGGAATGTGCACAAATATTTTAGTAAATCACAGAAAACATAATTCACAGGAAATACTGGAGCTAAACTATTGGTTTATCAATCGATTAGTGGTGGACAGAAAAATAATAGGCAACTATTTTGATAATCCATTTGTTTCTTCACATTTTTCACCTGAAAACTTTTTTATATCATAGTAAACTGAATATGTGGTCGAACATACAAACCATCTGAAGACATCAGCTTGGGCTCTGGGAGGTGGTGAGGAGCATTTTCTCACATTTCTTTTGACATTTCACAACGATTAATCAAAATAAATAAATAAATAATGGAATGGATAAATAATGGAAATATATAAAATATATTTCAGATAATAGAATATATATACAAGTAATTGCCTTAAATAGCACTCATTTAATCTTTTATACACTTCCTGTAATCATGCTACAGTAAATACTCATTAGTTTAAGATTGAGAAGTTGACATTTCATTAGCATATGACATTAAATCCCTTACAGAGTCGATTCATTGTTAATAGCTTCCTGTTAACAATGAGAGAAAAAGAAATCAAAGTTTTGACAAATGAAAAATTAACATGAATCCGCTATTAGAGGTTGCGAGACGCTGCACTGCATTTATCATTACAACCATATGAATGATTTAGTCTGTGAAACACATACGTCATGTCCATCCAAGCATGGTGAAACAGCTCTACAATGAAATGCTCTCAAATTGCATTTGTTGCATTTCCCAGAGCAGTTTCAAACTCAGAGCCAAAGGCTGAGCACACACTCTTCACTCAGCAGATATCCACAAATCACACAACCTTTCAGAGGAAATTTTTACAAATAGCCAAAGGCGGCCTCCTTTCTATACAAATGACATCAATTTGGCAGGTTATGGGAAGGAAAAAATGCTTGTTTTCCTTTCTTGGAAATTTCAAGACATTCACCTCAGCGTACAAATGTACATGATCATCAACGAGTTTAACACAGACAGAGAACCTGAGGAACTGAACAAGGAATTAAGATAGAAGAGAAATCATCATGCATAAGCAGTGTAGTGAGCCATGGCAAACAATAGGAGAAAGTCAGAATATTCCCATAATAGATCTAGCTGGACAATTTTGTCTCTGTGACTACTGTAAGGATGAATCCAGCTATCCCCCAAGGACAGGCCTTTATTTTGAAATATGATCAGTTTAGGTTACGATACAATGCTACAGCTGATGAGGCGTTCTTCATTCTGTGATATTAGTAGCACAATTTAAGTCTATCTAGTTATAGAAAGAACTGATAATAAGAACTTATGAAGTTATACAAAATAAATGTTACATTCTGTAATGACTTAAAAAGTTGATGAAATGCAGTTACGATCTCTTTGTATGTTGATTCCATTTCATGAAAAACATATTTTGGTTTGGGAGGATTTTGAAAGGTTGGTTACTCTAAAGACTAACAGCCACATTAGCAAGTGAGACCAAAAGTAAATTCCAAGCCCTGCAGGTAATAAACAAGGTTGGCATCCTCCACGCAGGATGCACTGCAGGGTACAATTTGTTCAACATTGGTAGAGGAACAGGAAGCAGTCCACTGATAAAAGATCCTGAATCACAAAATCAAGCCAGGAGGCCCACAGAAACCTGCTACATGTAAGTGGTTCTTGGAATTATGTCCACTGGTGACCTCAACTACAAAACGCGGAGCATATTCTTTTAAATATGTGGTTGCAATTCTGTCCACATTCTCCTCTAATTGCTTTATAAGAGACTTATTCAATATGCTTTCTTTAACTACTGTATGGGAGCAGACTGAGGTTTAATTAGTGAATGTGAAGCATTTTCATCAACAGTTTGGGAGTAATCTACGCAATCAGGACAGAGGTAATAGAAGGTCTTCGCTGATAACAAAATAATTAAGATTTCCCTTCCACCTACACCTGAAACAGTGCCCTCATTTTAATTGCTTGTATTAGATTAAAGTCATGACTGAAAATATTAATGCTTAATGTGTATTGATATAATACACTATGATTACATTTATTTCAGAATTTTAAGATTTACTATAAAGTTTTAGAATTTTAGCCAATGCAGCCACCCAGACTGGCTTCACATATAAATAGCATTACATTACAAACATTACAACTTCTCTTTGCAACATGCCAACAACGTTTCACGTACTAAATGTACTAATGAATATGTAGGTTTTTGGGGGGAATATCTCTTGTCAAAGACACACTTAATGTTTAATTAGCAGTTAAAGAGTTAGTGGATAAAGCCAGCTAATCCTAAAACAGAAAACGAGACATACCAGTAATGGACAGGAAAAAAACAAGTGTTAAAATGTCTAATCTATTACTTTCATAATCAGCGTTTTATAATCCTGATGATTAAAATCAGACGAGATTGCCTGAGCATGAGTCAAGTGACTGTGAGCAACCAGGTCTCTTTGATGAACATTTACTAGTCTCCTTGTCCTTATTTTCTATTTCTTATTTTTATATTTTGTACATACCTTTAGTTCTAAATTATGCTATTTTTCTACTCTGGAATGGGAGCACCGGTACTGTACAATTTCCCCCCGGGGATCAATAAAGTATTTCTGATTCTGATTCTGAAAAACAAAATATACATGCAACGTTTAGTTAGCAGAGTTTGAAACAGCAGCATTATATACTAGCCTGCGTGCTATGCTAGCCATTAGCCCTTTGCTAGCGTGGTCAAGCGAGCCCACGAGCCTTGCGTGCGTTGGACTAGCTAAGGACTTCCTAAAATTACAAGCAAGTCTATATAAAAGCATTTTTCTCCATCTCCCCTATCCATATCAACAGCCAATGCCCTCCATTTCATTACACTTTGAATACTTCACATGAAAAATAATCAAAGTTCACAGAGGTTTGAGTCTACTTCTGCCCATTGTATTAGAGAAAAGGAAATATCTGTGTGGGTGTCTGAATGCTCAGAGTAATCTGAATTGAAGTAACAAAACGGAGGCCAAAAAGCAGGACTGGAGGGAGAGAACAATTCTTTTCTTTGTGTGCTCATCGCGTTTTAATTATCTGTCTGGCGCTGGTGCTCAGATAGAAGTGGCCCCTGAGTTAATGAACCATTTTAAGACCTTTTTGCTAAACGATGAGTAAAAACAAGACTAAAACTTCACTGTGACAGGCAGATAGTTTCAGTTTCTTTTGTTAGTTTATGTTAATAGAGACCGCTGTGCCCCTGGATAACACCTAACAAAGTAATTCAAACTTTCGACTTACAAGATGTTTATACATGCTATATACATGTATAATATACAGGGTCTCTTTCTATACTGTACATATGACATATGAACACACTAACAATCCTACCCTGAATCTAAATCTTCTTCTAAATCGCTGGCAACATTATGCTGGGAGAAGACATTAAAGACTCTTACTGTTGTCAATGAACTCTCTTTATGTAAGTGACAGCAGAAATGAAACCATCAAGAAACAAATGCAACAATTACAATTTACACCATGTTTCAAATGTTGAAAAAGAAGAAATATGCTAATCTAAGGCAACTATATATTACAAGAAAAGGGACAAATGAGTTGAAAATATAGGAATCACATCAACAGATCCAATACTTCTTACTTTATCACACTTTTGGCTTATTCTCATATATAATTTGAGCATAATATACTTGATACACACTCGATACATCTGACAAAACTTTGGCCTACGATGTTATAAATACTGGCAAGAAGCCATCCCTGCAAACCCAATGCCTCTTAATACTTACACATACTAAACATATTTGAGTGCTTCTGGTCTTCTGTGTTGTCTTTGTTTAATTTCTTACCAAAAACATTTTTTCTGCATCCACAGTTAAGGTCAAACTAGGTCTCTTGCAGTCTTTGTGCCCTCTCTCAGTCCTGCTGTAGAGTCCGTGTCCTTACCGTCAAGCACTGATAAGACTTTATCAATGATCAATAATTAATGGTAAAGTGAATGGTACAAAACAGAAGAGTGAGTCAGAATGTGGAAGTATAGGCATAGTTCAGCAAGAGGTTAGGTATAAAAATGTATTTCTGGTGTTTATAGAAAATGAAGAAACATATGCCAAAAGATAAAAACAGCTGAGAAAAAAAACGAATGGGAATATCAGCGCTTCAAGAGACATTTCACTGCATTCATTTGAAGCCAAACCATAATTTGATTAGGAATTTTGGAGAGCAGCATCACCCTAAAGCCTTCGGGAAGAATTTATTTACTTGATTCTGTCAGCTTTACTGACATCCAGTAGTTGAGAAAGAACAGCCTGCACAACAGTACAAACATCAACTTCAATGTCCTTGAGGACCTTTTGTATTCTGTGGACAGGCGAAACGGAAAACAACTTCTGTTTCTGTCTGCGAGGTATTACTGCTGAAATGGTTTCCCCATGTGGATCAAAAGTATTGTTAAGTATGAAGACATCAAGCATCAAAGCCAGGGAGCTTATCTACCCTTGTGTAATGATTAGAAATTAAGCCCTGGAATTCCAAATGAAAAGAAAACTTCCAAACTAAAAATGAACGTCCAGGGAGAGATTTGAAAACATATAAGAGCAAAGCTTTGAATAAGAAACGCAGGGATACAGCAGTAGCTTGATGACTATCAATCCCTGCTGTTTTCCCTCAAATAGATCAAAAGACAAGATGCAGAGATATTTACCCAGCTGAAAATGATTCTTAATGAGGATAGACGGTTAAAACAGATGTATGTTGTGTGTGTGTGTGTGTGTGTGTGTGTGTGTGTGTGTGTGTGTGTGTGTGTGTGTGTGTGTATATGTGCAAAATGCAATGTGCATGCAATGTGTTAGGACTCAAGTATAATGAGATTCTGCTATGCTTTATGGTTTTCACATAGGACATGTAATCTCCTTCCCATAATGCCATAGGAGGAAAGTGGAACTAAAGTCCACAGGGAAAAACAAAAAAGCACAATAAACCAACTGAATAACTATGATCAGTTGGTTTATTATGCTCAGTTCCAGCATTTCCCTTACAATTCTACTGCAAGTGTGCACTGGGGAAACAAACTATAGCTATTGGCTCCCTCATTACAATTAAGTAGCCGTGGTCTGCACTGCGGGCCATGGCTTTCATTGGCTGGAACAAATTCTCTGTTTTTCTAAAGTGCTGAGTCGGGCCCACCTCTACTGGAGCATCTATTTTATCGCTGGGTTTTCCCTGCACGTCCACTGGGTGATTTGTTGTGTGAGCAGCTCAATTTTGAGCAACAGCCTGAGGTAGTTTTGAGGTGGGCATGGGAGGCCCTATCTGTCAGCAGCAGCAGACACCTGAGGAGAGACGGGAGCTCCCTCGCAGTAACAAATCTGCTGGATCCATCATTTGAACTGTGTGTGAATAATGAAAATGAAATGATATACACCTGGGGGATGGACAAGAAATAGTCCTCAATATAAATGGAAGGTATGAGAAAAAAATATGCAAATACAATTAAATACTTAAAGACCCTGAAAACTTACTTTCTCAATCAGCCACTTACTTTGAGCCACTTAATCTACCAATGGTTTGTGTTTTGTCAGTGCTGCTTCTCACTAGGTCAATCTAATGTTAGAAAGAAAGGCTTTGGAAGTTTCATGGGCTTGAAAATTAATTCACACAACACATCTCTTGATCCAGGGATTTCTTAAACTTAGCCACATTCAAGCATCAGTATTCATCTAGCGCTGAAACAATTAGCTGATTAATCCAACACGTTTGATCATTTATCATTTAAGACTTCACACAAAGAAAGGTTGTAGTTTTTCAAATTCTTGCTCGTTTTCTTAGCCTTCATTAATAGTAAATTGAGTGCTTTTGCGTTATGGAACCAAAAAACAGGACCAAGGTAAAAGTACCAAGGTAAGGGACTGTACAGTGATATGCCGTGCAAATCTGGCTTCTGCACCTTTTGTGGCCTTTCGAACTTTGCAACAACTTTCAAATACTATACCCCAGCAAAATAAAAAGTAAATATCCTTAATTTGAAAGGTTCAGTCAAATCTAAGAGCTTGATAGTTCTGTAGTCACCTTTGTCATGAAGGAAGCCTCCAGCTGGGGAGTTGAAAAGTGATCTCTGAGTTGAAGTGTCTCAATCTATCGTGATTGACTGCTTACGCCTCTCCAGTCCATTCCACAGAGATTCATGGCCAAGTCGAGTGGACTGGCTGCCAGGCAATTACTGTCAAGTGGATCCTATTGCACCTCTTTGTCACTCTAATACTAGAAATTTGGTTCTCATTAGATGAATGTCAAATGGAATTAAGGCCTTCATTTATTTTGTGCGACATTGCACGGCACCTCTAAGCCTATCTCTGGCAACTCCTTTTCCCAGAGCTGCTGGTCCACTCACCTGCTTTGGCGTGACAAAACAGCCGAGATACAAGAAGAAGAAAATAACTTGCTTTTAACACCCGAGTTAAAGAAGCTGAACATGAATGAAACTCAAGCGCAGGAGAAGAATGCAGAATACAAATGAAAGGATTTAAATTGAAGTGCATCATTCTGCTTATCATGATGTCTGTCACTCTGGGATTTGTGATGAGTCACCGGCAGAAGTTGACTAGAAGTTGGAGACAGGAAGTGGAGTTACTGTTACCATGGGGATCAACTGTCTCCTCTTTACAGCTGAGGAGCATGACCTACAGCTGGGCCTATCAATGAAGTGTGTCTGTGTGTCCCCAACAAAAATGTCAATAGTTGTGATATCATGACAACTGCAGTATAACAGTCACACCACGTAGCTTAATTATGATCTATAATCCCTGTCAAATGGCAACCCCCCTCTGGCTTGTTGCACCACTCACAGAGAGAGACAGCAGGCCACAAGAAAGGGACCAGTCTGGACAGTGATGAGCCCCCGAGAGAGACGCAGAACTAATGGCTAGGTTCAGTGTGCAGTGTGAGAAAAAAAATGTAGAGTGTGTGTGTGTGTGTGTGTGTGTGTGTGTGTGTGTGTGTGTGTGTGTGACATTAGCCAGTGCCTCTCATGAGAGGCAGCGTGCCAGTGTGTGTTAGCTGAGCCAAGCCAGTGTAGTGAACCACAACCACAACACATGCTTAGGGATTACCACTCTGCTAGTAGGAGACAGACAGGAAGAGAGCGTGAAATGTGTGTTGGACAGGAAGTGTTCAATGTAGTAGTAACATACAGTTGGACTACAAACCTGTATGAGTGTTCATTTGCCTGTTAAAGTTCACATTCTCTTGATAGATGTTTTATATATATATATATATGTGTGTGTGTTTGTGTTTTTGTGTACATTTTCTGCAAGCACCTTCACTGCCAGATTACTGCTGCCAGCACAGAAATTACCCGGCTTTTCATTCCCATTTCAGCTTGCCAGGCCTGAAAAAGCCAGAGTCCCACTCTACACTAAAGCTGAGTACCCAGAAGCCGACGTACACACACACACACACACACATACACACACAAACACACACAAACACACACAAACACACATCTAATCAACTCCTCATCGCACAATTGTGGGTTGACTTCAGCAATTGTAAGACTCAGAAACAGGGGAGGAAAAAAAGACAATAATGAGCATAATTTCCAGCCGTATGATCTTATCTTCATGCCTGGGCCGATAGTGAACAGTGAAATAAACACACATACAAACACAGCATTGTATATTCAGTCAGAAGCACCAATAAGCTGTGAGGAACGATACAAGTGGTTGTTTGTGCTGAGAGTTGAGAGGCATGTAATCACTGGCACACAGCTGCTGAAGAGAAGGAGGCGATAGGACAAACAGATAAAATCGAAGGAGGAAAAGTAAGGGAAGAAATGAGAGGAATGAAAGAGATGGAAAAACAAGTGGGAAAAATGGACTGACTGATTGAAAGAGTAAATACTGGTGGTTTGAGGATTGAGAGATGTGAAAAGGATGGTGAACCAGAGGGGGGTTTGCAAATGTTAGCCTGTGGCAGCTCTCCTCACTGAATGTTGCCTGCAGCAGTGGCTCTAAACAGCTGCCACAGCTGAACTTTCTGGCAGCTACAATATGGCCACAGATGTCCCCATCTGGCATTATTCTGATATGGCACTGTCATCTAACCTGCCCCAGGTGACATCACCAAAAGATTAGAATTTTTCAAGCAAGGATTGTAAGCAAATCATTATTTCATGCAACAGCAGATTCCTCTCAAGTAAAACAACTCAGTTCAGAGCTTCACGTTCAGGTAAAGATGACACATTTGAACTTGAAGCTGATGTTGATGACAGACATTAGACATTACGTAACAAGTGTTTTGTGGAAAGAGCTGAATTTTTGAACAAGGCAATTACGTCTCTGCCACTCCCGGAAGTTTCTCCCTAACCTAAAAACCTTCCAAATGCTCTCAATGAAATATGCAAAGTCAAAAGTGAGTGAACTCGAAATGAAAACTGCCAAACCCAGACAAGCGGCAGGGTTTCGGAAAGGTAATCAAGAATGGTGGAGGCAGAGAAATAGAACATAAACAAAGGGATGATCTTTTACTTTTTCCCCACGGAGCTCCCAATTTAAGCTGAAGCCACTCCGTACCTGAGCTGAGATGAGATGGAATCTGCCGTTCATATGGGACTCTGAGTCATTACCAGCACATTGCTTTTGGAATCAAACAGTTGCGGCGGCAAATCAGGGGAACAAAACCGCAAGGAATCAGAGGCTCAATTGAAATGCAGTGTGCAATTAACTTTATAATCTGTTTACAAATGAGGTCTACCCTGCTGCAATCTCTGGAGTGTGTGTATTTGTATGCAGGTGGGGGAGTGCGTTTGTGTGCACTGCGTGAATACATGCACAGTCTCTCTTTGGAGTAATGTAAATCGCTATATATGACAATATACAAATAGCAACAGGTATACACATTCAGTACGTATTAATACTTTTAATGGGAGAGTGTGTGTCTGGGAGATTCATGTGTGCAGATCATGATGTGAAACACAGAAGAGCAGAAAGAGAAAAAGGAAAAGAAAATAGTGAGTGCTGTGTTAGTTTGGAAAATAGAGCATTTTTCCAGCATTGAATGATTTATCGAGATGAGCTAAAATAGTTTTGCATATGAGAAAGGACAGACTAAAAGCATTAGCCAATACATCAGAAAGAGGATGGGTGTAGTTACAAAGCCCGAGTCTGTGTCCTCCCTCTGAGGTGAGCTTTAAACAGATCTTTGATGGCCACAAAATGATATGATTATGCTAAACTGAAACGCGTGTGCATGCACGTGTTAAAGGTTTAGCATCACTTTGTCTCTTCAGTGAACTCACTCGCACTCACAAAAACCCACACACGTCTCAGTGCATCACACTCCTCCGTTCTCTATCTCCGGCAGTCTGTCCATTTGTCCGTCTGTGTCCATTTGATCAGGTGAACAGTTCAGAGGATTAACATATTCTCCACACAAGGCAGCTGAGCTCGTCTGACATTTGAAAATGGCTCACAACTTAGCCAGAAAATTACTGGGGTGTGAATAGTTGCTATAGTGGCCCCCTGAGGGAAGAAAGCATGTCGCTGCATTACACAGCTTAATACGATTTAAAGTTTTGATTGTTGAATATTCTTTTTTTCTGACTTTTATCTGATATCTTCCCTTTGCCTTCCTGCTTTATTTTGCTTTAGTTTTCTCCATCTCCTCAGTCCAACCTTGAACTGCTAAGCTATAAACAACACAGCAAAGGAGTCAGCATTGCTATCACAGCGAAATGTCATGATGCTGCACTGTCAAATAAAAGCTTTGTTTTAAAAAGGTGCTGTATGCGCCTTACTGTGGAAAACTGCTGATTACATCTGCATGCAAAGGAGATGCTGGTTGGGAAGCAATTCCCTCCGTTCACCTTACTTATACACATAAAAGGTGAGACTGGTGTTGATGGTTGCCATGGCAGCTTCTCATTGGATCGTTATTGCCACTGACAGTCAGCTGATAACTTAACACAGTCCAGTGATCAAGTTATTGCCAGCTCTGTTCTTGAAGTTGCAAAAATGTCAAAAAGCCAAAAAGAAAAACACGAAATGGTAAGTTTAATAGTTTGTCCTGCAGCCTATTGTGTGGTATTACGCAAATGTACAGATGAAATTAGAAAAGGATATTCGAGACAGACAGAAAGCCCCACAGGTTCTCAGCAAATGAAAAATGAAATAACATTATTCTAGATCTCATCATGGGAAAAGAATACATTTTCTTTTTCATTTTCACAGCTGACGGAGTTCTGTGAGTCGCATTTTGTGGCATATGATACAAATCTAATTTAACTATGCATAAGCAATATTGGCCTCTTTATTTTACAATACACAGCTCTGGGCTTTAGATTTGTATGAAATAATAGCTGCGCTAAGGCTGTCTGGTTTCTAGAGCTTCAGAACTGGACACTTCTGTATAATAATGTACATAACAGACATTTGTAAATAACAGTTTTAAATCAATAAAAGTTGAGCCTTAATATCCACATTTGAATTCGAGACAGAATGACTAAAATATGAGTTCAGTGAGCCATTCACTCACACTTCTACTATAATTAGACTCAAGGGACACAACTCATTGTTTTTTCCTCACTAAAAACAAAGAAAGAAAAAAACAGAACATCAACAGAATTTCATATTCGCCTCCAGGGGAGCAAAACTTCCGTGGCATTGCAGATTGGGGCCAGATTAAAGTCCAAGTATGGCTTCTTTGAACACAGGCCACATAAGGCTTATATGGAGACAAATGAACGGCAGAAATGAGAGATGACACTTGTATCATCATGTAACAGAGGAGACGGACTGTAGACAGACACACAACCAGACAAAAGTGTAGAGAGTGTGGACTGCACCAGGCTAATTGTCACTATGTAGTACAGAAGGGAGGAGTGATTGAGAGCCCTAATGGAATAACACACACATCCACCCTAGTGTGGCCACTTAAACAGAGGGAGGTGTGGGTACGTGTGAGTGACCACTGGCCAGATAATGGCGACCCATAATGCATTTTGTGGCTACATGGGCTGCGGTCACTCTCAGCAATGAGACCACACATATGGTTGGGATGGATAGAGTGGATGGGCAAAAAATACAGGCATAAAGAGGCGAGAGGAGAGGGGGAAGCAGAGTGGAGAGAGCATGTTTGTGTCAGAAAATGAGCCAGACAATGAGGTAATAAGCAATGGTAAAAGAGAAAGAAAGAGAAAGTGAGAAGAGGAAGAGAGAAACAGTTATAGTCTTACCATGTCAATGAGGCTCTCTTGGATCCTGTTCAGTGTGGTTCTCAGTCTGCTGCTGATAAGGCCCAGACCCGATGACTCATACTGTAGAATATACACACACACACACACAGTTAGTGTCTGCACCATGCACAAACATCTTTCTCTAAAAGAACACACACTTCAGCAGCGTGTGAAAGCACGCACGCACGCACACACACACACACAAAGCAACATCTGCTCTCGTCTCACGTAGCCGGAGACGAGAGAAATCTTTACTTTCTGCTTCAAGTCGACTCCAAAAGAGGGAGGAGTGACTGGGAGGAACAGACATCCAAGTCAGACAATCACACTGGCTACAGGAGGTGACAGACGAGAGGTGAATGAGGAGGGGGGAGAGGGGGAAAGCACAGCAAACTCAACATCTAAATGCTTCTGAAATCACTTTCAGATGTGCCGGATGTCACTTGAGAAAGCAAACCACACCACACAAGTGTTGACTAATATTTTGGACTCACAAGGCGGGGACAACCTTGTGTATTAGTCATGATACTTGCTGAGATCTACTCTTACCAAGCAAGCAGGGCCCACCACCCTGGCGGTGCCTGCCTCTCTGCCACCGTGAGTTGGCAAAGACGGGCTTGGGACAGGCTATGGATGACGAACGGACAGCAGAAAGGAAAAACAAGAAGCAAAATCTCAAATTTAAACAAAATAACACTGTGGAGGAAGAATTACAGAACTGAAAAAAGTATAAACAAACAAACAAACAAAATCTGATTAGTAGAGGTAATGGGTGGAATTAAGTTTCTACACGTCTACACTATTCTTGCCTCACATTTAAATGGCCTTCAATGTAAGAGCCACAACAAAACACTGTTTTAACTAATCAGAAACTGCCAGGCAAGGTACGGAAATATCCAACTGTCGTTAAAACTCATTACCAGTATACATGGTAGCTTCCTCCTTTTACATTAACTGGCACTTGTTCTGAAACTGAAACATACTTCCAGTACAACAGTGTCCCTTTTACATCTCTCAGAGGTGATGCAAAGCTTGCTGATGTTTGAGAATTAGGTGTCACTGGTGTGTTTGTCCTTATTCTCTGTGTCTTAGGGACTCGAAAAGCAAAGAGCGAAGAGTTCAAAGCTTCTTGACAGTCTACTTCAAGCATGTTTTAAAGCTTTCAAGTTGGATTGACTATTTTTATTATAACATCCAAATTAGCTCTTGAAACCTGTGATAAAAATAGGGGCTCACTCATCTCACTGCATCTCATGCAGTGTGGGGCATTCAAAATCAGCATTCAAATTGACAACAGTTTAAAAAAAGAAGTGAAAACAATACAATAGCTGCTGTAATCTAACACAATACAGGTGACACAGGTGTACAGATGTGCACATGGTACAATGGTAAGACAGTATGGTTGACAAATTAACACATTAAAAGGGGAATCCCACTGGTGTTGCACACAGTTCAGTTTACTACACAGTTGTATAATGTCTTCTGTGTCTCTGGAGCGAGCTTTCCAAGGTTTGAAAAAATAACCATAAAGATGTCATCAGGATAACGAATGATGCTATTGAGTTGCATTATGGGAAATGTAGGATCAAGTGTTTTTGGAGCATTTTGAGTCCTCCAACTTTAGTGAAACACTAAATTGCTAGAGCACCCCTGACCCCTGACCCTCATCATCAAGGAGTTAAATAGCCTTGCATTAAAGGAAAAAACTGTGACTCCAAAAATAAGCTACCAGTGAAGAACCAGTATTTTATATTATAGTCTTAATTCACCTGAGCCAGGCTGAATTATCTGACAGAAGATAGAAAGCAATGGGGGGTTATTTTATTTTATTCTACATCACAGGTGACGTAAATGGTATAAACACTTTGACTTGCACATATGCTTGCAACATCCATGACGAACTGTCTGTGGGAGTCAGGAGTCGAGAATGAAAAATAACTATTTCTTGCATTATTGCTTGTTTTTTAGAGAAGCCATCTATTCAAGTGTCTCACACTCTCCTGATCTGCTCTCTCTCTCCCTGCAGCTCTTTCCTACATCATTGTTTTGAGAGCCAGCCTCTCTCCTCACTCCTTTCTGCCATCGTATTGCAAACAGAGTGACACAGTACATAGTTTTCCATCTTTATCTTCCCTCCATCTTTCAAGTCTTACTGTCTTTCTCACTATATCCTCCTTCTGTCTCTTAAAGACCGACACTTGAGTGAAATATCCAGGTTAAACCCACAGGGCACAGCTTTCCATAATTTTCAAACATTCATCACTTTCCCAAAAAACTGTTCTGCCTCTCAGTCCCAGCAGCAGAAAGCCCAGTTATTAATGGCGATGGAGAATCTGTGAGCACATAATGCATCTTTAGCATATCTGTGACAGAGTCAATAGTGCAGCTTGACTTGACAGGGCCAATATACACAGATAATGGGGTATTTACCCTTTTGAATATTAATGTCACCCACACTCATTACTCTTCAAATGCTGAATGCAAGCAGCTCCATCTTGATTCCAGTGGTGTAAAGAGAGCAGAGCCTAGGTCAAAATACCAGCATATATGCAAAGCAATTTCCATAAGCTTTTTAAAGATTCATAGGGACATTAACATTTTACTGTAGGTGCCTCTTTGAGTGAGACTATTCATGATATGTGTGGGTTCATGAAATTACTCTTAATGAGGACTAGAGGTGCAGTGTAAAAAAAGAGACAGTGAGAGTTTAAGAGGGATGAAGACAGACAGGTATGAGTGGCATGGGAGTAATGAGAGGAAAAAAGTATAAGCAATGAAAGATGAAAGGAGCAGAACATGTAAGATTAAAGGCAGAATGAGTGGGATTTTCCCAAAAAGCAATGTATAGACTCATACAAAAATAATCCCTCTCAATCATCACCCACTAGAAGTGTGTGGCGGTGTCTGCATCTGCAGAGACCCTGCACTCTGCCTGTATTTTCTTATTTTGCTGTGTTCGGGTTTCTGGGCGTCGACCTTTGGGCGGTGGGAGTGTACCCCCCAGCCAATACCAGCACGCAAGGTGTGCGGGCCGGATCGTAAGCAGGCATTAAAGAGGAAGCTACAAGTCGCGTGACATACGGTATATGTGTAAAGAAGGAAAAGAGAGTTTAAGACGAGGTAGACGGTGATACAGAGAAAGGCGACAGAGAGAATGTGATAGAAACACACTCACGTACTGTACATGGACCCAGAGTAGTCAGATAGAGACCATGAAAAAAGTGACTGCTTGACAAGTTGTCAATTCACAACCAGTGTGTCACCTTCCATCATCTCCCCATTATACGCACACAAACACAGCAATAATCTGTATCGGAGTGGCCCCCGCAGAGTGCTCATCCTCCTTATCTCTTCCACCTCGATGGGACAGAAGTCATTTTGCTGCCATCATTACTACTTCCCTGAGGGCGATACTGACACAAATGCTGTTTTCTTTCTTTGTGAGGCTCAGTATAAATGACATGATAGTTGTTAGATGGGGGGACTCGCAGACTGTAACCTATCGTTCAACTGAAATTTTTACTGAGACAGACAGCAATGAGAAAAGATGGAAGCAGTGGTTATTTCCCACCTCAGTGTATATCATCTAATGAACATAAAAAAGCCATCTTCAGAAATAATTTTCTTGAAGCACCATCCCACTGATGCAGCAGAAGGAATATTATTACTATTATTATAGTAACTGCAGGTATTGCAATGGAAAAAAATAAAACTCCTAACTAACTAGCTAGCTAACTCACAAGCTCACATCTTTATTTTTAGTAGTGCTGTAAGGGATATATTTTTATAAAAATAAATAAATTAATTAAAAAAAACGACAGCAGAGAGATGACAGGAAATGAGGGGAGAGAGAGACGGGAAACGACATGCCGGACTCAAATCAGAGATGTTACAGTTCATTGTTGGCACCTTCAACCTCTAGGCCACCAAAGCACTCCAACTGTTTCACACACCGGCAGCATCTTGACACCCGTAGACGCATCAGGATACGCCACTGTTCTATTTCCCAGCGTCAATGCGCGTCAACTCTCCAGATAAGCAGTGATTTCAACACATCTATTCCCCAGATCGCTACAATAGTTTGACAACCTGTTCTGTCTATACGATGCGTGTGCCAGTGTATAACACAACACTATATGAAGCAGTCGGTATGTGTTGAATTCAAGATTATAAATTCTATTTTACAGTATGGAGACAATGAAGACACAAACTGACACAGTTGATATTAGAACAGTCGCAACAGAAATACCAAAAATAGATTTAGTCACAAGGTTTTGCTGCAAATCTGTCTTTAAAGAGTAACTGCAGTCTAATAATCATGATTGCCCTGCCAACTAGAAGTGACAACATTTGACAACCTTTTCCCCACACCCTGTGCTGCAGTTTACAGTGTGTAATCAAACAGTAGTGATTCAAAAATACTCTACCATGTCATTGCGTCCAAAGAAGGTGTATACAGCGTACAGGTAGTAGTCGAAGAGCTGTGACACACAGTGGATGACATCGAAGGCAATCGGCTTCAGAATGTTCATCATCTGCATATACTTCCCTGTGAGGAGAGGACAGCAAATAAGTGTGGGTTTGTTGGACATCATGCTTCATGTGTTCCTGGTTGTATATCAGGGTGTGACACGGTGGACACACATATTAATATAATGTAATATAATATAATATTAGTATCATTTGTGTGTTTTTTTAACTCTGTATCAGTTTACAAGGAATGAAATTGTTCCGTTCTTAAGTAAATCTTGTAGGAAATGAAAAGAGTTAAACTACAGTAAGTTAATCATGGTGGAACCACTTCCTTTAGGGAAAAACTATTAGGGAGCACATTACATTTGCATACACTTGAAGGCCATGATTTCATTTAGCAGGAAGGTAATAAAAGCAATAAGTACAGAGGTACAGGGGTGTAACAAGGTTACCACTGACTCAGAACTGATGAATGGGGGGTGGGGGGTTGCCACTGAGACAGCACTATTTCTCTCACACTCTCATTTTTCACGCCCTTTCTCTTGAATTCTGCACCAAGAACTGAGGGAACAATCTCACTCCATCAAAGAGCTGCAGAGATTGAATTAGAAGTGATTGCTTGGAATCAAACTTTGGCTTTTCATTCAGTTTGCCACCTTAAGTTTTGCCACACAACTCTAAATCAAGACAAAAGAAAAAAGACAATTATTCTGTTTTGTACTGTATATGCAAGAAAATTTTGAAGTCTGAACAGAAAAGGGACAAATACTTTAAATGAGGTAGCAGCAGATCTGTATCAGCCTGAGTTGTTAAATTAATTCTTATAGCAGGACATTTATTCCACCATACAACCACACAGGAAAGATAACCGCTTTGTCTAATTCCTTTTCACACATGAAAACCACATCATGAGGGTCACATCACCAAAGGGCACGCTTTGCCCAGGAAGGGCCCAAAGTCTTCAAAGCCACGTCACAAAGATGCGTAAGCACCTCTTTGGAAACAAAAGGTCAGAGCCCAGGGCGAAGGCTAACCATTATGAGTGCAGCTAAGTCACACAGGTAGCAGAGGAGACCCGAGCGTGCCCATCGCAATAAGCAGCTGGCTTCATCTGTGAATAAATGGAAATCGTGCCAAAGAGGACACTCACTGTGGCTGTGTCTGGCTGCTCTCAAGTGAATGTGTCAAGAGTGTGTATGTGTGTGTGTGTGTGTGCAGGACTGACCGACAAGCCGGATGACGTTGAGGGTGGTGTTGGTAAGGATCGGTGCATTGGTTTTATTAAGGTTGTAGTCGGACTTTTTCTTGCTTCTTATGGTCTCTCGGGACACACTGAGGTGGAGGTGAGAGAGAAAGTAGGGTAGAGTCATGAGAAAAGGAGAGACTCAGTAATGTATGTTAACATCACTAATCCTCAGCAAAGATTGGCCAGGTTCAAAACCTCAGTGGGGGTCAGAGTCTTGTAATTGATCAATCAGAACCCTTTACACAACGCAGGAGACACAGCGGGACCCCAGTGGTGAAGTCTCTGAACTGGTGATCCTGGAGCACCAGACCCCTGACACTGATCATTGAGCCATATTAGCCTGCTATCATTACATGGGCCTTCTAATTTCTGGATGTGACCATGCGACCCATTCAATAATTAACTATTAATGATTCCCCCGATAAGAATGGAAAATTAGCATTTTAGTGACTATAGACTAATGTCAGGTTAATGTACATGGAGAGCAGGAAATCGAATGTGGTGAGAGTTAAAGCAGAAATATCAGGCACGTCAGACCTGTGAAATAATGAGACTCAACACTGAGCACAAACATCACGGTACCATTAATAAGTCATTGCACATTACATGACAGGAAATGGTCATTATAACAAGGCTTCTGTGATGAGGAGCTACTGAATAAGTAATAGTATTGTATGTATTGTTTCCCGTGCAAATCCGGTGTAAAACTTAATGTCAGCTCTCAGATATGCACACACGTACGCACACAATCCTAGGTTCTTAATAATTTAGTCCACCTCGTACACATACAGTTGGTTTACTGACAATAACATTATAAAGCGAAAAAAGAAGGTTATAAAATTCAAAACTCCATCATGTGGAATCAAAATCATCCAAATTTACATCTATTTGAGAGGAAGACATAAATAATTACAGCTATGGCATGCTAAGATTAGTGTGCATTAATTATATGACCTCCCTGATAATAAAATAAACAAAATACTAAATTCTCTTTCAAATGAAAATGAATCATTTTACACAAGGTGCAGAGGAGCACGTGATCGCCTGCGTCTTTATTAAACAGCGACTAATCTTTCAATAGTCACTAATCATGTAGGCGGAGGTGGGAAGAAAGAGAATTTTTCATGGGTAGACAAAAAGCTTTATACAAGCTTTCTGCCTACTTTGCAGGGTTAGGCAGAGGTGAGCTAAAATTGTCATCAATAAATGTATGAAAAGAGGCGTAATGCATGACTTCACATCCTTTTAGAAAAAAAGACACAATGACATATTGTATTTTGTGTCTGTGATTAACATTTACTTATTTTTCTTGTTCACTTACTTTCATACATTTTGAAATACCTAGGGGTAGAAATGATGGACACCTGGATAAACCACGTAACTTCACGTCATACCCTGAGCTGTGTGTCTTCGGAATAGCATGGTAAAACAATTTGACTTGGAACTGACCTCTTGAGGGGGGCATCACCCGTCTGCTCGTCAACGTAGTCCTGCTTGAGCTCCTCGGGGACGTCACTGTCGCTGTCGTAATCTTGATACACACTCTTCTCCAGTTCATCTGACTCGTACTTGACAGAACAGATGGAAGTCGTAGAAAATGAAGGGCCAGTGCAGAGAAGAGATACAGTGTAAAGGAAGTGAGTAAAAGAGATAAAAACACTGTTACAACATGTGGTGAAACTTTGCTGTGCAAGTGTGAAAAAAAATTGATGCCATGGGGAAATCGTGTCACTGCTGTTGATCAGATAACACACTTCACTTAAGGTCCATGAAGGCTTTAAAATAACATTAAAAAAGGAGAAAAAGGTGTAAAACCAAATTGTGTTAAAGGGCTGTGATTAAATTATCCAAAACATTAATTGAAAAGGAAGTGTAATGACCCCATCTTTTAGCCCTAATGGGTATGTTCGCCTCCCAGTGAAGAGTTCAGTTAAAGCCCTCCTAAAAGAAGACAATATTTTCTTTGTCCTTAACTGCAAGCTCAGGCAACACAACAGCCATATAGAAAGGATTACGAGCTCAGGAGCAAGTCAAGCTTGGGCCTATGTAAGCCTAATATGTTAGATAGTGCAAAATTGTTTTTGATGTTGAGCCTGAAAGGAAAATATATCAATATATAAGGGCATCTGTGTAATCTCCTCTCTCCATTCTTGAAGAGAAATACTGTTTCGTTCCACAAATAAGCCTTGAAGGAACAACTAACTGACACTGGATTGTAGTCATAGGAGGAGCACATGTGTCTAACATCCACAGTACTAGGCAATATTCTCTGGATCACTGTTTCAATGCTATAGATATCTGGTTGAACCTCATAGAAGCCTTCACAGATGTGAGGTTTGTTTTCTTCTCTTCATCTTTTGGTATCACTACAGTACACTTCAGTATTTATGCACAGAAAAATCCACTAAAGTTAAAGAAATGCAGAGGCTCAGGCTGCTGCTGCTAAGTAGCTAACCCGTCCAGCTAGCAGCACCTCTGCCCTACAGCAGCAATGCTACCGAAGCAATTTCTACTCTGCCACGAGGATTGTTGCAGTACCACCGAGGCAGTGCTTGTGTGTGTGATAACTCAGACTTGAAACTTTCCTCAAGGAAGAACTGGGCCCTGACTTCAGACTAGCGTAGCCGCTAGCAGTACCTTGCTAACACACATACTGTAGGATATCTATTGATTCTCCTGTTCCTTCTTAACCGCACAATAGAAGACAGTGTTTGGCTGTTGTTTAATATAACTGTTATCTATTGTGTTTTCAGATTCAGATTTGTCAGGCAAACAGGAGCGCTTGCTTTCAGTTATTAGACAAGACAGGAGGCTTAAACTCTTCCACAAATCAAGCTAGGCTTGTCTTCTGGGCGCAGCTGAACAAAGCATACTGATAGATGTGCAGTCAAACAGGCTCACAAAGAAAAAGAATGACGATTTCTCTTCTCTGTCAATTATCTATGGCATTCAACTGGCAGGCCAAGTAATTTCACTGGACAACACAGACTGCCAGTGAAACTGAACGGCACCATACTTAGCAGTAAAGGTGAAGTGCTGCCTATTCATAATTGACACAAAATTCAGAGTAGAAAATGTGTTTCTAAGAAATAAAAAGGTTTCCAATATTGGAAGGCTTGATACTACACTAAAATAGCATACTAGGAAAGTAGTGTTTGCTGAGGAAAATGATTGAATCCTGATGGATGATGGCACCAAAAATTCATAGAAAAATGACTACATGACAAAGATGCTACATTATTACATACAGCTCTACTCTTAAGTTTATTATTTGCCTTGTCGCTGGATCCCGTAGGTTGAATTTGCTATTTAACAGCTTATATTACATGTTAGACAACGCGTCAAAGTGTTATAATAATCATGGCAGGTTCTGATCTGGCCTTACACCGTTAATAAAAGCTTGTTACAGCCCTGGTGATTACAGTTTGAGGGCTGCTGTAAACCACTTAATGAACCACAGTGATTATGTGCCAATGAGTCAACTTGTCTCTTTATTAACTTGTTTAGTGACACACCTCAACAGGTAGCCTTGTTAATTAGACATACTTGTGTAAGTGGGAGCACCTGACTGGTGGAAAGAATTAACAACTTGACTGAATTAGCCGATGTGATCTGTACACGGTCCACATAAGGAAAGACAATACAATGTATATGATGGACAACAGCAAATGAGCAAAACTATCACTGTCTTTCATGTACAGTATAACTATAAATTGCCTTTGCAGCCTTTTGACTGACTGGTCAACACATATGTCACACTAATACAATTAATTCCAAATCATTAAGCAGGCCCCAATTGGAAGCCTTTCCTTGGCACTTACCCCGTTAGATGCCAGCACATCCTCTGTCTCCTCCTCTTTGTGCTCAGCATGCATCTCAAAGGGGTTTCCCTCCTGAAGGTACTGCTGGAACAGAGACTGCTCCTCCTGAGCCGGGCTGGTCGAGGACACAGCCTGTCTGCTCGGGGAAACGGACGGAGAACGACACTGGCCCATGAACTTAAACTCCTGGATTGGAGAGGACGGGACGAAAACACACAAGAGACGGATGTAGGTTCATGTTTGGTAAAGTTAGCAGATGAGGCACACAGGAAAAGAAACTGAGGTTTAGAGACTTTTTCAGAACTGTGTTATCAATCATACTATCTTACAAAAAAGTCAACAATATACAGCAATCATGATTAGGTAGAAAACAGTGGTAGAAAATAGAAAATATAGTGTGGACATCCATGAATGACGCAACCCAACAGGTGCGTGTTCTCCTGGAAATAACTTGGCCCAATTACAGAAACACAATCAAACTGCATCATTTTTTTCGTTTGTTCTCCTTCAAGTCCTTGACCTTCAACAATGGGCTCTCCTTAGGCTGTCCATGGTGTTATGCATCAAACCTTCCTGTGCATTTTTCCTCCTATATTGTACATGGTCTCTGGGTTATTCTGAACCACAAACCGTTTGTTTTGAAAATGACCACAGTGACTAAAAAGATGAGAGTCTGATCTAAAAATACATATATTTCATGTTCATAGTTATGTTACTTTTCATAGCACTAACAGTCTGTTAAATTCTACACAATGTCAGTGCCCAGTGGGGTTACAGGGTTAAAAAGCATTGTCTTACCTGTAACTGTTTTAAGCTTTAATATTTTTAATGTCAGCTAGGCTTTAATATACATTGCCCAAGCAAGACAGACATGAAGCGAAAAACAAGATGTATGAAAATGAAAAAATCAAACTTTGAATGAACTCCATTTATCTTTCTGACATCTCTTTCTTTCCATTTATCATTTCTGCTTCTAAGTGAAGTGAGCTGAACATGTTGCAAGCACAATGATCTTTGCTTTGAGTAGGTTATAGTATATATATATCGAAGGGATACCGACAATACATGGTTGTACATGATCTACTTTAGGCTCTGATATTCAAGATTTTATTTTTAACTGTTACTCATGAATGTGAAATAAAATCATCTAACATACACACCATAAAGGACAACAGCCTTTTTTCTTCATCTGCATATGATGTGCAGTGAACTTCACTCCTCCTATGTATGATACACAGGCTGACACACTTGCTCACACACACACAGAAATCATTGAGCAGGATCCCCTGTGTTTGATATCCTTATGCAAATTTCACTACGCTGGGGGTGTGCGATGACTGGCAGTGTAGAATAAATGAACGCTGCCATGCTTCACTTTCTCGCCTCAGTGATGTGATTCTTACTCACATGGAGCTGGGCGATGTTAAAGTTAGACTTGACTGGACACAGTTCCCACGTCTCATTTTCCAGAAACATCCTCAGCTCTTCCAGTCGTGCCCTGAGGGGTTGAGAAGAGAGAAAAAAAAGGAACAGGGATGGAGTAAAAAAAAAAAGACAAGAAAAGTTAAAAAGAGGAAGTCAACATCTGTCCATTACTGACCCCACTTTGTATAGAGTCCAGATTAGTCCAGTGCTGACATAAAAAAAAAGGCCTGCAAAGATCACTGATGCGCAGTGAAAAGGAAGAGGTGTGAGTGGGTGTGTGTAACATGTTCACAGCTCAAGACAGCCACCATGGTGTTCACCCGCTGGGTCAATATCAGGTCTTTCTGTGTGAAATGTCCGAGCAGTGTTGACACTGCAGTACCCCTTGTTACTTGTCTTAAAGGTGTTTGAAGTATGATGAGTGAAAGAACATGAAACAGTGGCGAGAGACAGGGAAGCCTTGGGGTACAGAAATAAAGAAGGGACATCAACTGCAACAACTTCAACATTGTACACTATGCTCAGTGATCTGTATTTAAACTGGTCATTTTGCATTTCCATACAGTTATACTTCTCAAATGTAGTGCATTGAGAATTAAAAGGACATTAAAACTTTGAAAACATTTCACTCAGAGAAAATGAGTTGGGAACATAAAATCAGAAATGACCAACAGCGCAGCTCTTAGATATTTATCATGTCAGAAGCCTGACAAAGTCATTCTGTCCTTTGCACCCGCAGGCCAACAACACACCCCCCCCCCCACACACACACACACACACACCCCACCCCCGACTGAGAGCGTTACTGGAGGCAGCTGCCAGACAAATACAGTCATCAGCCAGTCAAAGTTCACTGATGGGTTATCTCTTTGGGAATGACACCCGGGTGGAAAATGAATCAAAGCTAATAGTAAAGATGATGCACCCTGGAAGCCTCCTGCCAAACAGTGTGGATGTGTGAGTATGTGGTGGGGGTGCATTCATTAATGGTGTCCTTCTTCTTCTTCTTCTTCTTCTTCTTCTTCTTCTTCTTCTTCTTCTTCTTCTTCTTCTTCTTCTTCTTCTTCTTCTTCTTCTTCTTCTTCTTCTTCTTCTTCTTCTTCTTCTTCTTCTTCTTCTTCTTCTTCTTCTTCTTCTTCTTCTTCTTCTTCTTCTTCTTCTTCTTCTTCTTCTTCTTCTTCTTCTTCTTCTTCTTCTTCTTCTTCTTCTTCTTCTTCTTCTTCTTCTTCTTCTTCTTCTTCTTCTTCTTCTTCTTCTTCTTCTTCTTCTTCTTCTTCTTCTTCTTCTTCTTCTTCTTCTTCTTCTTCTTCTTCTTCTTCTTCTTCTTCTTCTTCTTCTTCTTCTTCTTCTTCTTCTTCTTCTTCTTCTTCTTCTTCTTCTTCTTCTTCTTCTTCTTCTCTCTCTCTCTCTCTCTCAACTCATATTCTCTTTTTCAGTACAATTTCACCCCGCCTCACCTCCATCTCATCACCTTTAACCTTAAGATGCACCCCATCACACCTCTGTGTCTCCCTCCTTTGCCATTTTGTATCACAGGATTGAAGCTTATATATAGCATTCTGATACTTAAGAATCTTATCAATGACTCTTGACAGGTAATCACAACACTGATCTATGCAAATAACCTCTGATGATGTGGGGCTGTCTGTGTGAAAGCATACATATTCATGCAGTTGGCAGGGGGTTATGTAATCAAGATGTGAATGCGCTTCCAGCTCAGTGAGTGTCACAGTGTAATTACACGTCGACTTTTGAAAAGGGTTACACTGGGAATAGAGCATGATCAAGGCAGCCAGTGGCTCTGACTGTGTGTCAAAGTTTCTGTCAAGCAGTGAAAACCCCCTGTCCACAAATCAGTTTCATCTGCCTTCGTCTAAACAATTTTCTTTCAATGATATTGATGGACTGCACATGTCAGATCAATGCACTATGTCTAATTGTTCACACACAATCAATCCCATCAGCCCTTTTAAATAACAGAAATTACATCTAATTACCAGATGACCCAGGTAATGATCCAGAAGCAATGGGAACGTCTTACCTGTGATAATTTTTAAAGTAGTTGATACTCTGGCGTTTGATGGACTCCTGCAGGACCTCTGACTTACTGCCGCAGAACTCCTCGCCAACCTGCATCAACCTGGTAGAGAGGGATGAAGGATGAGGGAAGTTATGACAGAGAGAACGATGAAGGCAGAATTGAGAAGGAGGAAGGGGAGAAATAAGGTATCTAATGGAGCGTGTAGTGAACAAGTGGACTCTTTGATGGCTGCCGGTTGAACCTTTAAAGCCACCTCTTGGCGGCTGTGCTTGATAATGACTTTATTTTGCAGTGCACATCGATCTCCAGATTTCTACACATATATGAATAAAGTGATAAAGTAGTTATTTTTAGGTTTTATTGCAAAACATATATAAATGTCACTGTACTGTATCATATGTGCTTCTACATAAACAATCCTTAAAAGGTGTACTTTTTTGCAGTCAAAAATGTAAATGTGATTTTCTAAATTTATTGTTCACATTATTTTATAATTCAATAAAGAAGAAAATCTAGAGACAGCCTTTTAGCCTCAAAGCCTCTGGAGGATGATCGCTGTGTGTTTGACTGACAGCTGAGCCAGCAGGGGCACAGAGACACGATGTAAACAGACCTGCTCTGGTAACTTGCCAGTCAAGGGACAGACAATGTGCTGTTAGCAGGAAAAGGACCACACAATGCTGCATCTACAGTAAGCAGTCTTAACGGACACACTTTCAGGTAGCTGAGTAGGTAAACAGCTGTTTCACTATATGAAAAGATTGTTTCATTTACAGTATGTGCACAGGTAACTGTCACAGCGGCTTCATTAGAGCAACACTGAATGCAAATGTCTCCCTTTTGGGCAGTGATTTGGGCCATAAGACCTCACATTTAGAGGGCAGATTAATATGATCATCACATTATTCAGGTGGTCTACTATATAGTAATATACTGGATTCTACTCACAACCTTGTCTGTTTTAAACTCAAAAGATTCTGACTCCTTCCACCCACAAACTTGTTCCAGCCGAGTACAGCCTACACACAGTACCACATACTGTAACAACAAGCTGAGCAGCACACAGTTTGACCACAGTTCAAGAAATGTGTGTGCACTTCCTATTTGGTGTCCATTAATGCAAAATAAACTGGAGCATCAAATTATTATGATCAGAGTTAATATAATCAAAGTGTGGTGTTTAAATGGGTTTGGACATTATAATTTCAGTTTGATGTGCATATAAACAAAGTGTGTGTTTGTATGTGAGTGTATTTGCATAATTTGAGTCAGTGAGTAAATGACAGAGCAAATGAGTATTGTGAGAAACAAGAGGTGGAAAAAAGAGAGACTGCATGTGAAAGTAGATCAACCTGAAAAAGAGAAAGAAAAAAAAGAGACAAGAAGGAGAAAGGGACAGCGATAGCAAGATAATGAAGACCAATTAGTGGAAACAAGGATGAGCTGGCTGCTCTGGCCCCACGGCGTACCTGCTGATGACATCCAGTACCACTATGAAATCGTCGTATTTGAAGTTTGACATGTCCGTCCCAAGAATGTAGGCCTTAACTTTCAACTGCACATCCTGGAGAGAGAAGTGAGAGGGACGGGGTGAGTTGTGGGAGGAGAACTTGTGATTGAGCAACTCTGAGCTGAACAGAAATCTGGGAGAAAAATAAGTGAAAAGAAAAACTAGGAGAGCGGAGAGGGAGGAAGGAGACATGCTCAGACCACGAGAGAGAGAGTACACTATTCTTTCCAACCTGCCAGATCCGGGTCAGTCCATGCTCCAGCTTCTTCTTTACATAGCTTCGGTCCACCACCGACTTATCCGACTCCGCTGCCGCTGTGTCATCTAGGGGTATTCAAGCAAAGCAGACAGACGGATTCAAAACTAATAACAAGACTGATAAAATTATATTTCCCCTTATCCGTTTTATTTATCTACTGTTTGACTGTGTCATTTCAGCATGACTCAAAGGATTTAATTTACTCATTTCAATGGACATCTGCACAATGATGCATGAGCAGACTGGATCCAAATTCATACAAAAGTAAAAAAAAATAAAGAAAAAAAAGGCTATTCTTATGGTTGATGATGAAGCAAATGAAAAACTATCCCTTTGATAATTGTAAAATATGATGAAGTATTGTCAAAAGTCCTTCGTTGTTAGTTTGACCATATAGCCAGCCTGAATTTTAGCAGAAGACTTTCTACTTTCTGTAGCGAAGTGGTTGTCAGTCAGCCTCTGACAGGAGCGTAGGTCACAGAGTCCCTCAAGAGAGAGAAGACTGCCAGCAACTCAGAACACCACAGGACAATACTGGACGACACTTAAATAAGGTGTTGAGGTCCTGTTCGCTGTCAGGCAGTCAGAAAATGAAACCAATATTGCCGGTGAATGTGCTTCCTCCTCTAACAACAGCTCACGATCCTCTCTTTTGTGTTTTTTTCTTCCTCTCACCGATCAGATTTCACACCATGTGGTGCATAGTGGCTGCAATACTTTCCTTTGGCTGAAAATTGCTTCAATCAGTCTAAAGCTGCTTGCTCAGTTTGAAGCGGATCTCCATCAACAGTGAGCCTGCAAGTCAACAAGCAGGTGGCTGTCAATCCCACAGTGAATTCCTTTAATGTATTGGGAAGACAGATGGAGACGTATCTTGGTCATGATTACCCCACTGTTAATATTTGGGTTTGTTTTTGTGGTTTGTCTGTCTTTTGGTATTGGGAATAATAATAATAATAATAATAATAATAATAATCATCTAAGTCTTCATATCTATTCAGAATATAAGATAATTTACTTTTATCTGGTTCATTTTCCTTCAGGATATACAACATTTCAGAGGGAAAAAAATGACTGAATCCATAAAAATATAAACACATGGACTCTTGTGTGATGTGACATTTCTTTTTGATCCTGTTAAGGAAATTTCGATTTCTCCACTCTACAGTAAGGCCAGCTGCCTGGGTCAGATGCAGGGCTACTCCCCTCCTCGGGATTTAACGTCTCAAAGATACCTTCAAGGGAAAGATGCTTGTAGACATGGGAGCCTCAATCCCGGCTCTCTCTGTAGGAAAGAAAGGCCTTCCTGCCCACTGCAGCAACCTGATAACCAACAGTACAGTATACAATACCCCAAATGACGAGTCGTAATACATAATCACAGCAGCTTCCCAACAGGAGAGAAACAAGTAACTCTGGTTATAGCCCCATAGACAAAGGTCAAAGTAAAAAAAAGCTACAATTCTGCTGCAGCATCTGTTATTAGAGTTTCTTGTTACTTCTGATAAAAGGCATTCTCTTCAAGTATTGGACAAGAATGTCTATTTACAAGCAACCAAAACAATTTGGTGAATCAACAGAGTGAATCCATCTCCATGTGCGCAAATCACAGGCAGGGGAGCAGATTATAGATGAGAAAGACATTCAAGAGGCAAGAATTTCCAGTCTTCAGTCTAAGAGCACTAAAGAAAACAGAATATGTGTGGATCTTGTTGTGTCACACGCGCTGCCATTCATTAACCATTAAACCAGATGATGGTGAGATGCATTAGTCAGAGAAAACAAGGGAGACAGGCATAAATCATGGGCAGTGTTTTTCCTTTTCTGAAGCAGTGGGATGGTTGAAAGACCTTAAGTCTTAAACATACAAACACATAATTTAACTCGGCTTGACTCAGGCATCTCCAAGCTGTAGTCAAAACAGAGGAACTGTACACTGAACCTGCTGTGTGAGGCGTTTGTCTTCTGAGCAAGAGGATAAATATCTCTTACCATTTTGCCTGTTTTTAAAACAAGTAAACTATACACACGTCACATTTTCCAGAAAATAGAATGGTACTCAATAGCAACACTGCATATCAAACATACCCCTTGTTGTTCTGAGAATCAGTGGCACCAGAACACAAAACACACCCATTAAAAAAGTACAAACATAAATTTTATTACACCCACACACTGTGTATATCTAATTACATAAATATAATGACAGAGAGCAAGAGAAAGAGCAGGATGAAAGCTTTCAAACAAAGATTTGGTTTTGTGAGAGATTTGAAGTTGTGAGCGAGGACTTATTGAGCACCTTAAAGAAAAAAGAAACACTAAAAAGAGGACCTCAAGAGGTTTAAAGACACGAAAAACCTAAACCAAAAGATACAAGTAGTACTATGTAAATGTGAAAAAACGCAGGTAAAAGACTTAAGACGTCTGTATAAAGTGGGGATCAGTAAAAATAATAATAAACCTGGATTAATCAAAGCTCCTCAGAAACCTCTGCGTCTGTGAAGGTATTCCTTTATGGTGATAGAGACAAAAAAATACATTCACCAACATGAGGTGTTGAAAAATGAAGAGTCTAGCTGTAAAAAGCTGTGGGTGTTCAGGTGTGACACAAATATATGAAAGGGTAATCCTGGGATGGTATTCTTGACATATAAACAAATCATTCACACGTCACATCACAGGCTCCAACCAAGAATGTGTGCAATAATAAAAGACAACATCTCTGGTTCTGCTGCATCGACTTTGATACCACGGTTCATCAATCACTTAATCATTAACATCCGTAGTAGCTGATCACCTCTCTGAGAAACAAAGCGGACGAAGGACCTACCCAACATAGTCACAAGGTTTTCCTACTCTATTGTTCTTTTCCATCAGCGTGCATGTAGAGCAGCGCTTTACCCACAGGACCTGTGTTAATCATACTCTGAAGCATACAATTAGCAGCAGAGAGGATCTGCTCAGCCTGACTATGGATTCTGACAGAAGGCTCAATACACAGAAGACAAGGAAAAATCCTCGAGAGGAATTCATGTCAAGTTTTATTTGCTGCAATAGCTTGGAACAATAGGCTCCCCTTACACATCATTAATGGGTAAGCTCATGTCTCAGATTGTCCACTGCAATCATTTCAAGTTCAAACAATGTATCTTATTAAAACAAGTGAAAAGAAAAAAAACTGTCTATTGCAAGATGAAATCATCTGTTTCAAATACTTATTTAAGAAGTTTCCTAGAATAAAGTGTAATTTTCCTTCTACAGCAATATTCATGATCTGCTACGAACACTGCTAAAATGCTCACTGAATTTGCACTTTGCATTGTGTCACTATAACATATCAACAATCTTAAAAGCTAAATTTAAGCTTACATGTCTGTTTCGGTGTCTGACAGTTCGATTGCTTCAAGACACCTTTGTTAATAATCTTGAGAGTGCATCAAACCAGATTCATATATTAACTTGACCTGGTCAACCTGGTGTCTTGTCCCGAGGGAGAAGGAAGGCCTCTCCTGTTGCCAAGAATGCATAACGGCCGTTTTGAGCACCAGACCAGAAAGATTATTTGGTGGACAAGAGAGATACCACTTTCATAACATCAAATTTAAATTCTGGCGAGCAAGAATACCTCTGCACCCAGCTATGTCATGGACGTTTATCTTCTCCTCCCACCGGCTGATTGCAATCATCGCAGTCAGAAATGGAGTGATACACCTCATACCATTTCTTGGTGTTTGGATTTATATGAAATATATGGTGTTCTTCCTCATCTCGGGCTCCTACCTTCACTGGGAGTGTGCTCTTGATGCATTTGGTGTTTTTCAAACACTGTCCGTGAGACCCCAATAACACTGGTTGTAGTTTGAGTCATTAATAGGGACAGAACTGGTGAAAACAGTGGCCTGGGAGACATCGTGACATGGCAACTTGGCATATCTGGGTTTCATTTAATGAGCATAAGGGCAGCAGTGGGAGTGAGGTGGCGTGAGGAAGAGAGAGTAAGAACATTTGAAGAAGACAAAGTGAAACGGAGGTTGTGAAAACTGAGAGCCCTGACAACAGTGAGAGAGCCGTGACTGATTAACTGATGATACAAACCTGAGAGCATTGGGTGTGCCAGAAAGAGTAAGTCAATGGAGAAACGGAGCATGGAATCTGGGTGGGCTCAATTGATTAAAACTACAAACTCATAGGGACAACTAAGCTTGCAAAATGTCTGCCATTGTAATGACAGCTCCAAATTAGTTCATCTCTTAAAGAAAACACTTCATGGGTACAGTGTATATTGAGGCTTTACATGAGATTTCTGAATCCATAACATTTGCATTCCATTATTCTCCATGTGTACTCCCTTTTCCACCAATTTTCCACCAACTATATGCCCATCAATTCCCCATAATCTGAGGTTGTTGTCAGTGCAGTTGTGCAGTTTGTGTCACTGCTGACTCTGTTACTACAGAGAGGGAGGAAAATGTAAATGATAGGGAAAGCCACCCTTTGCCAATCCGTAGGTAGTAACCAGTGTTTGACCTTGTCCTTGTGGGTAATGTAAGTTGTTGGTGACTCACAGGACAAACACCTACAGGGGCCTGAGCTCCCCACTGGTTTCAAACTATGAAACTACTAACTACTAATAAAAAAAAACAGCATGTGCTGCATGACGTTGCATAAATATGTAAAGGTTTAGCAATGTGAGGATTTCCTCATACAAATTTATAACTAAATGGAATTGAAAATAGTATCAGATATTCCCCACAGATGTTGCAGAGTTAAAGGATGCTACATTTAAAGAATAAAGCAGTACAGCTGAATTTGACATGAACAAAATGATAAAGCAGACAAAACAGAAAACAGAAAAACGGTACTGGCCTGTAGCACTGCACCACATGGATAATAAATCCCACTTAATTTCAAGGGATTACATTCTATCACATTTTATACCCTTTACATTTTCAATGTATTTATTCAGTGATGATTTGGTGCAGTTTGAGCATAACAAATTAGGTTTTTGTTTTGTTTTTTTCATTTACATGCACACCTTAATGTGATGAAAGGCTTGGCCGTGCTGTTGTATGTAAATTCCAACCTGAAAGTCCTTTAAAAGGAGATGCACTTGAAGGACTTGCAAATAAGTCAAATAAATGAATAGACATGCTCTACTGTATAAGCAGGTTCAAAATATTGAGAGAAAACATTGATTAGATTGGTAGTCATGTTGACTTAGGGGAAGGGAGGTATGCATGAATAAAAAAGTATGAAGTGGGTCAATTGCAATATGTACTGGGAGAGGTCAGCAAACCATAGAAATATTATTTCACATCGCAGGCCCCCAGTTTAGTTTATACACCATGTTACTACTGAACACTAATGAGGTGTGAAGGCCAATTCTCACCCTGACTGCTGAAAACTGATCGTTTTTCTTTGTCACACCAGAGCAGAAAGCCTCCATACATTTCAATATTAGCCTACCCGGTTCATGCCCATGCTCTGTATGAACATGTAACACATGCACAAACTGGCCATGGTTATTTACTTTCACACACTCAAGTGCTCTCATACACACATGGAGCGACCCCTGTGCCTGACAGCCATCAGTGCTGATCAAACATGACAGGGGGTGTGCTACAGCAGCAAATCTATTTTGTCAGGTAGGGATACGACCCTGGCCCATATTAGTTACTGAAACAACCTTTCCTTTCATCAAGTGACGTGATTAATTACAAAAACATTACACTGACCAGCTCAATATATCAAATGGCCACAGCCCTAAATTCAATGGGATGCTCTTTTGGCTTTTCTCAATGAGGGGAGAGGTGAGATTTTGTGTGTGTGTGTGTGTGTGTGTGTGTGTGTGTGTGTGTGTGTGTGACTGAAAGAGGGGGGAGAGAGTGATCTTCAGTGGGTCTGACCGTTAGGACTCCTAAGGCCTCTTGTGTGAAATAGAGGTCATTGTGTGCGCAAAATACTCTTCACTAAATGAGATAAAGCCTGTAAAGTAAATCACTACTCTGACGGACCACACACACACACACACACACACACACACACACACACACACACACACACACACACACACACACATTGGGATAAAAAGAGAAAGGTGAGAGCCAGGACAAAGGCAGGGTCAGGGACACCTTTACACAAATGACAGAGGTAACAGCCAATCAAATAGTGAGATGATAGATGGGCCTCATGAAAGGGAATGTGGTGAGTGTCCTTTCCTCCCGCGAGGAGCATCGCATCTAATGAAGGATCCCGAGGACTTAGCATGTCACCAACCATCCAGGACAGCCTTGTGTCCTCATCCATTCCCCTAATGAATTCCATACAGTATGGAAAATGGAAATGAGCTATCTTTCGATACGCGACAGGAAGGTACCAGCTAATTTGACAGTTCTGTATTTGCAGCTAATATCCGACAGTCTTTGGCAAGACAAGTGATGTAAACAGTGATGAGGTGGAAAGTACTACAAACCAAATCTTTTCTTACACTGGTAAGAAATTCAACTTCTAGTGGAGCTTACTGCTAAACCGCAAAGTATGTATTGCCTTGACAACTCAGCTTCCTGGGGCTGATGTTTTCACATCTGGCTGACGGAAGGCAGGATGGAGAGAAGCAGCAACACAAGCAGGACTTTTCTTGTTGATCCAGACATAAGCTTTGGGTTTGGACAGATGTGGTGTTCAGTCGTCTTGCTGCTCTTAATGGTCCGTAACTTGAATGCAGCTATTCTGAGTTTCCAGTGGAGAGATGGTGCACTTCATACTGTTATAGTCACAAAATGTACCAAATGTAGAAAAAGAACAAGTAACTTGCCATTTAAAAAGAAAAATGCTATCACAGGTACAATTTTGGGTTCTAAATTGTATCGGAACGTCACTGAAGACAACATAAAAAAACAACCCCATGTGTGGAAAAAATTCATCAAAGGTTACATATTTGTGGCAAGTTATCTGCAAACACTCCTATTTGTATTAGCATGGAACGAGAGAATATTCAAAGTCATGCATAACACATTTCGATACATAAAAAAATGCATCATTCATGGTTAATCACTTGTACATATATTTATCCTTGAAACCATACAACTGGGTCATATCAATTCTACAATGTTAATTCAACTATGTGTGTACGTATCATTTATATTGATGCAATCAGGACTGTCAAACCAATTGAAATTTGATAATGCTAAAAACATGAATACAGACAAAACACTGTATTATTGCACCAAAGAAGGAGGCGTTTGACCGATGACAGTGTAATCAAAAGTGATTACTTCACTGACTCATTCAATGACCTCTAGACTGAAAGGGAACTTAGTAAACGCTGAAAAATATATGGCGCTTCAGTATCCGTACCACAACACTCAACACTCACTGAAGCACAAGCACACATTCAACACTCTCTTCTCTTTTCATACATTGGGGTTTAACCATTCCTTTATTTAAGCTATAAAGCTGCTAAACCTACTGTAGATTGAAATCAAACAGCCGGGAAAGAGTGACAAAAGCAGGTGACAAAGAGAAAAAAAAGGAAGGAGAGGTTGCAGGCACCAAATATTAGCTTGTGCAAGACAGAACAAGTAATGTGCTCCCTCTATGGGATCTGGTACATGAGTATCTTTTATTTCTGAATCTGTAATTGCACCAAGAGAAGATGGTTCTACGGGGAAGTGCGCTGCATTTTGGCAGGTCAGATCAAGTAGGGTAGTGTTGCTGAATATAAATGGGTTCTGAAACCCCCGAGGTCACAGGGTTAAATAGGTATTGTCTCTTACCTGGAGTGGGTGTGGTCTCCTGTTTGTCATGCTCCTCGTGCCACTGCATGGTGCGGTGGTAGCTCAGCATCACCTCCCACAATGCCTTGCATAGATCTGTCAGGCAGGGAATGTAGCTGTCCAGGGTGATATGCTGCCAACAGAAAAGTGATGAAAACAAGGTCACTGAAGCTCTTTTCTATACAGTACATTTATTCCTTATCATGTTGTGTATTCATTTATTTGTGTGTCGTATGTCTCTGTGTGCTTCTACCTGTATTGTATTTACCTAAAATAAATGATTTCAGAGTTATGAAACACACAGTGCTGAACTACTTTAACATAAATTACAAGATTCAGCAAAAGACTAAAGAATATAAGCTAATCCTCTGCCCTCTATGTTACACCCAATTAAAGCCTCCTTAAACTCATCATTCAAGGACTCCGTGTTGGAAAACATCTATTTCCAAAAGAAACGCTTTTATCTTATATGAGAGCTAATTAATGTTAAGGACTGAATGATTATAATTATTATTAAGAGGGTGTCTGACTAATACAGAGTATAGATGAAAAATGTCTCTGATGGGCACATTAGGTAGGCTATTATAGTATATGAGATGACGACTTGAGTTCAAAATGAACATGCACAGATGATAGATGATTCTCAATTGTTCCAATTGCATTTAAGTGAAATAAGACTTGTTTTTATATCTATTTTATCTGTGAGACAAACTATAATTTTAGCAGTCACATATAAAAAAGCAAATGGATCTCACAGAGCTATTCACTCTCAGGACAGATTTGTACTGTATGGTTATCATGGTAATGGCACTTGTAAAGTTCATACACATACATTTTCTCATATATGAGATTTTTTATGAGATTTAATATAATATCTCAGTTAGAGCTGTGTAACAAGCCCAGTACTGTAGATATATAATATGTCTACGCAGGTGGATAACCAATCGCTGTCTGTCATCAGAAAGTAATACATCAGCTATGAAATAATGTTCATGTGCCCAAGGCCGAAAGTGAGTTATTGCTTTAAAAAAATGGCAACTTTATTATTTCTGCATGTCATGCAGTACATGAGAGTAAGACATCTTAATTTATGAAAAGAATATATTAATGATAATTCTGCCGGTAAAATGGCTTATTTAATGATGTATTAAGAGAATTGTAATTTTGACCTCTCTCTTTTTTTATGACAAATAAATAATTATCTGCCTACCTACATACATGACAATATGACTTAACCCATGGACTAACTGTGACTCCTGCTTTGAGCTTTGTGAAATATCACAGTGGATATCACAGTGGAGCTAAATCCAAAACAAGAGAGCTAAAAATGTATGCACACATCCAACAGATGAACATTACCGATTCTGAGCTCTTAGGAGGCCAGACAGCCTGGAAAAATGCTTGTGTTAAATTAAAATTTAGCCCACCTAAGAAAAGTGCAGCTGGCACAATAGTAGCCACTGAAACAGTCCAAGGCTCTACAGATCAACTCACCTGTCAACATGTTCAGCGAAAATTCAAATTAAACGCTGCCAGATGAAACAGTGCTGTCGACAGCAGCCGCATTTTACTTTGTTTAAGCCACGGTAATGAAGTGTTTGTAGACCCCTGCTATCTTGCACAAAAAGCATTGTAAATTGCACACACAAGCCTCACACACTGCTGATTGCTGAGAGGCCCCAACTGTGTAAAACAAAATCTGAGTAAAGTCCCACACCTTCTTCTGGCTTTTTCCTCTTGCATGTCCGAGTCCCTGAGTGACAAATCACCACTTGCCAGGACAATCTCTCAACAGAACATTTGCTCATGATGCATCTGTAGACAAGTAGATTCACGACTGTAAGCCATTAGCAACAACGTTTCATGTGAAGTCTGCCATCTCAAAAGATGTTAATAACAGAGCTGTTGCCCATGGCATGAATCCACTGCTGTCAAGCCCTGGTGTTAGAGATGGTGCTATTAATTCAACAGCCAGACAAGGGTTTTTGGGGAGTTTTTTTGTTATCCGAATCAGGGGTCTAAGGACAGAGACATATGCTGTACAGATTATAAAGCGCCCTGAGGCAAATTTGTGATTTGTGATATTGGGCTATATAAATGAAATATATAAATATAATATAATAGGTCGGTTTTGGAGGTAAGGCGGTGCTTTTATACACAGTTACACGTTAAATACACATCAGACTTCCAGCCATCCATTCTCAATAGCACATTGACATGCCCCGCAAAACCTCCAATGTAGACAATCAATGCTCTTAACTGTGTAATAAATCCTCATTTAAATTTGTTTTAACTGCACTCTAACCTGAGAGGTTTATAATACCTTTGCTGCAATGGATATTAATCATTTGTTTTCTTACTGAGGATGTTTTTGTGACGATAAACAGTGGCAACTCATCTCCAAATTAACATTTCAGCAACAAACCTCTACACCGCTACGACCACAGCAAAATGTTCACAGTGATAAATAGCACAGTCTACTAATATGGAGAATTTTTAATTAAGTTTTTTATTTTTTTCATTTTCATTTTTTTGAAAAGCTATGTGCAGTCTATGGCACTGGTGGCATGCTCTGTCTAATAAAATAATTGAGCAACAGTGCTTCGGAGATAAACCTGAAATAAATATAACTGCAGTTAGAAACTAGACTCCAGCACCACCGGTCAGATAGTTAAGCTAATGGACCAGTTCTGACAAAACAAGGCTTACATTTGACATTCCATGTTCTCCACCAGCCAACCGTATCGCAGCAGCATGTTGCCAAGCAACTGGGGTGAGGGGACACGATGTGGGGGTAAGTGGTGTGAGTATACGTGTGTGTGTGGGTTAAGATCTTCAGTGAGTTTGATAAGAAGAAGTAATCTCAGCTACCTTAGCTACCTCAGCTACTACAAATATTTTGCTGGAGCCAGCCATTCACCTTGTAGGAGACAGACTTCTCAACAGGTGCAGTGATGGGACCTCGACCTACGCTTGGGATCTATTATGAAACAGCCATTTGGTTTTCTGAAGATAGTTACCCATCATTATCCACATAACACATGCCATGCCAAACTGTGTCAGGGAGGTTCTGAACAGACAAAGTGTGTCCAATTGTGTGTGTGTGTGTGTGTGTGTGTGTGTGTGTGTGTGTGTGGGCGTGTGTGTGTGTGTGTGGGCGTGTGTGCATGAAAGAAATTCCACACATTTTGCAAAAGAAATGTGCAAGGGAGTGCAGGCACCCTTGATTTAGCTGATCCACTTTCTTTAGGAAAAGACAATCAACACCCCCCCCCCCCTTTCAAAAAAGAACAAACAAACAGTTTAACCTGCAAGAGATCAAAAACGTAGTCAGCAATCTGTAGACCTGCTGTGCCAGCAAAGAAGCAAAGTACAGTACGCTCTCCTAAAGAGGAATCTCTCACACACACACACACACTCTTAAACACAACATGGTGCAAGTCTGTAAAGACAGTCTGGTTTAACTTTGAGCCAGCATATATATACGATACGTCCAGGCACTTAGGTGCAGTGGGTTCCTACGTAATCAGATCCATGGTAATCTCTTGAAATTACTTGGTAAATAAAAATTGTATCATAACCCTGCTCCTCCTGATTTAATCTACTGTACAGGAAATTATTTGTGGCTCTTTTGTAGCATTCGGGATGGCATAAAGTCTGTCTGTAAGTTAATAAAGGCCTCAGCAATTGAAAGTGACATGAACCTATTTCTTATGTATAATTTTAAGAGCAAAGGACACAATATAGAACCATGTGGCACATCCTTAAAGAGGAAAGAAGCTGGATTGCCCCTTCTGCTTGAGTTCTGTTGCTCAGGTAGGACTCAAACCACTTACTGATGCTATACTCAAAGTTTTTTTTTAATAAAAATAATAATGGCTGACACTATGTACTCCACATGCAGCTGTCAAAGTGCTTTAACCAGACGTAAATCCTGATTAGAGAATGTCGTAGGCGATTGAGATTTCACACAGGAGCATCTTTTTGATTATCTGCTTTCTTTTACATGTTGTACTTTCACAACATTTTACAGGCATATGTTGTGCATAATCACAACAACTTGTCACGTGCAACAACAAGGTTCACTGCACGTCAGCTTTGTCAAAGGCATTGACTAAGTCTCTGTGGGATTCAGAGGGAAATGTTTTCGTGGCTATTCAAACCACAGAATCCCCAGAAACACACAAGAATGATCCAAGAAACTAAAAAAGAAATATATAATGAATGGGGCATCCTGGCCTATGAATAAAAAAATCAAACAAAACATTCCTTTGGGGTGAAAAAAAAACACATTTCATGATAAACAGCTGCAGTCTTTAGATGTCTATCGCTACTGTGACAAAGTAATAACAACAAACTACACAAGACCAATTTCCTTCCATAAGAGAATGTTTGGCAGTAGATTAGTTTCATTCTGTAATGGAGCTATCTGCAGCCACGGTTAACTAAACACAATAGGCAAGCTGGCCTTTGGTGTCTGCATCCACTCCACAGCATCGCAAAATGGTCCATCCTTTAGATGTACAACTGCACTAAAGGTCAGTCTACATCAAAATAATAGGACGCTGCACAATAGAGAGTTGGATGGATCACTACGGTTACTGATGAACCATTGTTTGATATTGTTGGGGTGATTTCCTCTATCATTAGTTGAGCTAATGGCTTTGCGAAAAGGCTGAAGCCCCACTAACAGCTTCTAGAGGCTGCCATGTTCATTGCACCCTACAATATGACTTTCTGTTTTCCGTTTACATTTGCATATTTTTCAGTCTAGAAAGCCGCCAGTTGGCTGAATGAAAATCATTACTATAACTACTGTGGTATATACAGAATTAACAAGAAATACAATGCAGTGTTCAATGAAGTGTTGGCATGCAGTGCAGTACATAGTCCAGCCTTTACAGTCACCTCCTCTCCTATGAGAACCTCCTCTGATTCTGGGCGTGAACTGTCCTATTTCCATCAGGAGAAAAGTCAGACAGACAAGGGGATTGATAAGGAGTGAGGCTGGCCAATAATGATGAGATGTTGATGTAAAATTAATAAGACCTCCTCACAATCAGAACTGACCTTTCTGAGTGTTCCCATTTCCCTTGAATTTTAAGTTGTATAACTAAGAGGCAAGTTCAGAGGGTCTAATGTGGTTTTAACATTTTCTTAACCTTTATTTATCAGGGGAACAGAGGCTGAATAAGTTTGCTCTCCTCCACAAACACTAAGTTTCCTTGTGATACTGTTCCACAACATTAACACATTCTCTACCGAGCAGCTCCACTGGTGCAGGTGAGGCGTCCCATTGCTTAGCTGATTTGAACCAGAACTTGTCACAGGTGTATTTTTTTTATACTAGTCAGAGAGACCTAGAAAACAAGTGAATGAGTGCATCTATGCCGCAAAATACCAAGCAACCTCAGAGAGGGACACTGAAGGACATTTCAAATACTCAGAAAGCTCAGAGGGAACACATTTTCAAACCCACCTTCAGACTTTTAGCACCTCTTCAAAACCACCTCAGTCCAGTGTGAGTGCACGACATAAGCTAGACATTAATATCACATGGGTACTTCAGTTAGTTCCCCTTTTGACATTCTAAAGGCAGGTACATAAATTCCTTAAATAAAATAATCTACCATGTGGAGTAAAAGTAAAAGTAAGCAAAACACTTTCCCTATAAAATTCTACACAGACAAGCTGAAAATTCTGTCAGCCACACAAATAAATTGTGTGGGTGTTCACATACCTATTTATTTGAGTGTGCGACTGTGTGTTTATGTGCTGCCCTCTCAATCATGATCACACAGCTCAGAGTGTAACGACACATCCCATCAATCTTAAATTGGTAAGGGTGTTTGTAAAGAGTGTGTTTGTTTGTTTGTTTGTTTGTTTGTATGAGTGGGATCATCTAGGCAACACGGCATGCTGACAGGGTATCTATCAAACACAAGCAAACATTAGTATGTGTCTGTAACTACTGTACAGTTGCATGCATACAGTACTTCGGGGGATCAATGACGCAGATTTCCAGTAAACGTTTAGGTCCACAGGGAAAAAACAAAAAAAGTGGACAGTTAAGTATGTCACTTCAGCTTAAGGGAAGAATATTCAATATTGAATTCACTGTATATAAAATTTACCACATACAACATCGCAAAAGCCTGTGAAGGAAAGCTGAAATGTGAAAGAACCTGCAAAAAGGCACGTAAGGCAGAATGTCTTGTGAAAAAATACTCTTAAAGCAAAAAGAATCTGAAGCATCCAATTTCTGGGGAATGGTGTCTTATCTTATCTTTCGAAATCCATTGAAGATGGCAGATTAAAAACGAGCATGAAGTCTGCATGGAGCAAGAAACCTCTTCTCAGGGTCTTGCATTTGTAACGAGAGTTAAAAACCAGGATCTGTGAACATAAGTGTTTTCGTTATCATGAAGAAATCATCTGTGGTAAGGCACTATAATAGTCATAACCACAGCTTGAGTGAACGACATTACATGAGCACTGAGACAGTGAAGATGCCACGTAGAGGTGGTAATAGGGACAGAGTCATTCTCAGAAGGGAGGCGTATTAGATTCACTTACTTGATAAGCTATTCCCAATGGGATGAATGAGGAGATTTCATTTGCTTGTTTATCATGAAGTGAATATCATTTGTGTAGAGTTTCTCATGTTTTAGTGTAAATCATGAGATTCTGTGCCTGGAAAGGTTGTGGCTCCCCCTGTTGTGCTGGTTGCGGTCACCTATAATTAACCCCACCTGTGTATATTGATTGTGAAATTGCCAGTATATACGCTGAAGAAGGGCGTCTTGCCTGAAATGTCTGCGTGGCAATATTAAAAAGTCAAATTGGGGAGCTGTGCTAGTTTTTCTTTTTCATGCTTTTTCACTAAAAACATCCTGCCAGCCAGCTTGAACGCAGGCCACCATTGACCTCTCTGGATCTAAACATGGGTCCAACCAAAAGAAGCCTTGATCTGGAACCCACAGCCTTTATGAATTGAATATTGCTCCTTTCATGTCACTTACCAGATGGGGTAGGAAAACATGTAGAAACTGAGAGAATAAGGAGCAGGAAGCCAGGAAAGACGAGATGAGGAGTGAAGAGGAGGAGAGGTAGCACGTAGGTAAGAGGTAAAGGGCTGGACATTGGAGATATGAACACAGTGGGCAATGCCCCTAGTAAAAGCTGTGCAGTCAAACAGTAAGGCCAAACACGAAGCTAGAGGGTCTGGGAGGACAAAACTATGACATATCGGAAGAGAATGTGAAGAAATAAATCGCACCCTCCGTTCAGGCAGGAATAACCTTTACTTATACCACTATACCCCTCAACACAGCTCCTGGGGAAAGAAAACTCCCGGCAAGTTCATGATGAACTGACCAAGTTTTGGCTTGCTGGCTATGCAAATGTGATCTATTTTGATCTGGGAGGAAAGAAAAAGACAGAAAGGGAACTGAGGCGTGTGGGTCAGTACAGAGAGCCCAGTCAAAAAGTGCTGCTGTTGCTGCTGCTGCAGTGCATTGGTTCTGTATTGTGAGCAAGATTAATTATCTCATAGTGAGGGGCTGCAATATACTTTTTTTTCCCACTTTCTTTCAATCACTTTCTCCACGCTTTCCACCCCTCCATCATTTCACTCTATTATGGAGAATCTGTAGAATCCCTTGTCATGAAATAAGGCATTTTTCGCTTGGCTACAAGACAATAAGAAAGCTAGAGAAAGTAATGTGAGTGTGGGCTCAGCGGTTTGTCATATGTCCTTTCAGCACTTTGCAGGTGGTGTTTTTTATTCAGATTTTCACTTAACTGAGCAAAGAAGTGGTTAGTCTTCACACTGGCATCTAACAAAAGGGGACTGAACCTTCTAGCCAAAAAGCTGTTAAATTACACACAGAATGGGTGAATATTGATGGAAACAATCCACACACACACTCATCTCCTTACCGTGCACAGGTCCTTGTACTGCATCTTCTGGAACTTGGTATCAGCGTTGCCCGCACACAGCTCCACATATCCCAGCACCACTTGGAACACTGTGTTGTGGATGGCCTGTGTGAAGTGCATGTGCAGCTGGTCCATAGCAGTCTGCAGAGAGAGCCAACACACACAGTTAGGAAACCTATTATGTCAGGATGTCACTGTCATCTGCCAGTGTGGATCTGTGAAAAGGCAAACAGAAGGGAAATCGTAAATCAAACTTTTTGGAAACACATGGTGTATACTTGATATTTTGAATTATTTGCAGACATATTATGGTAGTTACACAAGATGGCAAGAGGGAAAATGAGGATAGCTGTCTACCCTGGGAACTGCAATGTTCAAGTCCAAGTGAAAATGGGCAATTTTGTCTCCAGTTTCCATGATTCACATCTCTGAAAACATCATTAATGAAGCAATAAGGGCAAGACACAAATAGCAAAACACAGTGGCAGTGACATATTAGTGACATGTATGGTACGGTAGCACAGCCAACTGCCTCCAGCTCTGTTATTCATCTCATGTGGAATACCCTGAGCCATTTCATCAAAATGAGTCATTATCTGGGCACTAAGCCTTCATGGAAATGTTCCCCAATTACTCTTACACTGTTAAATTTAGCATATTAAACATCATCTAAAAATGATGATGTATTGACTTTCACCCCAAACAGCCTCTTCCATTTCTACTGAATCTTTGTTTGAATTCACCTATGAGCAGGTCATTTGATTTTTTGACAACTTGGGGGCAGCACAACAAGTTATGATCACCACATTGACACATTATCACCTTGTAAAGTTGTAATGGCTTCACATTGAGCAGACACACTGCAACATTAGCATTCATTTGGAGTCGTGTTTCTGGCCAACTGATGAATCTAAGTCCAATATTTACTCTTCTAGCTCTGTTACAGTCTCCACAAACAGTTTCCAAACTCCTCCTTCTCCAGCTTTAACAACATATTAATAGCAAAGTAGGATTTCTTCATTACTTCATTTATCATCATTAATAATCAGGGATTTAGTTTGCAATTAAAAGCCCTTTCTCTTAACCATGATTTCACAAAAAAAACCCCATCTGCAGTACAATCTTGCTCCACCGCACTGCTCCATTTGTGCCTTTTGCAATTCAAGTCTGTTATTCCTTATTCTCTTTCAAAGTCAACTTACATTTACCATCATTTTCTGTTTTGCAGCTCCCACCCACAGTCTCGCTATGGGACCCCAGTGAATTGAAGACAGGAGACGTGGGCACAGTATTGAGCAAAGCCCTATAGGTAATGTGTGTTGCAGTGCAATTAGATTTTCTTACTGCAGGCTTGTGACCACAAAATGTTGGCCCCATCCATTCTGACTACCTGCCACAAAAGTAATTTAAACATTTCTCCCCTGTTTTCTGAGGGAGTTTCACTTCATTTGTCCTAAAAACACCATGAAAATCGCTGGCTGTACAAAGAGGAGGCAAAGGAGGCAACTATGGCAACTCACATCATAATAACCATCATAATCTCCAGCCACCAATCTTTAGACACAATTATTAATCAACTGCAACAGCAAACTGACTCATTCTTCTACAGCTACTTATGCCAAACAGGCAGATGTTTCATTCAGACAAATGTTGGAAAAGCCAACTGGGTGTCGGGCTCATTAGGCTATGAGATGCCAGTGCATCGGAGCCAGGTAATGAGAGTGAGAGCCAAAAGACCAATGTAAGGAGAAAGAAACAAATGGTCTGAGGTGGTGTGCTACTGTATGTCAACAGCCTTGTGATGCTGATTATAGTACCGCTTGGATGACACAGTTCATTCATGTATCCAACTAAAAATTGTTGGATTAAAAGTGTTAATCTGTGTGTGTGTGTGTGTGTGTGTGTGTGTGTGTGTGTGTGTGTGTGTGTGTGTGTGTGTGTGCACTGTAGCAAAAAGAGACTGCAGTAAAAGCTTAGAGTCAGACAACAAATATAACTAACTGAGGGAAACACAGATGCAGTAAGGGTGTGACAGATTCCGTGCGAGCAAAAGAAAAAAGGGGAAGAAAGAGGAAAACAACGACAAACACTTAAGAGCAATGGCAAGAGGAGGTCAACAACACCTCCTTAGTTAGCTTTTGAGTTAAAAAAGGCTCCATATCACAGTAATTAGAAAAACATTATTCAACCTCAAAAAGCCTTGATGACGCAGTCTCCACCTTAAATGTGGCTGTTAACGACAAGAGGGCATATAGAATATTTAATAACATCAACATCAAGATTGAATAACAACCACACGCTATGTTCACAAGTGCCAGGATGAGAACAAGGCTCTTTTATGATCGCTCGGGTTATGCGTCGATTCAAGGACTGTACTTTGATTTCCAATTTCTACTGTAACTCGTCAGATACCCCTCACACCTTAGTACTGCCAAGTGTAATGTGGAGAAGGAGACGTCATTTTATTTTATAAAACCTTACACTGGTGATATAACAGCTGTACAGTAAAATGCCATGTTTGCAGAACATAAATTTACCCAATGTAACTCAATTTCAGACTGGCAAGTATCATCCAGCTCCACAACATCCACCATAAGCCCTAAGCACTGAACCCTCACAGACTTTAATTACCATCACCAGTAGGCTCAGCAAAAATGTGTGAGTGCAGGAGGTGCAAGGGCTCAAAATGCTGGGTAAGGAAGGGAACAGCATTTGTGGAAGTCTATACAAACTTGGCCAAAAGGTGTTATGAGTTATTTTCTGACATTGCAGCCTCATCACCATTCAAAATGATCATGCATAGCTGGATGGCTACTCATTTCAGCTGTTACTGGGCCACACATCCTCCTACTTGTAGGAGTAGGAAACAAATATTTCAAGGATGACATGACAAGACAATGTAAAAACAGAGTTTATCATTCTCCCTCACAACTCAAGCCTTGACTGATTACTCATACCAAAGAGCACCAGTACAGAGGAGAATGGAGTTGGAAAGAAAAATGTAGTTTTACACTTAATCAGCATGCATGAGATCAGGAAGACGGAACGTAATTAAAAGCCACAGGGAAGAGATCAGGGCCAAGTGAGATGCTGGAGATGTTGCTGAGCAAAGGTTTAAAGACAGACAGTAAGACAGAAAGACACTAGTAATAAAAGATATTATCTGTGTCATTTAAGGTTACAGTCTATTATATTTCTCCCCGGGCATTTTTTACAGAAACGACGGCATTTTCTTGTACTTAACATAAAGGTTTTACAGCTTCAAATGAAATGCAAAAAATGTCACATGCAAACATGTTGTTGTGACAGCATCATCGCAGCAGTTTTGATGTTTTGAGAGCTTATTTTATATCATCCAAGGATTATTTCGGAGAACTCTGTTTCTTTTTTGCGAGTGATTTCTGTGGGTGCCAGTTGATGGACAGTAAGCAGACCATAACATAATCACAAAGGATGACATGCATGCCCTGGAGCCTGAAATATTCTCTACTCCAATGAGAAGACTCTGATTTCACTCACTGGAGTGAAAACATTCAACTGAGGCAAGAAGGAAAGAAAAACTTGAATAAACCAAATTACATTCTCATGTTTTTTCTGAAGGTTTAATGGTAATGGTAGCCAGCCTGTCTGTTTTATACTGTTCTCATCTAAACGGTAGCAAAAGGTTGAGAAAGTAAGGACACAACAACTGAATGCACACAACATTGAAACAATAGAATAATGTTAAGGAGAGAAACAGCCAAGATGAACAACACAAACTTTTAAGAAATCCCAAGACAAAGAGTCAAACAAAAGGACATATGCAGTAAGTATGGACCACTGAATGTGTCCAGTCATGTTTAGCCATTCCCCGTGACCTTGTAGACGAGTCAAACCACTGACCTGTGTCTTGCCCAAGAGCGTGTAGGCCAGCTGGACCTTGGTGTAGTGCGAGACATCAAAGTGCTTACAAGTCTTCGACAGGGCGACATCAAGCTGCTCCTGGAGCCACAAATAGATAGATGGCAAAGGAAAAAAGGGGGGGGAGTGAGGGGAAGAGAAAAGAGAAGGATTATCAACGTTAAGACCAGGGATTCAGATATAGATGTGCAGATGTATAGCTACCACACAAGGCCAAGGGCAGATAATTGGAAGTGGGTGAATATATATGAGTGTGTGTGTGTGTGTGTCTGTGTGTGTGTGTAAGTCTTTGACAAAGAGATAAAAAAGAGAGGTGAGAAAGTAAGACAAGGTTAGCAGGAAGTTGGGAAGTACAGGGATGTATAACAACTCTGACACTAAGTCGACCTCAAAGAATATAACGCTGACAAAGGCTAAGTGATCAAACGCCTTGGGTCACCACGCACTTTCTCACGCCTTATGTTTAAAGCTGCACTTGAACATAACACAGTGACTAAGTTCTATAACTACTTGAGGGGAAGTCAGTAGTAGTCAGTAATTATTTGAACTGAATCTATAGTCCAAATTACTTTGAACTAGTGCCACTGGAAATTATATGATGTGGGATTTTAAAAGTAGTGTGGAATATTAATGGTACTTTATGACAGGTCATTTGATGATCAAATCCACTACATGTACAATCTCTAGTGCCCCCTATTGCTTGTATCAAAAATACAATACTCTGTGGCAGACAGCATTACGCACCCAAGGACAATGAGAATGAATGAGCTGAGATGAACAAAACACATAGAGGGTGCTAATGTTCGCTTCATTTGTCTAACCTTTCTACAATAAACACAGAGAAATTCTACACGCAGGCTTTAAATATAGTATGTACAGTAGGGAAAACTCTGGAAAATGATTAGGCAGTAAATAAAGTGATACTGTAGTTTTTGGTTATCATCATCATAGCGCTTTATTCAGTGAAAACAATGTCAACTTGATGTGATGCCCAATGCCAAATGCATCTAACAATAGTACACACTGTACAACAGCTACAAACCTTCACTGATGACACATTCTCTGCATTTCTACTGTGCCTGATCATGCTTAGAGAGCAGAGAGTGTTTTTATTCACAGAAAAATTGCTTCACTCGCTTGACTGGCTGGTTGCTTTTCCATAGAGGTGCTGGACAACAGGAGATGGTTAGCATGCTGCATAGAGAATGTATGTGTGTGTGTGTGTGTGTGTGTGTGTGTGTGTGTGTGTGTGTGTGTGTGTGTGTGTTGGAAGTGGTGCCAGCAGAAAGAAGTGGGGAATCAAGGAACACTATGCTGACCGCCAACCAATGACAACCTCTGCTACGTGAAGCATGCTGGACTGGAAAACCATGTCTTCACTTGATGTACTGATGTACTGCATATATATACACAGTATATGCTGTATGTGTATATGTAGAGTATATATCTATAGTTTTGAGTGTTTTTGGCTCTTAGCACTATTAAGATGAACCTCTTTGATAATGTACTCTAATCCTTTGTGCAAGCGTTTACCTTCATTATTTTAGAGGATTTTGCTTTGCTCGTTCTCATGCTGACAGGTAAACAAACGTGCACCTTGGCACATTATTATGTGTGTGCATGCCTGTTTCTTGTGTGCAGACCAAACTGTAAGTAATTAATCTACTCAAGCGCAGCAGCAGCAGTGCAGAGAAAATTGCTTTGCATACCATTTATCACACACAAGTATCACGACACAGCCAGAGATGAAACAGATATAATTTACTGTGCTCGCACCCTCACAATAACAACTTTCCAAATGTGTCAATATTTGGCAGACCCAGAGTGAGAAAGCCAAACAACAGCCAATCAAAATGTCAAAATGAAGTATAAATTGCTTCTTTCAAATGAGGGCTTCTAGAAAATTACAAGGTTTGAGCAAAATATTATTCACTGGTAAAAGTGTTCGATTAATGGAATTAGGGATAAAACAAGGAAGCACATACCTCTATTTGCTCCAGAGTGTCTTGTAGTTTGGAATTCAATTCGCTGTGGAGGAAAAAAAGGAGATTGTCGAGGGTTAGTTCCCCAATTGTTAAGCAGAATATGGAATTGGAACTTTTTAACATCAATTTAATATGACTTAATTAATGTCTGTTTAAGATATTAATAGTTTTGTCAATAAAATGTCAAAAATGAAATTCCAATAATAAAAAATAAAATAAAATGTCTGAGTTTGTTTACCAATAGTCAAAATTACCAAGTATTCTCAATTTCCAATGAAAAACAATCTGTAACCAGCAAGACTTTTGTATTTTTACCAGATAATTAACTAAATGATTAAATAGATAAATAATTCTGACATTCAATAATGACAATTGCCATCAATTCATTTTCTATGAATCGATTGAGTAAATATTACAGGGACCAGAATATGGCACAGTTTATACTTCCAAATGAACAAAGTCCTCTAAAAGAGCACCACTTTATCAACAAGCTGCAGTCATGTGTCTCACAATTCTCTTCCTTCATACGAACAGGGCAAAAATATAAGTGATGGATGTATTTCCAACAAACATTTTGGGAAGGTGAGTTTTTTTGTGTGCATTATAAGTGTTTGTACTAAATGTATACAGTGGAATCCGCATGTACCAAACTAGCACAGATGCAAAACTCCTACGCATCCTTGGAGCGTGCTCAGATTTTGCTTCATCCTGGGAAATGCTTTCAACTCAAAAGCTGCGAAGTAGCAACGGAAATCATGACTATTTTGCCCATCCCAAGACACCACCAATTCCCTCGCGACTCCCCCTGCACTGCGCCCATTCATAGTCATCCTCTGTTCCATCGTTTCCCTGCCTCTGTCCCCGCTCTGCTTGGGGTCTTTTTCAGGTCAGCCCGCTCTTATGTTGTGCCTTGTGAGACCGCAGTCGCCCAAGGGAGAGAGTGTCCTTAACATATTGCTAATTAAGCATCTTAGCTTCAGCTGGGGATCGAGAGAGCAGAGTGAGAAGGAGGGAGCAGAGAAACTGAGAGGAGACTGCCGATTGAGTCCCTCAGGTCGTTTGCCAAACAGGTAACAAAATGAGCATGCCATTTCAAAACTTGATGCACTGACTGTGTGTGTGTGTGTGTGTGTGTGTGTGTGTGTGTGTGTGTGTGTGTGTGTGAGAGTGTGTGTGTGAGTGTGAGTGTGAGAGACAGAGAGAGACAGAGAGAGAGACAGAGAGAGAGAGAGAGAGAGAGAGAAATATTATGAATGAGTAAGAAACAGGAATCCACGCCAACTGAAAACCGACAGTTAACAAATGTTAAAAGTAAGTAAAGAGAAAGCTGTTACCGCAACTGGAGACTGATGGAGTAAACTGTCAAAAACAAACAGACTCACATAATGGCCAGCAAGCACAATGCCACTTACTAACTGTACTATTAAGCGTCTGAACTGCCAAGAATGATTTTACCATCTAACAGTGTGACATAGCAGATGCCAATGGAGTACTACTCACAATATCCATTACTACCACACTGTAACTGAAGCCAATGAGTTGATATGCACCACAGCAATGATAACATCAGAAATTCTCAAGCTCAGGAAGGCAAGTCACAGCCAGTATCCTCAGTGGAAACCACGATTGGAAGCCAATATAAAAAAAACACAAAGAAGTAAGTAAGCTGGCTCAACTACAGAGGGGTGAGTAGATCAATGTCAGGTTATGGCTACTGAAGAAATACATCTGAATGTCCATATGGAAGGCCCAGGAGGGTGCTAAACAAAGACTTACAGCCCTGGCAGACACACTAAGGAGATACACCAGAGGAGCAGAGGCGGACAGGATAAATGTCAGTACAGTAACAGAAGCTAAACCACAAACTGAACAGCATTGGAAGAGCATACGAAAAAAATAAAATCATTCCATAAGACCAGCGCTCAGGGGCTGAAACACACCTGAAAGTACGATGGACAACTGCCATAGTCATCATCACAGCATGGCAGACATCCAACAGTGGTTGACAAACAATGAGAAGATAAAGAACTGGGCAGCACAGAGTCCATACATGACCCACACCAACTGGAAAAAGTTCTGCTATTTGGGAAATATGCTTATCTATTAAGAGTTAGATGAGAAGATTGATACCACCCTCATGTCTATACAGCAAATATAAAGCTAGAGCCAGAAAGCAATTGGCTTAGCTTAGCATAGAGACCGGGGAAAAAAGCTTGCCTGGCTCTGTCCAATGTTCAAAACAACACCTACCAGCACCTCTGAGCACACTTATTAACACATTATATCTTGTTTCTTCAATCTGAACAAAAGCTAGGCCAGGTCAGTGACTTCCTCAATGGCCAGGAAGTTACAGCACATAACAACACGAGGCAAACAAACCACAAAGAACCTTGAGCATCTTTTAAGATCTCTCTGGGCTTTTGAAGAACACCACAAGAGGTCAACTCAAAGCCAATAAACCAGGTGACCACATTATCCAGTCCTCTGATTATTGTGTATATATTACTAGATTACACTATCCACTGAGTGTTCATGTGCGTACAGATGCAGCTCCTCCCCACATACTGGCACCCTTCCATGATCAGACAGAATGCATAAATAACAGATGAGGAGAAAAACCTAATTAACAATCTGTTCCCTGCAGGGGGCACAAGGATTGAAATGGAGTTACATGGAAGTTTTTTCACCCCGTTTTCAATTATCACCGGCAATAGATGTCCACAGGGCCTTGAGGCAAGTTCCTCCACAGTGACTCCTGACTTGATAAATAGGCAATGTGTGGACTTCTGTGCTTTAAGGGTTCTGCCGGATGCTCAGAATTTGTGATAATGCCGTTTCTTGCTCTAGTTATGTTGGCCACTGACAAAAGGCAGGCGGAGAGGCAAGAAAGTGGCGGGGGGGGGGGGGCAAACAGCAAGAAGGAACAACAGCAACAACTAGAGAAGGCTATTTCTGAAGAAATCGCGATGTGAATGCAGGATGTTTAAAAGTTGACACTGAACTGGATTGCTGACTTTAAAAGTTGAATAGTACCAATAATGTGTGAAACGTGGAATATTTTAAGGATTGTTGAAAAGCCGGCATTTAACTGCATTGCTGGCTTTAATTTTTATCAAGAAGTAGCTGAAGGACTATAAAGACTTGGAAACATGGGAAATGGTCTAATTAGTATGAGTAGGATTTTAAAGTTGAAGGGGAAGCTGCTGTAACTTTGAAGCTCACAGTGTCAAATGTAGTGTCTGACCGGCAGACATTTTACTATGTTTTGATGAAAAATTATGTATGAAGAGTGAAAATTGTGGGAATAAGAGCAAGTTGAAGAGAAGATTTTAGATGATGTAACCCACTTTACCTCTAAACACCCCCCCACACACACACCCACACACACTAATGCAGAAATCTCAGAAGAAAATTACATGAATTTTGAACTGTGATTGTGTAAAAAGTATGAAAAATGTGAAAAAGTTTAATCAATGTGAGCAAGTCCCAATGGTTGTGAATGTTTTCAAGTGTGAATGGAGTTTCTACATTAATGTATGAATGAGTGGGAAGAGGTTGAAGATGAGTGAGTTCGAAGGTGACATTTGGAGAGCAGATAATATGTCTGACCAAAACAGGTTTGCTAGAGAAATGAATGCATAATTGGTGTTCATCATGAAAAGGTATGTGGCTGCAAACAAACAAAAATAAAAATGTTAAGCATCTTCTTTCTTCCAAGCATACAAGCATAACTGAAAAAGTAATGTTGGCGACAAACAGAGAGACAGACAAATGCACTGTGGTTCAGCTGAATTTGGATGTGTGAAATCAAACCTGCCAGAGAAAAAAAATACCCCCAAAAGAAACATGTCATTCAGATCAAAGTAACTGACCCGACTTTGAATATGAGATCCTGCTGTTGTTGTGAGTGCTGAAGGGGGCCTTTATCATGATCCTCCTGAAGCCAGCAAGTGAACACAAATACAAGTGACACACTACTTCAAGCTGATACACATGGAGATCCTCTGAAAAACCACAAAGAGAAGGAAGAAGGCACCGTGGCTCTGAATAAATTGGTGAACTGCCACAGTGCTAGCAGTGTCATGTTGGGCAGCCTGCACGAAATTGTTTGTGTATCTGAGTCACAGAAATGAACATAGCGACCCTCTGCCCTTGTTCCTACACTTTTCTCCTCTTAACATGCAGCTGAACTGCCCTGTCCTTCGAGTAGATTACAACGCCTGAACGAAGCACCTCCCCCAATACTAAAACAGCAATTAGCTGAAGTGGAGTTCTGGAGGAGCATCACTGAGAATAACCCACCGACAATTTGTATAACTGGTATAAAATTAGTAGCATATTCGTTAAGATTTGTGCAATTAGTGCTACTCTGTATGCAATGTATGAAATCCTGATTTTGTGGCACAGAATTTTCATTTACAATACTAGTTTTGCAAGAGTTATGCCGACATGCATTCATGTTATGGATTTTATGTTTTTCCAGGTTTTTAAACCATGTGAAGAGGAAAATGTACATGGTCAATAAAATGTATGTATTTTAATTTATTACTGCCATACGGTACAAAAATGAACTTCTTCTCCCATTTACTCTCATTTCTGTATGGCTCACAATACTATAGAGAAGCTCTTAGCTAGATTGCACCTTTGTTTTTCTAAGGCCACAGCTGAGTTCACGGTTTATGAACACTGTGCTGACATGTGGGGGTCTTAAGCTGCCCGACAGCTGCCCATGTGGATCGCCTGATGAAAATGGACTGAGACGGAGCATGAGGCTGTGTAAGTGCCTTCTTGGGAAAACAATATTGACTTTTAAAGGGTTGGGGACAGGGACAGGGACAAAGGAAGGGCAGGCATGAAACAAAGCCTGATGTAGGACATTGAGCAGTGCACGGAAAAGCATAGCTACAAGGTTAAATCAAAGTGCAGCAGACCGGCAACTCGCTGCTTAGGGAGGGCCATGCTGCAGTCAGGGTTCTAGCGATTTTGGGCAGAGAGCCTAAGTACAATGTGCATGCTAATGAAAAGTGTGACAGATGTGGGATCAATGCACCAATGTTAAAAACTACAACATTCAGGAAGCGTTATTAGCATATTGCAAAGGAAAGCACAGGTGAAGAGGGCAATCGAATTTCTGTCCAGCTGCCACAGACATGATTACACATCTGGGCCCCGTGTGAATACAGTGACACTGATGGTTATAAAAAATGTGCTTCACAATCATTGATTGGGTGGTATCATTGGTGGAAAACGGTGCATGGTGGTCTATTGCGCACACCACCATCCCAGCACATTCAGGGAGCATTACCATGGACATGTGACGCTGTCGATGGTAAATTAATGACAAAGTGAAAACACAAATATCCACACAACTAAAGCAGCTGCAAGTGTGAGGAATGTTCCATACAGCATTCCCCTGTGCTTAATGTTTCCATCTTGATCACCATTTCCAAGCAGTCAATCTGTCACTCGAACAGCATTATCACAGCCAGAGCTTTTATTCTGCTCCTCTCCGTTAATACACTGTGGTACGTGTATGTTGTCAGTGTTACTGTTGATATGAACTCAACATTTCCTGCATGTGCTTCACAATAAACATGTTTTAATATGTTGCATAAGTGTTGCTAATGCCTGCAAGGTTGGTTTTTTGCAATAAGTTGGTTTCAAACAAAACAAATATGGAGGTGGTTGACGATGCATATGCTCAGTGTTGTTTAAAGGCCTGTATCTGCGGAAGGAAGGGAGGAAGCCAGCAATGCATATATGCTTATACAGACACACAATCCATTAATATACCAACAAGATGCCCTATACTTTCAAATCCCACTCTTATCTTTATTATGAGGACAGTCGTGTCGGCACTATCAAAACACAAATTGTTTGTGCGCCTGTCTGTCTGTTTCTTTTTTTCTAACCATCTGTATGGCATGACTAACCAGCTGCCTGCCCGTCTCTCTTTATCTTTGTCACTGGATACCTTTGAATCCAACAACTATTTTAGAGCTAAAGGCTTGCACAATAAGAGATATGCAATAATATGCTTAAAGCTGGCAGCTGCATTCAAATGTATTCCAAACATGCCAGCCGCAAAGTTCTTAAAAGACAACTGTGATTGCAGCGAGCGTACACTCACTGAAAATGTCCTGGTTCAGTCTTTGTATATTTTTCCGAACTAAAAGCCCTCTGACAACTTTGGCAAATTTTTAAAAACTGCTTTGACGTCATAGCCAATGCAATAGCACAGCCACAAGGCAATGATAATGTGCAAAACAAGAGGTAATAAAAAGCCCACTGATAAGACTTCTCCTAACATAGAAATTAAGTTCCAACCTAGAGAGAAAAAAGGTAAACACAGAAACACATGGCATCCTTCGATCTGCATTTAAAAAAAAAACAAAAAAACGTAGGGGCACATTTCTAAAAGGAGCCCAATTTCCTAGCTTCCTCTACGTAAGCCGAGTTGACGTCTGATGATTCAAGACCATCGTTACTCAGAATGATCATATTTATGTCATATTTTAGTCTACAAAGATCGGAAAAGTTTCGATCCACCTGTAGAAAAAAAAGCCCATGTCTGCTCCCATTTGGATACAACTAAATATCACTCAGTCAATCTGTTCATGCTGTACCTGATGCAGCTGTAGTGTTTGAAGGTGCTGGCAGCCTTCTGACATTCCAGACAGAGCTGGATTGCACCTGGATAGTCTTCCTCCTAAAGGAACAGAGCAGTGAGGTCATTTAACAGCATGTAGAAAATACAATATATTGACTGGGGTTACATGTACAGTATAGTCTGTGTGATCTTATAAAGAGGTAACAAAATACCATATAAAGAGTAAATTCTAGATTGTTCTGAAAATGACAGTATTATGTGTCACGTCTTCTGTGCATCAGTTTTGTCTGATTGATCTTCTTAAAAATGGTTCTTACCGCAGATACTCTGCAGATAACCAAGGACTACACTCAGTGGTAGCCAAATCCATTCCATGAGCTACAGCTGACCTTCACAATAGATAGGCATTTGTCAGAGCATCTAGTGTTCATCTGGGTTTGGCTTTCAATGCAGAATCCCTACTGATGTTTGACCTTTCAAGTCAATTACAAACATATCTCTGCATGTGTGTTGGTGTTTGTGTTTGTGTGTGTGTAGAGAGGACTACAATACCTCGAGCATCTCGCTGAGTCTTACGTCTGTTCTTTGCTGTGAGACGAAGAATGACAAGAGGAAGACATGAATACAGCATAAAATCACTAACAGGCCGCAGTATTACGTGACAACCAGTTCAACACTAGTTAGATGCTCTCCTGCTGTGACCATGTTGGTAAAAATGTTTAATGATTACGGTTAGAACTAATGATCAAAGCAAATGATTGGAGAACAGAGAACGTTTGATTGGCTTTAATCTTAATTTTAAATCATGTGTGGAGGAACAGTTGAATATTGTAGACTACATGAATTCATTTCACAGCAGGGACATTTCACACAGAATGTTTATGACAGCATTTCAGACGGAAACTCCGGGTAGAGTCTTGCAGTAGGAAGGTCAGACGACCACGGGGATACAAGAGGAAAAAAAAAAAAGACGAGCAAATTAAAAACTTTCCTCAGGACTACAGTGTACACGAATTATGTTGGGGGTCAGAAATATACATATACAGCTCTGGAACAATCTTCCAGTTAGTATTCGATCTGCTGACACTGTTTTTAAGACACAGACTTGGCTTTTCGCCTGACAACTAGTCTCATTTGATTACATAAAACAGCTTTGTTGTGCAATCACGTGATTTTAAGTTTATTTTTAATAATTTTCAATTGTTCTATCTTTTGGATGATTTATTTGTACCATGAGTGGCTAAGCTCATGGACCTAATGAAAAGCATGCAGTTACTAAGAGGTAGGTCAGAGGTCAGGCGCATTTGTGAACCAGACTGGGAGTGCTCGCAAGCACAACTGCTGGAGCCTATATGGATCTCACTTATGGGCACTTCAGCTGAGAGGCGTTTCTCTGGTCTTTGCAGCAAAACACTGGTCTCCCTTTACAGAATAGCTAGACGCTGTTTAGAAGAAAATATGTTCTATGTAAACTATGCGTGTAAACTTTACCAGCGTCTTGATGGTCCTCAGTGACTTAAGCAGGCCTGTGAGCAGTTGTCGTCTCCTCTGATTGGCTAATAGACCCAGGCTGGCCTCAGTGAAACCCTCCTTCGCGACGCTCAGTTGCCTTCACAAAAGAAGTCACAATGCATTGGGAGTATACCATCACTACAGGTTAATATTACCATTTTAACATTTTGAAGAAATAACTACACTATAATATACAGTATACTATTACCACCCAAACTTTTAGGAACACTAAGACAACGTTTCTTGTCTTATCGCCCACAACAACATAACAACAAGCCCAAAAAACAAAGAAATTACTTATTGTACAGATATTACCATGTATAGTGGCATGTTTTTGATTGCTACTTTACTGCAAGGGTAAACAAGACAGAATAGTTTGTCATTTGTGACCATATTAACAGACTATATGAAGAGATGGAACGTTATCACAGTTATGAGGAAAGCACTTAGTATGCAGATGCAGTTTGAATAGGCTATTTCAGCAGCTATTTCGTTCAGTGAATAGATAGTATGTGATAGAACGTTATTACCTCCTTGCATTAGTGCAAATGACTGCTGCCAGCTGCAGGTTGGTCTGTAACGCCGTCACTCGCTCCAGTTCCTGTGAACGAGGAACAAGTTTGTGGTAAAAAAATTACAGTAAATAAGACAAAGCAGCGTACTGTATCTATAAACACTGGAAAATTTCAAAGTTAATATTTCATTTACTGCTTGGCACTAAAACTGCTGAACTATTTAGTGCTAAGAATTCTAAAATATTCTATAATGCAGAGGGTTTGTAAAATCTGTAGGGCACAAAGATATTGTTAGCTTGGTTCATTTACGGTGCTGTCAGTGAAATATTCCTGTAGTGCACAGAAAGAAAAGCAATGCTCACACACACATATCAGAGCACTCTTCAGAGAGATGCATCCTGCTGTGAGCATTTTGTGAAGATAGATATTATAGATGATGCTATTATGGTAAGCCATGTATCATCAGTGTCTTTCTTCAGAGCTTTGACATTTCGAAAAGGATCAATGAGCACTCTGCTCTGAGAGTTCAGTTATTATGCCACTTCAATGAGCAAACACACCCTCAGACAAAGAAGGACCAAGGGACAAATTGCATCGTCATTATATTTTCAACTTTTCTCTTCTTCTCTTTATTTTTATGTTCTTGATCTGCCAGATGTCATGCCTGAGGTGGGAGATGCTTGTTCTTTGATTTTTATGTTCTATCACCCTTCCACAAAAAGGTCCAATGTTCACAAAAATGTCCTCATAACACTGTCAAGAATAAAACAACCTTTTACCAACAGAATATAGTCCAGGGAAATTCATTTTCAACTGTGATAAAAACAACAACCACATGGAAGTGGCACTTCAGCTGTGGATACGAGATCAATGATCCCATTCAAACCAGTCTGCCCTCATGATCCAAGGGTTGATTCAATAGCCAGGGTTTTCTCTGAGGGGGCATGCACCATTCGACTCTTGTGCTTTTCTGCTCAGGGCCTATGAAATTGGGACTGTTGGACAACATCAGCATGCAAGAAAGAACTGGTGTCATGAACATTTTTAAAAACGTTCTTAAAGATAACACTTTACTGGCAGAGAGAGCATTGAACTGCTTACAGCTTTATTTACTTACTAGTTTTCTATCACGAAGCATCTTGGAATATGAGCACTTGTAACCTTTGGACAGAGCCAGGCTAGCTGTTTCCAGTCTTTATGCTAAGCTAAGCTAAGCATCTGCTGGCAGTTGCTTCATATTTAGTGTACAGATATGAGTGGTAATCTTTTTATCTAACTCTTGTCAAGAAAGCGAATATAACATTTCCCAGAACAATATTTTTACTACAACTTGATGTCCACTTGCAAGCAGTCCAGTGTTTGTGAAGCAAGTGAAATTAAGTAATGTATGCAACGTTGACGTGATGTTGGTAAAGCATTACAATCAAAATGCAGTTTTTTTAACATGGTCTAGGAAAACATGGACATGGTAACTGCTCACACACATAAGAGTAACTGTCATTAAACCCTTCAGGATCCTATGCCAGGATCCTGTTTGTGGACTTCAGCTCTGCCTTCAACACCATCGTCCCGGCTCTTCTTCAGGACAAGCTCTCCCAGCTGAACGTGCCTGACCCCACCTGCTGGTGGATCACAGATTTCCTGTCTGACAGGAAGCAGCACATGAAGCTGGGGAAACACGTCTCAGACTCGCGGACGATCAGCACCGGCTCCCCTCAAGGCTGCGTTCTTTCTCCTCTACTCTTCTCCCTGTACACCAACAGCTGCACCTCCAGTCACCAGTCCGTCAAGCTCCTGAAGTTCGCGGACGACACCACCCTCATCGGACTCATCTCTGGAGAGGATGAGTCTGCCTACAGGTGGGAGATTGACCATCTGGTGACCTGGTGCAACAGCAACAACCTGGAGCTTAACGCTTCAAAGACAGTGGAGATGGTTGTAGACTTCAGGAAGAGCGCAGCCCCACCCGCCCCCATCACCCTGTGTGACTCTCCAGTGGACACTGTGGAGTCTTTCCGTTTCCTGGGCTCCATCATCAGCCAGGACCTCCGGTGGGAGCTGAACATCAGCTCCCTCATCAAGAAAGCCCAACAGAGGATGTACTTCCTGAGGCAGCTGAGGAAGTTTAACCTGCCACAAAAAATGCTGGTTCACTTCTACACCGCCATCATAGAGTCCATCCTCACCTCCTCCATCACCGTCTGGTACGCTGCTGCCTCCACCAAGGACAGACGCAGACTGCAGCGTATCATCCGCTCTGCAGAGAGGGTGATCGGCTGCAACCTCCCATCTCTTCAGGACCTGTACTCCTCCAGGACCCTGAGGAGAGCAGGGAAGATCGCTGCCGACCCCTCCCACCCCGGACACCATCTGTTCGACCCCCTCCCCTCTGGCAGGAGGCTGTGGTCCATCAGGACCAAAACCTCCCGCCACAAAAACAGTTTCTTCCCCTCTGCAGTCAACCTGACAAACTCTCACTGACCCCCCCCCAGAACACAAACACAAGCTATACGTTATATTAACGTACATCACCCCTGTCCCCACTGCGTTACATTAACGCACTCACCCCCTACTGGACACTTTATCTGGACACTTTACTTTATTCTGGTCACTGCACTGTTGTTATTTATCTTATCTTATTTTTATTTTTATTCTTATTCTTATTTTAGCTTTTATATTCTACTTATTTGTTATCAAAACATTAGCACCTTCAGACCACAGCAAATTCCTTGTAATGTATGTTACTTGGCAATAAACAGTTTCTGATTCTGATTCTGATTCTGATTCACATAACTGGAACAGAAACCTTTCTGAAATAAGTTCATAAGCACTGGTCAGAACAGTTTATTAATACATGAAAGTGCCATGGTGGCCTGGGTACACTCATATGTGCATTAAAATGTGTCCTCAGTAAATGCCCTTGCTCTCTAAGCAGCGGGAACTGGCTGGGACTGGGCTGACTCACCAGGTCCAGCTGAGGAATAATTTAGAGACTGATTCCGGCAGATTGAGTCACATACTGGAGCAGTGCAGCCACAACTGTAGACCTCTACTATGTCTAGACTTAGTAATAGAAAGAAATTCACTGAGGCCAGACTCATCAAAAAGTTCACAGCGAAGAGGATCAAATGAATCAATGATTGACATATATATGAATAGATAGTACTGGTTGGTTAAATTCAGTTAAACAGTCAATAATAGTCTGTATAGTTACAAAAGAAGTGTGCTCAGGTTCAAATCCGGTTAAGGAAGGAGCCATTTCTTTTCTGTGTCCAACAAAAACGAATCTTTCGCTTCACAAGACGAACACAGTCACAGTCTGACTCGCACTCTCTAGACCTTGTTATGACGCCCACCATCAACACACAGGTAACACTGTACACAGCAGTTGTGCAAACACTTAGTCCATGATGTCATGTAGAAACTCATGCATTCAGTTTTGTGCACAAATCCACACAGGAAAAGACAAAAACAGCTTGAATACACACATTCAGCTTCAAACATAATCACACACAGACACACGTGCTCAACATGCTGAGTGCTCAGTATGTAGCCTGAGGCTCCAATTTGTTGTTATACCATTGCTCTGAGCCGTCTATCCTGTCTGTAAGCCGACAGACAGACAGACACAGGACTCAAACAGCTCAGCTTGTGCAAGGGGAAATGCAATAACTGTACAGTGGTTTTAGTAGATAAAAGAGGTTAAAAAGCTGGCGTGTGACTGGGATGAACTTAAAAAACGATACGTGGAATAAGACTTTAAGTAAAGAGAGGCTGAATACCACTACATAGCAACACACAAATGCCGGTATACAGTAGATCTGTATGTACTGTACACATACAGGAAAGGTGAGCATACTCATGCACAATTAAACTATACAGCCCGACTCCTACAATGTCCACAAACTCGGGTGCTGGTGTGGGAAGTGAAGGTCAAGGAGGAGGAGATGTTTAGTCACAAGGGAGGTTTTTTTTTTGCCAGGCTTTATTCATATATTCATAAGAGGTCCTCCCTATGACCCTCCAGCACATTGACTATGCAGTGGCTCCCTGTTACTCATCCTGCCTACACATTGTAATGATGCCGCTGTTTGGGCCCTGTCCTAGTGGCTTTTTTGTATTAAGGTGAATAGAAAACAATGACGTTTAGGACACACAAGTGCAGTGATTCACAGTTGGAGTTGTCTTTTTTTTGCATATAGTATGTTTATGTCTTTGTGCGCCATGTATGTATATGATTATGGCTATTTATATTTCATACATATATATTTCTTTTTCCTAAAGGGTATGTGACATACCTGCACATCTCTACACATATTAACAGCCCTGTTTCCTGTCAATGTCTAGACTCCCCAATGAAACAGCCTTAAGACCCCCATGTAATTGGCAGGTATGACCACCAAGGTTGGACAAATTACCAATCTCTCTCGCAACTGGGGAACACAAACAAAGGTATCAGCAGCAACTGTGATGAATAAGTGTTCCCAGTGAAAAATAATTGAATACCAGTCCAAGTCCATTCCTTTCTAATGGTGTTGACCGACCTTGTCAGGGCTACCTGGTGCAAATTCATTACAACTTGGACTCCCAGAAGGCTTTCTTTCCTGACAAGTCTAAGGGTCATGCAGTTTAGCCACTCTAGTCTAAACTGTCAGTTACTGGCAGTTATTTTAAACTGACCCACTACCTGTTTTATTGATCCAGTAATTTAACTGGATCACAGCATCTGTCAATTTCAATACCAAACTCGTATGTGGAGGTATGAAAATGAAAGAAAAGGGCTGCAAAATGGGGGCACCTGAAAAATATACAAATCTAAATCAGTGATAATGGCTCTGGCCTGCATGTAACCTTCCACATGAGGAGGCCTGATCACACTTTTGACCCTTTTCGAGTGCAAGAGGAGGCCATGTGTTACTAGAGGGCATCAACAGTGGTCAGACACACAGACCCCACAAAAGAAAGGTTAGTCACTACTACACAGCTATGAGTCACATCAGACGCTTAGCCAGTCATCATTTCAAGCGCTGAGGCATGAGTGTACGTGTCCACCAATGTGTTATACACGGCACACGAGCACTGGGGAGAAGTGCAATTGTGCCCTATGGCTGTGTGTTTCTGCAGAAGTGTGTGTGTGTATTTCCGTGTGCATGTTTGATAAAATATCACACCACTGAGATAAGTAAAAAAAGCAGGTACACTGCAGCAAACACAGAATTGTGAGAGGAGCCTCAGAGATGTACTGTATGTCCCTATTTTTCAACTGCCTTTCATGGTCGAAGGGCAGGATAAAGTATATAAGCCAGGCCGTATATACTTAAATCTGCAAATCAACAGACAAGCACCAAGTGGTCTTGGTCTTTTTTGGTCTCTAAGTCTTTCTGAATGCGAGGAAATGATGTGGTGAAACTCTGCCTTACCACATTGTGACATTAATGCAGTGGATGTAGAAACTGAAGTGCCCTCTGAACTCCACAGGGCATTTGTAGACCCAGTGAATGTGGGCTGAGAACGGAAATGCCCCCGAAATCCCTGGCAATGTCTGCTAATAAGCCCTGCTGTCATTCTGACTCTGCAGAGTCACAGGGAGGGTCACAGAAATAATGATCAATTTACTATTCATAGGCTGACCTTCACATGGCTTAACAATGATGATAATTTCACTGCAATTTCACTACATACCAAATTTGTTCAAGCTGTCAGTCATCTGCTGCGTCTTGCTGGGATCAAAGCTTCACTGACTAAACACAAATCTGACATACTCTACCAAACTTCCATCGTGATAAATCTGATGGGAGTACTAAAGTTTTTTTTTCTAAATCAAGTAAATCACAAGATCAACTCCCTAATACACATTTTGGCATGCACAGACGCCAAAACGCTTTTATCTTGAAGCCCACTTGATGTAGCCTCAAATCACATACAATGTACACAGATGTGTTTACCTAGTTATCCAACATGGAAAGATACTTATGCTGGCTTCAGCTGCTGCACCAGCGTCTGTATGGAGTTTGACTTATTTATTAACAAGCGTTGATATACAAGATTATCAAATCTCTGAAAAAGGTAAAAGAGTCATTTCTCTTCCTCTTTCTATGTGGCAGTGGGTTCAGCAAACTTCTCTCAGCACCTGTTTCGAGGTTTGCTGAATGCTGCTGTTGCTGCAAGGTACATTTCTAAAGAGAATGAGATGAATGAGATCACATTGGTTCACTAATGTCAAATGAATGACTCATCACTACACCTCTCCTGTAGTCTCTAAAATAGACTGAATATCTTCTTACTTGATATAAAGACATCGTCACACACACTGGTTCATTTCATTTCATTGCAACATCACTAGGAGATCAAAGAAGGGATTTTATGGACTTAATATTAATTCACAACCTGACTATGTTCTGAATAAAAACTAGATTATTGCCTCCTTTTCCTTATCCATGGATGGATTCAGATTTCCTATTGCCATGGTTACAGAAATTCTACCTTATCTTGTTGGCGGTCGGCAGCCGACACAGGAACACATCCAGTGACGTCCTGATAGCATCAAAATAAACTGATTTCCAATCATAACAAGTCGTAAATTGAGAAAAGATGCCATTAAAGAAAAAAAAACAAATAGCAAACATAACTGATGAAATGAAATTTCAGGAGAAGAGACAGAAACAGTTGTTTAAAGTGGCTGTGAGTTGACACTGGAGGCTTACCTTGACATAAGCAGGCTGTTTCTCCAGAATGAGATCTGCGACCTTTTTAGAAACCTACAGCGAGAGAGAGAGAGAGAGAGAGAGAGAGAGAGAGAGAGAGAGAGAGAGAGAGAGAGAGAGAGAGAGAGAGAGAGAGAGAGAGAGAGAGAAAATAAAAGATCAGAAGTGGAATATAACAAAAGAGTGAAAAGACATTTTGACGTTTCTTCCCAAATGTCACCCCACAAAAACAATTTGGGCAGTGTAATCTCGCTATTGCAGACAGAGCAAGAATAACAATCATTAATGTCTGTATCTACATCGCAACGTAGCCAAAGCATTTTAAGAGAGTGTCTCCCTCTTTCTGTTTCATTTCATTCAATGTCTTTCTAAATAGCATTAGAAGAGAAGTCTCTGTTCTCTCTGTCTATTGTGTTTTCTAATGTTCTCTCCTTTGTGCCTTTCACCAATTTACTTGTTATTAAAAGAGCATGTGGATTGGGTTTTTTTTCTACTCTGGGTAATATATATATATTTGTACAATTTGCACGTGGACAGTTGAGTTGATAATCACTTTCCAGTTTATGTCCTAATCTAGACATGTATGTTATTTGGCTAGAATACTCTTGAACGCTAATACACATTAAAGTCACAATGTGATTTAGTATTGCTCTTCATTAAGGTAAAAAAAGAGTGGTCAAAATCAAAGCAGCAGAAGCTGATTTAAAGTCCAAACAGACTGGATCCTACATTTCCCATAATGCAACACAATAGTGTCGTCAGACTCTCCCTGCCTTGTAAACACCACATCTTTTAAACTCCAAGCCAGTTTGTGACGCAGGCTTTCTGTTATGAATTTGTAGTCTCGAAACCCAAGCTGAATTAACCCTGATGACATCATTATGACATCATCAGAGTTATTTTCTTATTTTGATGTGTAAAATTGGTGAAGTGTACCATTAACACAGGTGTTACCGGGAGAGGTATTTAATAAAAATGTACACTCCAATGTAAAGGACTAATTTCTAGAAATCATGGGCTGTATCAATTACAAGAAAAACAATGAATTTCAATGTCAAAGTCAAGAGGGAATGAAGCTCAAATGTTTCAAATACATGTTCATGTGCAGCTCTTTATAATGACAAAGGACAAACACTCATCCAGTAAATATAAAACCAACCAACTATCTTTCTCCCAGCTCTCTCTTTCACTACTCACACCAACACATACACAAACCGAGTAGACATTTTACGGCAGGCGTGAGTGTATTCAAAGTAGACCAGGCTAGGGGCGGGGATGACATTTCAACATGTGTTAAGTATGCGTGGTGGCCAACTGGAAACCTGAACAGATGGCGAATGCAGCTCACTGAAACTGTTCATTCCACAGGGTTTGAGTGTCTGTTTCTTTTAACATTCAAATGTATGAATAAGATGATTACAGAGAAAAAGATATTCAGTACTTGGAAGAAGTGGAAGAAATTGGGCAAGGAAATAGCAGAGAACCAAAAACAATGTGGAATTGTGTTAAAGAAGCCCAAAACAGACCCTCAACCATTCACAAAGCTTCCTCAAAATTAGGCCATAACGCCACCTATTGGCAACCCGCTGACTATAACACAGAACTTTTAAAAGGAGCGAAAGAGTCTGAACACATAACAGAAACCCAGCAATGAGTAACCAAACCCTCCCACCTGAGCCACAAGGCCAAAATCATTAGTCCTCAGCTCGCCCTCACACACAAATGAAGGCTAATTGTGCAGTAATTGTGCAAAGCAAACACAGTGCATGTCCTAGTATTTAGCAGATGAAGTAAATGTTGTCCAAAACTCATGACTGCCAATGAACAATCATGAACTCAGACGCACAGTAAGACAATGGACACAATTTTCTTCTTTAAGGACACTAACATGTGCCAAGAGGGAGAAAAAAATGAGGACAAATGGGAGAAGACAGATGCCTTATGCAGACTACACTCTGCAGCTCACACACATCATCTATTAGAAAGAAAAAGCAAGAAAATACAAGCATTGGTAACAGAGATGGAACATGTTTGGACAGTTCATCAAGCATTCGCTCATTAGCAAGAAGGCTGTACACCATAGATAGTGTATATATGTCTATAATAAATGTGTCTGAATAAGAGCATGTTTGCTACTTCTTGCAAGTGTTTACTGAGATGTATGAGGCAATTAGAACTAAATTAGCTAGCACTAATTAGAGGTGGTAGCAGTGAAAAAGTATCAGCAGCTAAGTAACAGTGAAGGTCAGTCTTCCTGATTAAGAGAGCTAAGGAGCGAGACAGAGTAAACTCAACAGTGAGTGTCTCCACTGGTAACACAGAGCAATAAAGCCCCAACTCACTTTGAAGCTGTGGTCTAATGCACTGCTCCTTCACTTGAAAAGAGAGGTCATTTTGTTTGTGATGCAGGAAAAACAAAACCCAAATTGCCAAATGAAAGTAACACTTGGAAAATGTATTTCAAAAGGTACAGCGACTCTTATGTAGTGTCATATTCTGTCAGACTGACTTCTAAATAGGGTGCTGGGGTGCTTTGAAGCTTTGTGTGTGTGTGTGTGTGTGTGTGTGTCTGTCTCGTTTTCATGCAATGATGCGATCTCTCGTGCTCTATTTTCTGTCACGCATGCACCACCTGAAACTTCCTCTGCACAGCAGGACATGGTTGCAGCCTGATTTGAACACAGGGAGAACTTTGGCAGCCAGGCTGGGTTTAGGCAAAGGTTGCATAAGCATTACTAACTTTTTAAAAAAACTGAGCAGTGGGAGAAAATTCATTATTGCTGCAGGAGGGATAGTCATCTCTAGCTTTCAAGTTTCATTAAAAATTGAATATGTTCATCCACGTTATTAACATTGCCTACTCCGACATCTCTGCAGCCTACATTCCTGTCAAGAAAGTCACTTTGAGGTGGATGAGAAATGTAACGCAAAATGTTGTGATACTGCTCATGAGTTGTCCCTGCAAAGGCATTACGCACTGTGCATGTGTATATGACTTTCCTATATTCTGTTGGCGCTCACATCTTTAGGGACATTTTAGGGTTTATTTATAATTAGGCTTTCTAGTGTTTGTGTGTTTTCAAGGTAATTATGGCAACAACACAAAACCAAACTGTGTCTCTGGACCCTGACATTTTTCATATGAGCTGAAGTCTCACTGCACATAAAGGCCCTGAAACGTGCCAATTAAGTTTAGACACTGGGGCAGAAAAACGGGGCAGTTGTTCTTTTCTCCAATACCGCAGAAAGTCTGTTCTACCCTACAGCAGATGACTCAGGAGCGTCAGCACATCCGCTCATACACGCCTCCTCAAAGCAGGAGTAAAGAAAGAGTGGCAAACAGAGGACACACACACACACACACACACACACACACACACACACAAAACTATGTCGAGCTGCTTTACAGCTTAACTAATGGTGTCAAAGATAAAATGTGCGGAGACCTTCCACATCATCTGCCAGGAGGAAAGGCTATCACACGAGAAACCCAAAGCACCATTATCCCTTCTTCAGAGGGCTGTGCTTTTTTCACACACTGACGACTACGTGCCTCTGCAGGCTCGAATGCGCGTGTGTGCGTGTGTATGTGTGTGTGTGCGCATGAGTAGGGGAGTCAGTATGTGTCCATAAATGCACACATATAAATAGCCCACCTGTAGAGACAGTCTTTCCATCAGTGGCAGCAGGAGATCGGCACCACTTTGGTGAACCACGTCACGTACACAATCATCCACACGTATGACTTCACAATACAATAAAGGCATTTCAAAAAATGTGTATCAATGTACTGCAAAACATCTTTCAAAAGAATTCTGAAAAAAAAAAATATATATACGAATTCAACAGCCGTGTTCTGCTAGCATATTTCGAACTTTCTCCTGGATCTCATTTGCGATGCATAAGATTAGATTGATTTTTTTTACCAGAAATTAAGCCTCAAAAATTCCATATTGAACCAAATCAAAGCACAAAATCAATCACACATTCTCCGGTTATGGCAACAGTGTTGTTGTTTTGTTATAAAGCAACAAATATTTTGAACAAACTTATTTTACCAGTAAAAAGGGTCAACATTACCAGGTATGGGACATGTACATGGCAGGAGGCTCCATGTTTGCCAATACCAAATATCCATCTACTGTGTCTAGCGGGATGGGAGTGGTAGTTACAGTATTTATTAAAAATACAGACTGCAGAAAAAAAGAAAACCATTATTCATAAAAGGCAACAGGCGTAATCTCCATCTCCTGGTAATTATTCTGAAAATGTCTGACTGACATTTTGATGAATAACATCAATGGGATGGCAAGACGTCTTGAGAGAAAGTGTAAAAACACATATAAAAACACATTTTTGTACATTTTTCATTTTGTTTTGTTTTTTTGGTCTTTCTCCTCACGTATGTACAGTTCCAGCTGTTGCATGTGTACTCTATTTGTGTATACTACACTCTCTTTCTCAGCTCCCTCATGGTAATAGACCTGTGGATTTCAACATGTACAACTGCAATTGTAGAGGACTGCAAGATGATGATGGGCAGAAAGAAAGACCAGAATATTTAGCTTGAAAAATGTATATAAACAAATCAAAAGGGCTACATACTAAAGATATTTTACAAAAACTGCAGGTCATTGAGGCAGACAGGTAGACGGTTTGCTCATATAGACACAGTATTGCAGGCTTGCATTGATGAGCTTTCTGTGAAACATAGCTGTGGATTTTCTACCTGACAGGACACTGGGCCAATTACCATGGCTATTCCAACGACGTGCCTGCAGGCTCACAGCCAGAGAGAGAGAGGGAATGTGTGAGATTATGTTTGTGTACTCTTAGGCTTTAATAACTTGTAGGTCTCACCATGCCACAGGCCACAAAGTCTGGAGCATCCTCTCAACTAAACAGACAGCCCTGTGGGCAACTGCCAAAAACGTCAAAAGATGGGACGAGCGGCATGTATGAAAAAGAAGGATAAGAGACAGCGTGGAAGGAATAGATGTGAGTTGAGGGAGACAAACAGGTGTGCAAAAGTACAGAAGCTTGTCAGGAAAGAGGGAAAGTGGGTGAAATCCGCACAGGACTGTGGTGATTGAGGGTGCAGAGGGGGAAAGAGCTGGCCTCCCACGTGTTTCTATGAATAGAATTTGTTGACAGGCCAGCTCCTCCAGTCTGAAACTGCGAGTACCTGACTGACCTCAGAGTGACGGCCACTATGGAAATGGTCCTGCTGTGGCTGCAGGAAGAAAACACAGTCACTGACGTCACAAGAGTCTGCCATCAGAGTCCAGATACAAACTACATACTGGGTGAAGGTCAGAATCAGTCCTTTTTGGCTTAAAAAGACCACAAAGATGCCAATTAACAAAAAGAATCATGGTGTTAATGTTCCTGTGTAGCCTCACACACACTCAACATGCCGCTGTTGACTGGGGTGGGACACAAGAAGTTGGCAGGAAGGCAGACAGGATATTCGGGGTGCAAATTGTTTCTATGAAATAATGGAGCAAACAGGCTTTTGGAGTATTATTTTTCAGATGTATTTGTGTTTCATACCGTATGCCTGCAGTGTACCCCAGCGTGGTTTTGAGCACTTTTGTTTACTTTCATTTCATCCAGAAAAGCTACTAAACGGACCTTGAGGTTGAGATTGTTTTGTCTACAGCTGTTTCCAAGGTCAAGAATGAACTTTGAACCTCATGTTTTCATCTAGCTTTGTGACGACGCTGCTCCCAGTGAAATAGTAAGACTTTTGAAATGAATAACTATTAGGATCTGAGCTTGCCACTGGTGCACAGCTGGTTCTTGAAAGGGCCTGTAAGTGCTGATTTCTTATTGAATAAAAAATAAAAAAGGTGCTGTACCTTAAGGAACTCTACAAACTATTTCTATAACTCTATAGTAGTAGAGGAGTAGCTGTAAAAACAGGGGAAGGGATGTCCAAGACAAACAGAAATCAGTCTTTATAAAATGACAACACGCCCAACTCAAGATTAGCATTTTCAGAAGCTTTCAAACAGATGTCAAGAACACAAACGAGAAGTCCTAAAAGTGCAGTAGATACAATAAACAGCTACTGAGCTCACATGTCAACAGATCCATCTACATGGCTGAACACCCTCCATGGAAATGAAGACCCTGGAAAAACATGCGTGAACCTTGAATTTGGATGTATTTTGTCAAACAACTTTTTCCAAGGTCAAGAATGAACTTAATGATTCAAATAAAAACTTATTTTGCATTTTTGACCATAAAATACCCTGGCCGGGTCTGACACCATATTGTGTGTGTGTGTGTGTGTGTGTGTGTGCGTGTGTGTGTGTGTATGTGTGTGTGCGTGCATGTGGGTGCGTGTGGGTGCGTGAGAGTGTGAGAGTGAGAAAGAGAGAGAGAGAGAGAGAGAGAGAGATACTCACTGCTGCCTGTTGTCTCTTCAGCTTGTCTCTGTACTCCTCCAGCTCTTGCAGGTTCAGCTCAGGTGGGAGTTTCTATAATCACACAGATACAAACATACAGCCTCATTGTTTGTTTACAATACATCCTCCTACACAGATGAAAGAACACAAGACTTTTGCAGACACATCCGCAAACAGCCTGTGAGCCCTTCTCACTTCCATACAGCTGCATGCTGCTTCCAAACATGTCTCCAGTTCAGCGTAGTAAAAGTCGCTGCAAGGTGTGTGTCAGACAGAAAGATATTCACAGCAGTATCCAAATTCTGGCTCTCAGGGCCATAGCGGGGATTTCATTCATCTTGAGAGAGCTAATCTTCACTCCTGAGCATCTTAATTTTTCAAAGATATCTCACTAGGCATTTCAAAGAACTTAAGCTGGTTTAAGTGGTGCGACTGAAGATAGCTGCAGCTCTCCCTTCTTTCAAAAAAAACAAAAAGAATTTGCTCAATAAATACACTTTGCCAGATCATAAGTCAGATTAGTCAAGAAGGTAGAGGACGTTATTTATTAAACAGCAAACAAACTCTGCAAGGGAAAGAAGATATTACAAATCCATGGCCCAAAGGATGATAGGTAATTACTTTCCCCTTGACTGAGAGTCTCATTTCAGATGGTGTAGCAATACCAAGATAAATCTAATGAGATTTCACACCCTTCCTCTGTTGAGTGGGTGCAATCCATCAATCCCGACGTCAATGGTACGCATTCGGCTCAGCAGAAGTGTAAGAGACAGCAGCTCAGGTGAGAAAGACCTTTAACTCTGCCAGTCAGGGGAGGTTCAAAGCACAGGAAACCACATTTATTCACACACACATGCAATATTGCCATTATCAGAATTAATGAAACGTGGTAGGCTTGATGGAGTTATTATTTCATGGGGGGTAGGGGCGTGGGAACTTAGAAGGAAGTTTCTTGTCATCACCAGTGAGTGGTGCTCATTCAGTCAATAACGCATTCATACAGAGAGCGTCTGACCTCCAGTTCATGCTGCACCATGTCGAAGGAGTCGTTAGAGAAGTAGACCTCCTCGATGCTCTCGATGATCTCCTGCTCCGCCTGGGGGTCGATGGGCTGCTCCCTTAGCTCCCGCAACTCCTCCTGAGAGAGGGCAAGACAGACCGAGAGAGACAGACAGCAACAAAGAGAGAGAGGATTAAAATGTGTCCTTGAAGGGAGCACTTTAGAAAGTTCCAGCCACACTGGCACACTAATAGAAAAGGCTCAAAACAAAGAATTAGATAATTTGCCAAGTAATAAAAACAACAAACAAAATGTCTAATAAAAAACGTCAAGAAAAATACATCAAAACAGAGAAAGACACAAATAGGGTAATACGGGGGGTAAAAGGAGGAAAGATGCCAGGGGAAAGAAGAATAAAGGGAGGAGCGACAGGATTAGAGGACCAAGAGGTTCAGAGGAGTTTAAGGGCAAGGGTAAGGGTGAAGGACAAAGTGAAGTGAGGGCAGAATAAAAATGAGGTAGAGAACAAAAGGCAAGGAGAGGGTAAGAGGAGGTGCGCAGTGGGAAAAACGTGAAGATGAAAACATGAGTTTGGGAGAGGATTGCAGCTTGTTTCGTCGGACAGCTGTCACTGGGGATGGCAGGCAGCCTTGAGAGGAAAGACAAGAAGAAAGGAATGACCAAAAAAATACAACGGAGATTCCCCTTCAGACCATCTCTGAGAAACATCAGAGCCCGATTGATTAACATGCGGTGCATTCACCGAGGCTTATTGCTGTGCAGTGAGTCTTTTAGATGAAGGGTTTTAAACCCACATTCTTAATGAGCTGAGATATAGTCACAGGTCAATAACTAATGACTCACAGTTAGCAGTTTAAAGAAAAGTTGCTGAACAATAAATTAAAGTAGAGGCTCTGACTAAGGCTGTGTCCAAAATCACTGCCAATTTACTATATAGTAAAAAAAAGTCCATGGCATGTACACTTGTCATCGGGCGGCATGGTGGAGCAGTGGTTAGCGCTGTCGCACGGGAGGTAAAGCTGGTTGGGGCGGGTTGGGGGTTCGATCCCCGGCTGCCTCTGTCATGTCGAAGTGTCCTTGAGCAAGACACTGAACCCTAATCTGCTCCCGATGGAGACCAGCACCTTGCATGGCAGCTCGGTCGCCATCGGTGTGTGAATGTGTGAGTGAATGGGTGAATGAGACTTAGCTGTAAAGCGCTTTGGGAACCGTGAAGGTTGAAAGGCGCTATATAAGTGAGATCATTTACCATTCATTTACTACCTTCTGCTAACAATCCCACAGTATAAATGCAAAAATGGCCGTTGTGCGACTCTGCTCATTATATTATATTATATTATAGAGTCTACAGTCATACTAGCAGCTCTGTGAGGCTGTACTTAAACACAGCGGTGCTTTGAGCTAACTGCTACAGTCAGAATGCAGACATGCTCAAAATGACAATGCAAACATGCCCATATCAAGCAAGTATAATTTTTTACCATGTTCACCATCTTAGTTTAGCATGTTAGCATGCTAACATTTGCTCATTAGAACTAAACAGAAAGTACCGCTGAGGGTTAGTGGGGATGTGATTTGTTTTGCAGGTATTCAAAAACCAAACTATTGGACAAATTGAAATTTTGACCTGATGTCAAGATGAAGATGAAAAGTCGGGGGATCATGAAAGTTATTACAATTCAAGCTGAGGGTGCTAGATCTAATGTGTGTACCAAATGTCATTGCAATATAGCCAACAACTGTTCAGGCATTTTACTCAAAACCACAAATGTCAGCCTCATGGTGGAGGATCACCAGTCATTAGGATTCATCCTCAGGGGGACGTGCAGGTCTGTACCATATTTCATGACAATCCTTTCAACAGTTGAGATATTTTAGTCCAGACCAACCAGCCAACCAATCATCATTGCCATCTCTAGACTCCTAAATCCTAAATATAGCAAAATATTACATTACATCCCATACAAAGAAAACATCTCATGCTAAGTCTTTTCACTTAATGCCCTGAGTGGAAATCCTTCATTTAAGGTAATGCTGAGTCTAACAAGTTGTTTGTGTGGGATCAATACGTTGAGGCATCAGCAAATTAAAGCACAATGGCACTAAAAATAGACCGCAGGCTTGGGAAATAGGTGAACCAGGGTGGATGTGGAATTATGGGATAAATGCAATCTATACGCCCCTATATGCATCCATACTCTGTTAACTAAAAGTATATATAAATCTCTATCAAAGATCTGCACACATCATCTCATATAGACTTCATGAGATAGCAGACACTGATCGAGAAAACCTTGTTACACACCTGCCTAACCACAAATATTTTCACAGCGACTATCAGCAAGAAGCGTGCAGCAAGGCGATGAAGTGTGCCACCCGTGTAACTGAATCTGCTTCTGTGGGTGAGAGTGTGTCTTGCTGAGTGACGTTTATACGAGGCAAGGCTGCTGTGAGAAATTTTAACAACCGCAGTCAAATATAGCCTCATTTAATTCATTTACACAAACAGAACCCCTTTTATTTACACCATATATACATTTCCTACAAGGCAATTGGGAGGACGGAAATAAGTGATTAAAATGTGTGTCTGTGCGTGCGTGTGTGTGTGTGTGTGTGTGTGTGTGTGTGTGTGTGCGCGTGCACAGACCTTCGGGCAGGTGTGTATGTGTGTGTGTGTGTGTGTGTGTGTTTCCATGTTTGAATGAGGTAAAAAGGAGTGAGCAGGAGCCCTGGGGGAAATGTGTGGGTGTGTGCGTGAGATTGGAAAGGAGGGGTGGAGGTAGGAGATCACGCTCTGCCGTCAAAAGGGGTAGGTGGGATATCAGTTCAAATGAGAGGGAAAACGGAAAGGGGAGGGGGGGAGAATGAGGCGGATGACTCATTGGTAGCGAAAGTTGGAAAAAGAAAAAGACAGAAAAGGGAGCGAAACAAAAGACAATGATGTGTCTCTCCTGTGAGGCCACTCCGGTACGGTGAGATCAATTCACCTCCCCTGTGTCACTCTCTCTTTTCCCTCTCTCGCTGCCTCAGTCTCCCACCTGCAGCGACGAGAACAACTCTAAACATCTTTAAATGAATGACTCATTGAGAGGCTACCTCGGGTTAAATAATTCCCTCCCTTCCCAGCGGCTGCATGGGCACAAAACAAACCCCTGTGCCACACGTGTGAAGCCCAACATCAGCCGCGGCGAGGCTTTGATCAAATTTCACTTTGAAGGACGAGGGAGAAACAAACCAACGTTCATCCCCTCCTCCACAAAATTAATGAAATCCTCATCTCATTGCGGAAATTAGAAATCTATTTGCATCCAAAGTGTGGGACGTTTAACAAGCGGTATCAAAGAATCAAAGTGGATATTCGTCTGGAGTGCTGATTGAATGTGGGAAAATCAAGCACAGAACAAAAAGGGTGCTCAACGACACGGGGCCCTGACAAAACAGGAGACTGAATCAACAATAGGAGGTTTGTGGAAAATCCTGCGAGACATTAGGAGAGAAAGACAGCGGGGTGAGGAGACCGAGAGAAGGGCCAATTATTTCCACTATGGAATCATTCATTCAATGAACAAATCAAAACCTCCATATTGGAATCAGCGTTGAATATTTATGCGAGCCTAACCTCCCTGTATATCCTCATCTGCTCCTAAACAAGGGTTTAACACAGTTGTCTTCTGGGACATTAGGACACAATCACAGCCAGCAGCAATATCCAGGCAGCAACACTGCTGTCAGCTGCTGGGTTAACAGGTAATACGATTGAATTTTTACTTGGAAGTGTGTGATTATTCTTCCTTTATTCTCCGCTGTCTATCACTGAGCCAAAAGCACAGGATCTCTGTACCTCTGCATCTTTGGTGTCATGCAGTTCTTTTATTATACAAGTGCACAATCAGGCCCTTGGAAGCTTAATTAGACAACAGCTTATGTCAGAAATAAACCTGAGTGGGTCACCTAAGGCCAGAACATATGTGAACTGTCAAAGTGAGCTGTGTTCTCCCTCAAGATAGCCTGTGTGAACTAATGACAGGTTAGCAGACATGCCCTCCTCACAGCTTTAGCCCCAGTCCCCGTCTTAAAAAAAAAAAAAAACATATTGGCTACACACTGGAGGTACTCAGCCAATCATATTCATCCTAACATTCTTGGAAATAATGCAATATTAAGCAGGCGATGCACTGTGCCTGTGAAGATTAATGTTTTTTTGGGGTGAACAGAGTCCTTTAATTCTGAGTTAACTGAGGGTGACCCCTGCTGGTGGGAGATGGAAACTGCATGTACCTCGAGCACTAACAGCAGGGTTACAAGAGAACCACTGTTTGCCTCAGGGAAACTGAAGCCTCCGGGAAAAACCTACTGTTCCCAACATTTCCCTCAACAACATTAAAGTTAAATAAAACATTGTTCAGCATCACACAGATATTATGTACCAGCTTGTTCCAGAGCTTCACTAAACCAAGACATATCCAATTTACAATGATGTAAACAAAGAAAAGCAGTAAATCCTCACATTTGAGAAGCTGGAACAAGCAAATGCTTAACATTTCTGTTTGAAAAATGACTGAAACTACCCGATTAATCAACTAATTGTTTCAGCTCTACTTCGGCTATATTTGTGAAATTATCAGGTCCAAGAAGCCATTCTTGTGGCAGCGTCACAAGTTGGAAAACTTCATGTGCCTCAGTTTATATAGAGTTCACTGGAAGTCAGTATAACATATTCTACATCTAGAATTTAAAGTCTTGTTGATTCGAGCACTTCTTTACCACACAATATGAGATTGTAAACCATCAAAGGCTCCACAGGGTTGAAGAGGTTAAAAGATATAAAGTATCACAGCACCTACAAAGAAAATGCATGAAACTGACTCGCAGAGGGACGACAGCTTTGAAGGAGAAAAGGTTTGTTTGTTTTTAATGTGAATCCACAAAGCAGCTCATACCATCTCAGAAACCAAGAGATTAACAAAAGGAACAAAAAAATCAAAGTGATAAAAAAATAAATAGCTTGGAGTAATTTAAAAATACTTTTTTTTTAATCTGCCAAATTTGTGGTTTATTTAAGGGTTTTGGTGAAAATTATCTTTTGTTTGACACATGACGTGAAAATTACTTTCTATCATTCCCCCAAAGTTTGACAGAGTTAGACCTCAGTTTTATCATAATCTTTGAGATCATATCTCTTGGAAGTCTTGACTAAGGTCAAACTTTTATTAAATCCAAGTCCTTGGCTCATTGTCCAGATTAACATGCACATTTGTACATTTGCATTAGCTACACAGCAGCAGGTGAACGAGGGGGATCCGATTTTCTTTGACAGAATGGTTTCCCCTGACCTCTGTGAAAGGAACCAAATGTCGCTCTCCAGCAGCTATGTAGAGTAACACTACATAATAGAAACCATATTACACATGTGTACAAGTCATATAAAGTTCATTCACTTCTTTGATCACCCAAACAGGTAGATGTATTAAAATGACTACTAAAAGATTGGACAGATGTCTTAACAACACAGCACAAACTAAACTATTTCAAAAGGTGCAAGGTATCATGTGGAACTGAGCAAAAGCTGCAGGAAATATAAATCACCACTTCCTGTTAATGACTACAGCAAACCAAGTGAGGTATCAATCAATTAGCCCATAATCGATTAATCGCTGAAACAACTTTTCAGGAAATGAGCTTCTCAAATGTGAATACTTGCTGCTTTAAGTAAGTAAGTTGAACGTAGGTTTTGGCCGACAAAACAAGACATTTTGAAGACGTCACCTCGGGCACATTTTATAGGCCAAAGAATGAACTGAGAAAATAATCTGCAGATTAATAAATATGAAATTAAATCTTTAGTTCTAGTCCTAGTCACAAGGGCTTAGGAGGATAAAAGACTAGTAGACTCGTTTGTCATCAGTCACAGTGAGATATCATATTCCTACAGTTATTTATAACTTCAGTGCTGAGTACAAGTTCAGAGTACGTCTTTCTGTCTACTACAGTACGACTTTAGAAATTCAGGGATTTTCTTACTTTTTCCAAAAGGATTTTGAAAACCACCAGAGAACAGTTGTGATGCTCATTTAAAGCTCAATGCATGTTCATGTGGCTTATTGCAGCTAGATAGCTTCACTGTTTGTTTTCTGTTTGAATCCGTGTGCTTTACTCAGCACATAACATCTCTTGTGGCTGCAACTAACAATTATTTTCATCATTGATTAATATGTATTTTTTTGAAAAGTCAGAAAATAGGGAATAATGCCCATTACAAAGTTTCCAGAGACAAGGGTGACATTGCGAAATTGATTTGAGTCCAAAACCCAAAGATATTTAAAACCATATAAAAAGGAGAAGAGCAGTTCATTGTAACATTTGGGAAGCTTGGCGCAGCAAATATTAAGATTTTTTCCTTGATAAACGACTTAAATGATCACTCGTTTATTAAAATTGTTGAGGATTCATTTTCTTTTGATCAACAAATCGATTGTTTCAGGTCTACATTTGTCTATTACAGTTACTCCTCCTGTCCACGTATCTATGTTTTGCCAGCTTATAACTCAAAAACCATCAAACCTTCAAGTCATGTCCAAATAGTGACTCGACAGCGTAATTTATCAATCATCCCTCTCATCAGTCCTCCCCCTACAGTGAGCCAGATGTTGCTGTCAACTCCCGCAGGATGATAAATTATGTGGATCATCGCTTAAATGGTTGGAAACACACAAATGGCTCAGATTAAGTATCATAATAATTTACGCATACAGTCGAGCACCTTGGTCTCACTCTCCTACACAGAGCAGCGGGTTAAGTAATGCAGCGTTCCCCACAGTGGCATATTGATATATCATATATATCAAAAAGAACCACAGGGTTCGGTGTATACAAAACCTGGCCTGTGTGGATCTTGTGTCATCTTCCTGAAAGGTCCAGCAGCAAAGTAAATAAAGTCAATGCATTACATCATCAAATAATAAGCCCTGTGTTTTGGCTGAACACACAAAAGGCAGGTGTTTGCAGTACACACAGGAGACGTAATTCATCGGTGACAGAGAGCAATAGGCTGATATATGCATATAATCCAGACCCCTCACATCCATACTCTCACTCTTACTAATTTTTCTGTACACCTATACTATGCTGCCTCATATCACATAACCCAAACATAGCAGGTGTTTATAAGTTAAAAGTAATAAGATCTACAGTGATTCTTGGGACCATGATTCCAGCATGAACAATGGTGAATATTTCAGGCCTTAAACCAGGGTGTTTGAGGTCTGCATATCCAGTTTGGCCACATCACCTGATACCACTCCCAAAGCTGGGGGAGGGGGAGACATGCATCCTACGAAAAGAAACAAATCTTTCTTGAGACACGCCCCTCTGCTTTCATTCAGGCTGTAGTTACACCAGGTGAATAAATGCCTGCTTATCTTATCTGAGCGTGATCTGTGTCATTGGGTGGTTTTCTGCAACAACAGGTCCAGCAAAAGACCTGTAATATTGTCTACAAAGCATTACACCAATATGATACAATGATCTCAAATTATTAGAATATTAAATCATATCTTTGTTATCCATCATGAGCCTGTATTTGCTGTTGATTGTGTCAAGAACTCCAAGCACAAGCCCTATCTTTGACAAAAGTGATTGTGTATGAGCCCTTCAAAAGAGACAGCCTGTCTTTATCACACACTGCTCTGTCTTTTTCTTTTCTTTTTGGCAACCCGACTTTTGCAACAAACAGATTGGAAGATGTTTTTTTCTCAGCTTCATTTTTTGTAACTCTCATGGATGAATTGACAGAAAAGCGCTTCCTTTTAGTCTTATCTTTTGCAGTATTTTTCAACCTAGGCAGCAAATATTCACATACTCACATTAAAGCCAAACTAGGGTGGCAATCAAAACAATGTCAACCGTTAAAGGCCAAGTCTTTAGGAGAGAAATTAAATGTCTGGTTGAATCAACCTGGCAGATATCACCCTGCACTGTGAATACATAGAGTTGGTCACCTTCCAAATTGTACCCAGCCACATTAGTAGAAGGTCAGCACTACAAGGCAAAGTCAAAGCCAGTAACTAGCAGTGCATTGATGTGTAAGTAAGTAAGTGACTATGCATTATATAGAGCCACTCTACTCTTCGCTCTATCTGTTCTTGACAAATTGAATTTGTACAAGTGGATAATGACAAATTCTTCCTGCAACTAAGCATGACTGATTGCATTTTCAAAACGCTGCCCCGCCAAAATGCTAAAACACTATTACAACAGACTATATTTCACACTCCTGCTGTTAAGATTGATGTGAAGTGTGTATCCTTAAGTGATATAAATGGAAGCCTTCAGTCTCTTTACACTACTGTCTAGAAAACCCAGTAGGCGAGATGTAACTAATGTTATTTACAGGAAGCAGCTCAAAATGTAAAACAATGCATGGTTGACAAAGCTCAGTCCGACACATAAATTAATAATTAATTAATTAATAATTAATAAGTCTGGTTCAGATCTAAAACCATCCTGACACATTGTTGTTGCATCACTACTATGATTATAACTGCTTCTGAGTTTGATTGGACTCGGCTTCTTTAAATTATCTGCATTGTCAAGTTGCTCAAAATAGTTACTTCATACACAACAAAAGTGCAGCGAATAAGATGGCAGTTCAAAAGCACATTTATAAATGTGCAGATTTTCTTGATTTTCACTGTGTGTTGAAAAGAATGAAAGAAAAGCAGGACAACAACAAAAAATCTGTGACAGGAGGCATTCAACTACTCAGACCTTACTACACAATGAAAACAGTTTAATATAGTTAGTTATCTACTGTTAACTACTTGAACCCATCATTAGCTGTGGTGAAATATAGTCAACTTTTCTTAGGATGAGAGAGGTTGCTTTTCATATAATATGTAGCCCAAATCATCAATCACAACAACAAAAGTTTACCTTGCTCGGGATCCTCAGGTTCTCCACAGGACTGAGGTCTGCCATGCTTTCTTGGGGGCTTTTCAGGCCCTGTCAAAATAAGACTCACTGTTAAGTTAGACCCAACAAGTCAAGTAACGTTAAGCTGTGCATACAGCAAAAAAGTGGGACCAGCGGACAGATTTCTGAAAGCGATATGCTCTGTTGTGTCCACTGACGAACTCATGAGTCTTACATTACTGCTGTGCAAACTGAGAACTTCCCCAACCGCCCAGTTTCCAGTGTCGAGCCCTGTTGTTGTGCTTGTCTAATGGTAAACTCTTACAACTGGGGCGTGGGTATAACTGCCCATACGCGTGTGTTTTCTTCGTGTGGGGTTAATAGCTCGTAGCTGTGATTAAGTCGTTAAAAAGAAAAAGCTGCTGGTGTTCGGGCTGAATGTGCCCTTTCATGAGCCACACGATGAGCTGTCAAATTAGCCAGTTAGCTTAGCTAGCTGTCATGCTAGCTAACCTGCAGCTGTCAGAGACAAACGGCCAGCAGCTCATTTTCTGCAGACCTGCTTTGCTCACCTGCCGGGCCATGAGAGACTTGATCTTCTGCATCCTAAATCCAACTCGTGTCAGCGGGCAAAGGAATGAATAAAGTTACAGTTTTGTTTCGTTGTCAACAATACGCCTCCATCACTACGAGAGGGGAGCCATAGTTGTCAACCGTCACGTGACTGGCACGGTTAGAACCGGAAGACTCCAATCCTGGGAAATGTAGTTTTTATTAAGAGGCATGCTTTTCCAGAGTCCCATAAAAACAAAATAATATTTGGATGAAATTCAAAATGTATGTTGTTCTGAATAATAATTTAAAAATATCTATTCAAAAGTGGTGTACATCATTAACATTGTGATACATTCTATTGCTGTCTTACACCACTGGATGGTAGTAATTTAACACCACAGAAATAGAGTAGACTAAGAGACAGCAATGGTTATTTTGCGTCCCTGAAAAATACCACTCTACTTCTCTGTTCTGTCATTCACCTGTAAATGTCAGGTGAGACATTTTGACATGTCACAGTAGGAAAAGCACAGGTGTACACAATAAAATGAATAATGGCTAAATTCTATTTTGCTGCTTACGTTTCAGGGTCCTGGTATTGTGCACGCCGGGACCCTGTCACACTGTCATGGCTTACCGGGACACTTGAATAGAATGGATCATTAATGGTATCAGCAACACCTGGCCTACTATGACAAGTCAAAATGTCTTGATTTATTTCATTACATAGCTGTATGTGATTTTCTATATTTATAGCCAGTAGTTGAATATAACTATATACATTTAGTCAATTACTGTCCTTACATACATTTTTGAAAACATATGATAATTTTATAAAGCATGAAACATGGTCATAGATTAAACTTCCCAGTAAGAGTATATAAAGTAGTTAAAAGTTGCCTCTCCTGTACCAGCTACAACATTAAAATGCTGCTTGAATTTTAATGCATCAATAACAATCATTCAATAGTATAATACACTGTATGTAATGATATAACACTGATGGGGTCACTGTTTTGCAAAATCTATGTTTTGTATTTGTATTTTGTACAGTATTTTTACATTGTGGTATTGCTACTTTTATCTGATTTAAGGATATGAGTACTTCCTCCACTGTCTGTAGCTTTGTATGTAAGTATAGGATATGTGAAGTTTTTGTTGTTTACATACTGTAATTTATTAAACTTATAATTTAGTCTCAAAAAGGTTATGGTTAACAATACATAAGATTGTTTTATTATTGTTTCTGCATTATTTATCAAACCACATTTCCTTTTTTGAGCAAGAGCGATCGTGTCATCGTGTCATGCCATCCATGACTCAGTGCCATGTAGTTCCATCTCTGCCAAGCAATTAGACCTGGCTCTGCATTGTAAACTGTTCAAAATAATTACAAAAACGGTGCGTGCAGACCTATTCAGCCTGCTTTGTAATTGCCCCCTTAGGTGTTATTTGGAGCAGCGCTTGGTTAAAAGCAGGCAGCATGCAGCAGACAGCAGGCACTGTGAGCTCTAGTTCCTGGTTAATGATGCCTCAGGCTATTTCCCAGTCAAATGAAGGTGAGGTCGATCTCCTTAGGTGAATCTACTCCACTGTTGTTTGTTAGGCAGTCATCCACAATGCGGAGCCTCCCTTAAAGCATACACTGAGACGGAACAGATGGCAACCCCTACCCGGAGATGCCACCACAAAGACACAGCACACTCAATTGGTCAGTTCATAAGCTATAATTAGAGCTATATTCAGTAAACTGCTTGTTGTTATGCAGGAGAGCATCGTGATCAGAAGCGCTTATGACTCAGTATGAGCTTCAGATCTTGACAATTTATTATCCTTAAAAGCATACTTGCGTAATAATTTGTCTTGCTGGCATATATAGGCAACATTATAAAATAAGCCCAATAATAACTTCATAATAGTGTAATTCATTTGTGAAAACCCTTTAAACTCCTCCATTTTCTTTGGAAACAAACCTCTTAAGTGCCAAATAATTTCAAATGTTTCAAATTTAAAAGTTTAAAAGGTTTAAGGACTTTTTGCATTTGACATGAATTTGAATGGAAGCACTCAGCAAAGGCATGAAACAATGGGGACAACATGCTGTTTTGGTAACAAGCTGAATCATAGCAGAAAGTAGACTGCTGCCTTTAAGTGATACATTGTTCATTGCATATATCATTCTGACCTCTATTTTCTTAACAAAACATTTTTGTGTCTGGTTCTCTCCATGCTTGTCTGTATCTCTTTCCTCTTCATCCCTCTACCTCTTCTCTCTTTCACACACACACAGACAAGCAAGCACACACACTATTATCTACTCGTGACAAGGTGTCAGCAGGAGCAGGTGGAGGGCACTCTGCCACATGCTGAACCATCCGTCTGTTGCTGCCTGTCTCCACATCACGCCAGGTACACAGCATACCAATACAACAATGCTGAGAGAAGCAAGCACTGTGCACCAATTTCAAGATAACAAATACAACTCAAACTCTTGTGAGAAGAGAGATCACAGCCAAGACATCAGACAAAGGCTGACTGTGAAGCAGCAGAACAACTGACATCTTTGCTGGCTTCAGTTAATTCAATTTTTTCAGGATCAGTGATTGTTCATTTCATGCCCTGGCTGCTATTGTCATTCTATGAAGAAGACAAAGAAGTGCAAATACATATGCAGAAATAGCAGAATGAAGTACATTGTCTTCGTCTGGTTGTAGGCAACAAACGCATATTTAAAAATGACCCAGAATAGTAAACAGTTATATCTTTAATAAAAGTACAAAACGAACATGTGAATGCAAACTGTACAATAATTTATGAATCATTAATCATTTTCCTTGTTTCAGCATTTCATTATATCCATGTTGAGCAGAAGAAATGCTACATTTGTGGAAACAGGGTTTGGCGTTTCTATAGGAATAAATAGGTTTGAGCAAAACATAGAAATAGAGAATCTGCAGTATAATCCATGTACAATATTTACACTTATATATATATTTCATACAAGAAAATGCATTCATCATAACACTTGTCTTCTCACAAAACAGACTCTCTTTGGTGGGAATGTTAAATTAGAAAGATATTATTGAAACGGCAAATAAAACCTTAGTATTTACAATTAAACAGTTTTAAATAGTAATCAAGGTATGGGAGTTTGGGGACCTTGTAGAGTATCTTCAAAATTATATAAATATGGCTCCTACTAACTTGCTTGGTTTAAAATGATCCCAGTGATCTTCACTTTTGAACGGAAAAGGCAAAACAGTTTCAACTTCAGTTATACTTTCACATATAAAAAAGATTTCAAGCCACACATACACCTCATCTCACAACAATGTCAGCAAAAGACATTTAACATCTGCCCCAAACTCTGGACAATAACAGTGCACGATCAGGTTGTGTACTCACACAAGTCTCCTTCATCCCTTGTGCAAAAAAATAGGCCTTCAAGACCAGCGTTTCAGGGACTGAAGAGACTAAAGCTACACAGGAGTCTTCAAGTGAAATGACTGTAAGTTACATCTCAACTCTCCAGCTAGACGTTACTTCAGCAAACTGTGACTCGGGGTTTCAGGAACATGTCTGATCACATCGTAGATGGTGGTGTGCATATCCTGAACTGACTCGAGGCGAGCCAGAGATCTGCACGATGCCTGCAGGACAGTTGCATAGGAAAATGAAAACTTCACGCAACGATAGACAAAAGCTTCAAATCTTGCTGCATTATCACTGAATCCATGTCAATGTACAACGTGTTAAATACCTGCGCAGATTCCATTTTGCCAGGTATGGAGACAAACTCGTAGATGCCAAAGTCTTCTGTGGCATCCTCGTGACCTGTTGATGCACAGGTTTTAATGTCAGACCAACACTTAGGTTACAGTACGTGCATTAATATCTATTCCGAGTCAAACTTTACAGTAACATGATGAATGTAGTGATGCCATGAAACCAAGACTTGCTGCTTTTCAGTTGGAATCAATGAGGCATCATGACCCTGTTTTTCTGCTTTCAGCTCCTCTTATATCAAACCTGTTTTTTAAGAATGACTTTCAGTTTTCCAGAACTCTGTTCATCCCTATAATCACTTCAAAAAATATATTTAAAAAATGTGTGTGTGTGTGTGTGTGTGTGTGTGTGTGTGTGTGTGTGTCCTTGATGTTAACAAGCAGTAACTTACCTGAACTATGTGGTCGTTTCTGCTCTGAAAGCGGTCTGCCAAAAACAGGCAAATAAAGCTGTTAGTTGAAGCATGTACACTATGTATACTAAAAAATGCAACGGTTAATGTCTGTATTAATTTCATATTCAAGGCTCTCACCTGTTGTAAATGCTCATAAGCACTGTTGATAATGGAGAGAAAAAGACAGAGGGAAAGAATTATATAATTATAATTACAAATACAGAAACTTTAAATATTGCAGGACTGACTGCAACCACTGCTAGAAAACCACTTCTGTCAAAGCAGCAGAATAAGACATTATCAAACCTCTCTTAGGATGGCAGGTTCTCCTGAGGAAGAACAGCAGCATACAGCCGATGACGAACAAAGAGCAGACAGTAATGGCTGCCAGAGGGGATACAGAGTTGCCCTCCTGGGTGTGCTTCTCTTTCCCTGTGAAGCAATACAGGACGACACTGATATTAACACTAATCTTTAGCCATGGTAGTGCCATGACTCTATGGATGGCAATGTCTTTCATCTAGCACCATCATCAGGTCAATTTATTTGCTCAATACTTGGTTTTATGACCAAATACCTGCAAAACTATACTCTGACTGAAACTGACAGTCCCATCAGCCTCAATTGTACATTGCGAATTAGCAAATGTTAGCATGCTACCAGTCTAAACTAAGATAGAGAACCTGTTAAACAGCGTGTTAGTGTTGACACTGTGAGCATGTTAGCCTGCTCATGTTAGCATTTAGCTTAAAGCGTGTAACTGTGTGTAAGTACTATCAGCTAGCATGTCTTATTGAAAGGTGAGTCATCAGAGGATTCTTTGGAAGAGATTTTAATGTCAATAACAAATGGATGCGGTCATGACCTCTGTTGACTCAATAAACAGCATTTTAAATCATAGCCAGTATCAGCAGCAGCCATCAGTGAGCCTCTCTCAGTATCACCAAGACAACATATCAATGTCGCATTCGGCACACAGAAACTCCACATGCTATAAAACTTAGTCAACAAATACAACAGCTGGTATCCACTGTTTACTTTCCCAGCCACTGAACTTTAATACAAGCTGCAGGCGCTGGAACCTAGCAACAGAGATAACACACAAGTTTCATAATAGTCATGTATATTTCATATTATATCCATAACCTGGTTTCACATTTAACCTATGACACACACACTGCTTCAGTATTTTATCTACCCAACTGTTCCCAAAGCTGGCCATGGTGGTTGCCACTGTCAAGATATAGCTCTCATAGCTCATCAACCTCTTCTGCTTTTGGAACAACTCACTGTTTACAGAGTGTTTATCTCAGAGGATTCCCAAAATCTACCCACGCTCCGCTCCCTCTTGCCATGTTCCACCCTCAACCCACCTGTTCCTAAGCTGGCCACCACCAGAGTAAACTGGGCCTCGTCCTGCTTCTGCGTCACGTTGTTGAAGGCGCGGCACAGGTACTCTTCAGCCTGGGCCAGTCTGTAGGAGCGCACCTCCAGTCGCGGGCCCTCAGTGATAATCTGGGTGGCATTGCGGCTCTTAGAGATCCAGACGTAGCTGTTGGGTGGGTTGGAATCAGCCTGGCATTCAAAGAAGACCAGCTCTCCGGGGTTGATGGTGAACACTTCTCCTGTCCTCAGGCCCTGGCCCGAGTTCACCTCCAAGTTGTAGGGGCCATCTGCAGAGGCCGAGAGTGGGTCAGGGAGACATGACAGTTTGCTGCTGATATGGTGCTTATTATACAGAGTGGTTACTTTTCTTTGAATTGTCTCATCTCACATGCATCCACAGTCTAGCAGGATATGTCCTGGTTACCCCTCCCAATAAAGTTGGGGTGCCCTTGAACAAGTCACTTAACCAACAAAACAGCTCCTGTGGAGATCTTATAACAACATATGAAAACAACTTTTCTTAGTAATTCAGAAATGTCTCTTACATAAGCTGTGTTATGTTAAAAAAAAAAAAAAAGAATTGGTACATTCTAAAGGCAAGAAACAATGACATAAGTATAATGCCTCCCTACAGCATAAGTCATGTAGTTAAGTAAGATCTCTGTTTTAAGTCTGTTAACATAGACTTCACTGTAACATAACATGTAAGTAAGAACTTACTCAGACTAGAAATATGACATTCAGAAAATGAATAAGTCATTGTTAGTCATACAGTAACATTAATAAAGACTCTGGCTGGAATAGAGAGTGAACATGGTCAAACTGAAGGAGGTCTTTTAACTCATAGTCGTGGATCTGTTTTTTGCAGGATGCTACTGAATGCTAATGCAAACATGCTCTGTCTGTGTAAACTGAAATGATGACAATGCTGCAGTTATCTGTGCCAAGTTATTAACACGCCCACTGTTTGAGCAAACCGTCTGAAGGGATGAGAAAAAATTAAGGAAGTCACACACATGTCATATAAATTGTACAACTAACTACAACGTCAGTTTTTGTGAAAATGAAAACACATTCAAATTTATTCGTGGAAAGATTATACTGCGCTCTGCGTGCAACCTCAGACTGGCCAGTTTATCAGTGTATCTACACGCTTTATGATAGAACAGAGGAGCGCTGTGAGATGAGTCTGCTCCCATGCAAATACTTCCCAGCGTGTTTTCAGTTGTCAGAAAGTAGTCTGACTTCATAGACATTTTCATATGACCTAATGCGTCCGCAAATCCGTAAATACAAAAATAGTTTTATCTATTGGTGTTGTACATCCTACAACCAGATGTTTTTGAAGAGGAATTGTAACTTGTAAACTTGCAAAATTGGAATAATTTACCTTTTCATGATCTTGTAATGTTAACAGATCTGATCCCAGTGTGTGCCAAATTTAAAAAGAAGTCTGAATTGTTGATTTCATGGTATTTCTGTTTTTGGTTCACTGAGGTTTATCCTGCCTAGTTACAAGTTAAGAAGCTTGTAAATGAAGGTCACATGATCCTGCCATGTTAGTCGGGCATTAATGACTTCTTTTTGCTGTCGTTTATCATTTCTGGTGTTCACAGTAGCTATATTCACATGGCTGGTTTGTTAAGCCAGACTTTCTAAACTGGAGAAGCTGCTGGCTATTAGATGTCAACATTAGTCTCCTTATATTATAAATATAACACATGTCTGAAGATTACAGTCTCACAGGAAATAAACCACACTGCCATCCTTGGGGGAACCAATTGGAAACTAGGCTTAGACTTAAACAGAAGAATTGAAATTAGTGCTGGGAAAGAGAAGGAGAATACAGATGGAAATGTCTACTCACAATAGACGTTGAGTTCCACGGCCCTGCTCTGCCGACCCTGGCTGACGGGGTTGCTGGCCACACAGCGGTAAGTTCCCTTGTCCTCTTTTCTCACGGGGCTGATGAACAATGTAGAGTTGTCTTGGGAGAAGTGGTATCTGTCACTGGGACCTAGTACGATGTTGTCCCTTAGCCACTGGAACGCAACTCTTGTTCCTCTCTCGACAGAACAAGTCCAGGTTACGTTTGCCTTGTCCTCAACAACTGCATATGATGGGCTCTTCTCAATGACTGGCGAGGACACAGGGACTGTGGAAAAAACAAGAAATGTTGGTCAATTTAGTCCATACATGACATCAAACTGGTCATCATGATGGGAAAACACTCACCGTCCACTGTTACGTGCACAGTTTCCTCCTCCTTGATAACCAGTCCTGTCTTGTTATGAAACTCTATGTTGAGGCTCAGATGGTAATCCCCCTCATCGTCCTGATTTAATTTCCGGATGAGCAAAGAAACATTGGGTTCTCTGAAGAGGAGGTGGTTGCGGTACATCATGTCAGTGATTGTAGCCTCTTTGGTAAACGTCACCAGTGTGGCTCTGGTGCCGCTCGACCTGGTGTGGGACCAAGTTCCCTGGATGTCGACTTCATCCAACGGGAAGCGAGTCTCAACAGACAGGAGCAGGGACTTTCCTTCAATACCATGATGGACTAATGAAGGGATGTGGATGAGCTTAGAGCTGACTTCTGAGTTGGTGGAGTTGGCAGGAGAAGGAAGAGAAGGAGAAGGGAGGACACAAAGAAAGTTAATGCAGAGTCACTGGAGGGTAACTTGTCAGATGTCATGTCAAAAAAGTCCATGTCTTCTGTGTTTCTTATTAAACCCATACTATTTAATCATTTAGGTAAGTCAGCAGCTTGCTCAGGTAGGGTGACCCATCTGCAGGACCAATTTGATAAAATGTGCAAAGAAAATAAAATGTGTCCTCTTGTAGTTGTTGAGAAGGACTGCTGGATGGTGATGAAAAGCTATCTGACATTTCAACCTACAATCATTTACTTTCTGGAGACTTGGGGCAGCACAGCAAGCTGTTAACACAACACTGACATATCATCACCTTATAAAGTTGATAATGTGTTGGCGGTTGCCTATTTGCACATCCAGCAGACACGTAGCATTATTATCATTAATTTGGAGTTGACATATGTAATTCCAATATTCACTTTACCTTTAGCTATTTGATCTCCACCGACCCCTGAGGCAAACCTCTGACTCTTTAGCTGCTCAATGCTCCACTATGTTCACCAGCTAGTTGCTGACTTACTCTGTCTTAAAGCCGTGTTATACCTTCACTGAAAACAGCTGCCTGCTGCGTCTGGACACGTTGAGAGCGGTGAGAGTGAACCAAAACATTAAGTTCCAGGAAGGAAAACCAAAACATCGAGCTGAAAGACACTAAACCGCTCGGTAGAGGGAGACTGATAATTCTCTGTTGGTTTCACGTTACACATAGTTATTTTATCTATTGTTAGTAAAAACAAAATTGATTAATGCAGCTTACAAAAACCCAAAATGGATATTTATATCAAAGTAGGGTATACATGTACTGTATATTAATATACTGGTCTGGTCAAGTACACCACTTCACCAACACTGAAAAATAACTAGACGAGACTTAGACACTGTCACCCTTTAGTACATACCGTATGATAGCAAGCATAACACAAATAAAACTTGTGCTATTGATTAGACAGAGTGAGGGTGACAATATGAAAGCAAAACGGCTATTTTCATGTAAAGATGAACCCAGTCTGTATAATCTCATAATCTATATCCTAGTCTTGAAATTGTGCAGGTCCTGAAACTGTAGTGAGTTAATATTGACCCAGCTCACTACGCAGTGTCATTGTTGTCAGACAAGGACGAGGCCTGTGTCTTTGATCCCAACTTGTCCCAAAACAAACATTCGGGCTGTCTGAAGTAACTAGATAACTGTTGATCTATTGCACCTTGCTGTTGGCTGGTTGCCAGGGCGGTTTATTCTCTGGTAACCAGCTGAAAACAACTTGGAATAAAAACACAGAGAATGGGAGGAGTTATGGTTGTTTTTCAGCAGCTATTGACGTTTCAACTGGAAGTTTTTGTCTAATATATAGAGACGGTGTAAATACCTTTACTGAGTATACTATACTGTGCAGTTGAAATAATCCAGTATACATCACATCACATTATCGATTAGTTCAAGGATCATTAACATCATATGAGAGCTACGACCTGTTGGTGTCATTTGACAGGAATTTTTGACAACTTCAAACTTCATTGTCTGTGTACTTTTGACAGTTTGAAGTTAAAAAGTGAGGCACTGTGTTTGGACGCCAGGTTGAGCAGCATGTGAGTAGGCAGTGAAAGAACTACTGTGAAAGAAACTCACTAAAACCTCTCACTTTCCTCTTACTTGTGTCCCTTTGTCTCATTTTTTGTCTGTGTGTCTTCTCTTTCTCCGTTTCAGCATAAAAGAAACAATTTAGAGGAGATTTAGATGAAAGACTTTTAATTTGCTATATGATTTCACATAATTTCAACTTTTCATCTTTAGATGACCCGCAAAACTCTCATCTTAAGTGTGTTACATCTCATGCAATAAAATCTTGATATGAAACCAGGGGGAAACTCAGAAAAGTGAGTTTTGTTCTCTCCTTCTGAAGCCATATTTCCCCTCACATCTCTGCCGCTAATTTCTTTTTATCTTTGTCACCCACCCCTCTGCCCTCCCCACTGACCGGTCCTTACTTCCTCCTCGGGGACGTCCAGCTGGTGTCAGCCAGGTCCCTGGTGACTGCTGCCTATGTTGCTCATCACAATAGACTCACTGTGTGTCTGGTGTTATGTCCTAAATAATAAATGCAGTGCACACGTCCCTTTGACACGTTCCACTCTTACAAGCCTGCAGGCCAGTTTCTGTGAGTGTGTTTGTGTGTGAGTGTGTGTGTTGTCAGCAGCAGGAGTGTGCCTGTGTTTACACCAGCTGAGATCCGGTGAAAAGGCAGAATGAGGGGGAGTGTGTCGAGCCCGCTCCTTCGCTGTTGTCCCCAAACAACTTGAGTATTGTTGTGGCGATACGGAGGAGATTGCACTGACAGTGGCCTTTGAGGTGAGAGGATATCTTCATTTGATGGTCATGCACACACACTTTCAAACGACCATATGTGGAGACGCACAAGCACCTGCCTCTTATCACCCTCACACACACACACACACACACACACACATCTGAGTTGTTTAGATACTAAATAAAGTGTCCCGGTGCGTGTCCAAACGCCACCATCTTCTCTCCTCTTTCAGATAAGACAAATAGTGCTCCTCAAGGAAGGTTGATGATACAAACATCAGAGCAGGTGGAGAGTCCATGTTTTAGGGACTTTTCTGTTGTGAGGAATGCTGGTACATGTGTGTTATCACTGAGTCACAGAGCTGTGGCCTAGGCCACTTCTTCTTTCCACTGCCTTATGTCTTTGCTCACAGCCGACAGTAACTAATCCTGTAAAGTCACACGGCGATGACTATGGAAAGGACATGCAAAACAAACCAAGATAGACTAAGAGCAACTCTGTAAAGACTCAGACTTACACTGAAAAAGGCTGCCATTTTTGTACAAAATGTTACAATATTAAGATGCCAAGTTTACTTTTTTAAAATACAAAAAACACAGTTTTTGTCCTTATATTCACTTCTCGTGCAAACGGGGTCCATTCTTGTTTCTAAATTTAGCAACCCAGTTTCATTACTGTTTCTCTGACCTGAACCCTTCAAAGACAAATTATTTCACAAGGTTTCACTGAACATTTTGTTACTGCGCACCACAAAAAAAAAACTTCCTCAACTCACCCTCAGTTTTATCCTGCCAACCAAGCAAACACAGCAACCACGGTAACTGCTATAGCTGCAACAACACAACACTGACAGCTCAGGAAAAACATCCCTCTGCGACAGCTTAACGCTCACCTGTTAGGATGAAGAGAACAGAGCAGACATAAAGCGCTGTTCTTCCTGTGGCCTCCATGGCATCTTATCCTCTAGGGATATGTGGGACTTCTGACTGGCAGACAGGGAGTGAGGGATGTAGGAAGGAGGAGAGGAGTGGAAGAGAAAGAGGTGGAGGAGGAGGAGGAGGAGAGAGATGTGACTGGTTGTGGTGACAGCATTTGCCAGGGAAATAAGAGGAGCTAGCTTTAGCCTGCATGCACCTAGGCCCCTCCCATGTGACACCAGAAGGAAGAAGAGGTCCACCTGGCAGAGAGACAGCACAGTATGGTTTCACACACACACACACACACACACACACACACACACACACACACACACACACACACACACATAGCTGCCCTAAGGCTGAGGGTTTCACTCTGTCACAGAGAAACTGAGACATAAAACTGTAAAAGGATAGTTGGGAGCAGAATGGAAACTGTGTCTTTACATTATAATACACCAGCTGCCTACTGCTTCAGTCCCTCAGGCTGTGAGACAAAGAAAGGCAGGCAGACAGAGAGCTTTCAACTGCCACCGTCACACAGTTTGGTTAAGTTACAGAGCTGTCAGCAGACATGACGGTCAGCAATCAGCCATTCTGTCTGTAATGATTTTGTAGTCTAGAAATTAGAGGACAAAAAGCCAGAGAGACTGATACTGGGGCAAAACTGACTGAGGAATCATTGACCTTTCAAGTGCCTTCAGGATACAGACTCTCATCGAGATCAGACAGATATGCATTGACAACATTTTATATTGTTTTTCAGGCCCTCGGGGAGACATTGTGGAGGAAGAATTAATCCATGACAGAAAAACAGAGGACAAATCTGCTCTAATTCATTTCTACAAAGTTTTCTGCAAAACACCCAGACAAAGACTTGTTTGTGCCACAACCAATGTGTGCTTTACTCTTAGGCATAAGTCTGTGTAATAGACTTTTCATTTTCCAATGAAGAAACTGGGGTTTATTTGTTTCTGCTACAGATGCTATACAGTCCAACAGGACAGCATCTGATCCTGGGACAGTTTCCTCATGATTGATCAATTTTCAAATTATTTCATGGTGTAACCCATGCTGGCAATAGATATGTTCAGTGAAATCATACCCAGTAAATGGTTTGTCTCAAAGTGCAAACAACAGACCCAAAATAATCACATGTTAAACACTTAAACACTCACTATGTCCTTCAGTCACTTGTTCAGTGGAGGTTTTTTTCTGCATGGTCATCCTCTGAAAGGATGTGGTGAAACTTGGGACTGAACTGCACAGTGAATGAATTAGGCCATTGTAGGTTGCGTAAATGAGTGCCTAGTTTGGGGATGGCACCATGAAATAAACTGATTATTTTCTCTGCTGTAAAGTACTCCATGGGATGCCCATTGACTGAGAAGCCTACAGACAATGATTAATAGTTAAAACTGAGGTTTTATCACATTAACACAGCATTTGTTTGCCAGAACACATGATTGTCTATTCATCTATTCACATTCAAGGAAATAAAATAAACAAATTATATAAATGTAATGAACAAAATGTAACTTGCATTCGAAAATGAATGTAGTTCATATGCCGTCAGTTAAATCTTACAAACAAGAATGAATACAAAATCTGCAACCTGCAAGTTTCCTCTTCTCCTTTAGATGGGGTCAGTGCATCATCTATTAGACAAAGACTGCCAGTGGATGTATAAAGTGAGCTGTACAGCAGGTTACAAAAGGTTAAGGGTTTGTTTCTACTTGTTAATCATCACTATTTGTTTTGACCCGCTCTGGCATTGCACAGCTCTGTGGCAGTAGCTCCCAACCTTTCTGGCTTGTAACCCTTAAAATCAAAGCAGTGTCTATTCACAGCCCCTTGTCACAGGTTGCATATGTCTATGAGTTTCTAGATGTGTGATGTTCCCTTCTCAGAGTTTTTCTCAGCTGAACTGTTTTTAAAGGTCTGGCGAAGTGTAACTATCCAGTCTTTTACAAAAGTCAGAAAAATAAACTTTTTCTTCCCTAACTCATGACCCTTCGGATGTATCTTGATTATTTACCCTGTACTTCTCTGTCATATATGACTATACTATTTAGAATATTTTGTTGCAATCTCCAAATTTGGTGGTTTTGAATGTTTCAAATAAACTGAAGGGTTAAATACTTCCTGTCTGGGTTGAGAACATTTCAAAAACCCACTGTATTATCTTAAAGCTGCATTGTCACAAAGCTGAAAACTGCTACTGTAAACACAAAGTGCTTTTGGAGATGATTTTCACAGGACAGCAAGGACATGTTTTACCACAATTATGATTCCCTTCCCAGTGATCGTTTGGGTTGAGAATCTAACATTATTCCTTCCAGTTAGGTCGCTCCTGTTAAGAGCACTGACTAATATGAAAAGCATTACAACAGTTGTGTATATTCATTCTAAAGGGAACAACATATTGTCATAAGACTGGGGGATGATGAAACAGAGCTTAGCTAATAGCTGAGTTAGGATGTTATGGCTTACACTGTGACATTTTGACTTGACAACCACCACCTTGTGAGAGATGAGTTAGAGAAGCAGATCCACCCTTGCGCTAAGAGATAATAATATCAAATACACAAACATCCTTGATAGCAGTCTGGAGGTTTAACAGAATGACAGAAGGCTTCACATCAGTGAGGGATTTTGAGCCCTGTCCCTGTCTATGCTCTTCCTCTTACATTATCGTGAATGAAACCATCAACGGGAGCTATCTGACGTATTTTGTGGATTTTATTAATCTGGTCTGGTCTTGCATTGTACATCCAACTAGTAACGTTACAGTATGGTACTGCCTGGTATGGCCTTTTTGGACCGCCCTACCAAAACCAGGACACAGCAGCTGAGTGACACACCCACACACACACCCACACACACAACCTCAAATGGGGGCCCTCTTGCTGTGCTAAAACATGTCACATTTTCCATGTTCAGCCTCCCAGCCCATGTCTGAGACTGTTGCCACACTTCACCACAACTCTACCCCTCTGAACTGTTTGCTGCCCGCCGCCTCCTACTCCTCCACCTCATCCTCATTATATTATCTGTTCTCCTTATTCTTGTTGTGCTAAATCATTTTATTTAAGGTGATGAATTATCCTCACTCTTTTTTTTCACATTGCCTTTGCGCAGCTTCTTCTGATAATTTTCTCTCCTCCCCAACCCTCCTGTACCTGTGCTTTCCTCCACTCCAACATCTCCTTCTCCCTCTCCTCCTCTTTCATTCCTCCTCTCCTCCAGCAGCCTTGGCCTCCAGCTGCAGACACTCAGAGCAGACACAGCACACCAGCCCACATCAAGGCCACACTATTGGCACACGTGTATGCATGTGCGTGTATCTGGAGCAGTCGTTACAGTGGGGCCACGTAGGGTGTCAGTGGCCTACTGTGATATACTGTAGGCTCCCATGCATATTTCTCTCTTAATCCACTGAAAACGTGGAATAAAAGATGACTGTGGCTGCGTTGTTGTGTTTAAAGGTTCCTCTACTTCATCAGTGAGGATGCTGAAGTGCAGGATGAACATGACATCACAGGTGGTCACCTATATACAAAACCAGTTATATCACCAAGTTATATTAAAGAAATGTTGACAGGAAAAAGCCAGCACTCACACTCACACACAATCAATTACTGTGTGACCAAAACGAGAAGCAGGCATGTACACTTGTTCCTTTGAGGTTGTAGATAAGGATGTCACGCCTTGGACGACAACGTGATATGCTTTTTAGCTTCATGTGAAGAAATGTTTCAGCCTATAGCTGAAAGAGAACATAAAACAGAGAGTGAGGTTAAGTGGAGCGGTGAGGCAGCAAAGAAAAGGGGCGGGATGTCTGCATGGCCCGTGAGTGATTTCATTGGATGACAAAGTTTCATTCATACGCAAAGATTTATAACGGTGGGAAACATAGAATGTTGGACACACACGCTGCACAGTGTGTGTGTATGTGTGTACATGTGTGTGGGTGTATGCTTTTCCCTTATGCTCAGTTGTGAACGGCATTTACTCACTTTTTTTTACTGCTGCACCATTGAACCCTTCTATCTCTCTGGATCTGACTGTCGTTGCCTAAATAGCCCGTTGGCTTCATGAACCCAGTGTTTCTACAAGCTACATGTTTTTATGTCTCTCTTTAGTGTTGCATGTATCCAGTTGCATGTACTGCTGTCTGTGTGTTTGTGTGTGTGTGTGTGTGTGTGTGTGTGTGTGTGACTGTGTGTCTGGTGGCAAGAGCCTCACCCCTTTAACGCATTCCACTATCTCGCGCCCACGCACTCGCCATGTGACCCGTAGTCAATGACAGGAAATAAGCCAATGTCAAATCCTGCTGCCGGCAACCCAGATCCTCTTCTGCTTCCAGCCAAAGACACAGCTTTGCATGTTCAAAACACTTAACACGCCCACAGCACAGCACTCAATGTAAATCTATAGGAACATAGCTGCATCTAAATCCAGTCTATGTGCACATTTCCCCCCCTACTGTCATTGCTTTACCTCTGTAATGAGTTATTGCTTTCTGAAGTCAAAAGACACACTCTGAGATGTGCTCAATATGATTGAGCACATGCTTTATTTAAATTCCTTACTTAAATACTCATAACATAAAGTGTATATTCCCTGCAGCATGTGACATGGTATCTGTCAATGGCAGGCGTAGCTGATAAAACTGATTAAAAAAAACTTTTCTCAGCAGTTGTGTTTACATAGTTGACACCCATATACACAGAGACATATAATCTTGTTTCCTGTTCCCCAGTCTAGAGGTCCTTAGAGAGATTAAAAATCAAAGATTCTTACTCAGAACAGGCACTTTTTTGAGACATATGTCATGCTGGGGGAAGAGAAAATTGGGTACTAGACTTTGAATATGAAAAGTGTCTACTCCAGACATGAGTAAGTGAAATGTCTCTGCAGTACAAAGTGTATATTTACTAAACCAGAGAAATTAAAGTTCACAGTTATTCCGTTGCAGCAATGACTCTTTAATTAATTCCCCAGCAGCATTTCGTCCAACACACACACAAATAGGTGTTTACTTCGCACATGCCACAAACCAGTGTGTGTGTGTGTGTATGTGTGTGTGCGTGTGTGTTTTTGTGGGTGGGTGCACGTGCATGCATACGGAGTCAAATGGACACAGCCACCTCTATGTTCTCTCCAGCAGTAAACTGTTGGCTGTTAAGGCAGACCACGATCCCAGGCTGAAAGGCAGTACTCCCTTTGCTCAGGTCTGTGCTTGTCCTCTGCTTCACACAGTCGTAAAGCGCAGGATAAGGGAAAACAACACTACGCACCAGTCCGAGGTAAGAAGGTATATATTAACCTTATTTGACCAGCTTCACTGACCTAGAAACAGCCTCAAGTAACCTGAGATGGAAAGGTGACATTCTGCGACATAATGTCAGAAACAAGCACCAAGTATATGTTTCATTTCCTGAAAGCACCGTTTTGTATTTTGGAATTGCCTTGGGAAGAAGGAGGCAAAACACCCAACCTCCAACACACACACGCACGCACGCACAAACACACACACACCTTTGGCTCTTACAGAGACCACCTCATTCCCCTCTTTCCTGCCATGGAAGGTGCTAATGTTTATCGTCACTCGACACAAACTAGCTGGTGGCTGCACATGTGTACCAGTGTACATTTATCAAAATATTCAACGTAATGCTCTCTTCCCCGCATCCCTACAGCGATGCCTGACATCTGGTGCCCCCACCCCCTCCTTCCCCGGTGGTGTCACAGTAAGATATTTCCCACCAGTGCATAATAAAGGTATGAGATTACATAGTTCCTGTAAAAAAAAAAAAGAGAGATGAGATATATGGATAGGGGTTGTTGAACAGCTGGTTGGGGCCTATCACACTCCAAGTATCTTAAATGGAGGTATTCTTTTGTTTGAAGGTAGGTGTATGTGATACCCCTAACCACCCACAGTGGTGATGCAATCAGCAAGAGGTGTGAAGTAAAACAAGCCATGTGTCACCTGTGTATGTGTGTGAGTGACTGTTGGTTTTGATTCATGAAGAGTTACATCACCGGTCTCCCACCAAACCACCACAGTTCCACACACACACAAACACACAAATTGATACTTTTATTTAGTTTTTCTTACAGGTTAAAGAAATTAGATGTTAATTAACATGTTAATTAGTGAGCTTCAGAGGTAGATGTAGATCATGATGTTCAGCTTTCCCTATGACTGTCAGAGGTGTTGGTTGGTCATTTTGAGTCACAGCTTGTCCAGTTTTAGGCAAATATCCCCTTAAGAGTTGGTGAAGGTCTTGTCGAGAGAACTGTTTCTCTTTGTTACGGCAGGTTTGCCACATAACATAATTGTGCTGAGTTTGAAACTGACGCACCAGTAATTTAGGCAGTGACTACTGTAAATCACATTTAAAAAGGCAAGATACACAAATGAGTCATGTTATGCTGAGCCAGTAAGCCGAATGTGTCATCTTTAACAGAGGTCTGACTAACACAAGTGAGTTCTAAAGGAAACACAAGTCGCTGCCTGATGTCGTAGGTGGTGCATCAGACACAAAAAGTGTGTAATGTGGCAAGAGGAAAAGTCTCAAAATTCATGTCGACATACGGCAAATACAGCAAAACTGAATCTGCAAAGAGGAACAGTGCTCACAAGTGGACCCTCACCCTCAGTGACTACATGAGAGAAGAATTGCTTTGCAACTCTGCTAACTACAGCCTCAAGAATAACCATGCATCAACACCTCTGACAGGCTGAACAAAAACTAATAATTATTAGCCTCACCCCATTGGTATTTACTCCAACGCTATTGTTTAGTGTTGTAAGGTGAATCTGCTGTTTTGTCCACCCCTCTACACGTCCAAGAACACAAAAACGGGAATGAAAAGTATGTGTTTATTTGTGCAAATACCATAAACAAAGACAAAAAGAGACCCCCTAATTGAAAGCGATGAGGAAAACAACCATCATGTTACCAGTAGTTAGATCCCACCTGTCTCTAAGGAGTGTTGGTACAAATACAAGGAAAACAGGACAGTAAGACCATATGCGGCTCAGTAACACAGCCCTACACTCCCACAGCAGGCACATACAGTATCTGTGACCGCTCAGCTGATTACAGACAAGATGGCATAATTGTTCCCAGGTGAAACAATAACAATTCTTCAAGATGTGAGAGCTACACATGCCAGTGAAACGCCAGCGGCTCCTTCTAAGCTGCAATTAAAGTCCTCTCCCCGGAAAGATAAAACAACTTTGATTTATTTACTACAGGTGTTATAAAACAATACAGCTCGCTTTGGGGATGATACGGTTTCTGATTGCTGATATTGTTCATTGTATTTGTATATGACAAACAATTCTTGTTTTGTACTAAAAGAGTAAAGCCCAGATTGCAGTCATGTCCACTACACTAACAGTTCAAACCAAAAAAGGTTCACTGTAAATTGCACATACAATAACAGGAATATGAATAATAATTTGTGGAATTTCATTTTTTGTACCAGCGGTACCTTTCAAGAGCCAGTCAAAGTCTACGCCAACCTTTACTTCTGATTACTGTCTGACACAATAAAATAATATGCCACTCTTTAGGAATTATGACAAAGGTGAGTTGTTGATATAATTACATTTTGAATTTAATTGATCACATAATGTATATTGACACACATAAAGCTGCTGAGTTCACTTGCTTTTCATCCTCTGAATATTAAGCGCCAACACAGCAAACATTATCTGTAGCCCCGTCTTCCGCCCCTTTAACTATGACCACACAGGCTTGAAATAATCCTTCCGATCCACTCTTTAATCACCGATCCATCCCTTTAAAAAAAAAAAAAAGACAAAAGAAATCTGTCAAATGTTATTTATTTGCTCCGAGCTTGCGTTTCCTGCGTCTGCAGTTAATTTTGTGCGGAATGTGAGGAGCAGCTGTCACTTTAGCACATGAATGGAGCCAGTTTAGTGGCCCGGAGGCATCGGAGTGGATCAACGGCGGAGGAGGGACAGCTGGGCCCGAGGGGACAATAGCACTCTCAGTTAATCATTAATACTCTTAATGAACAGCAGCCAGGCACCAGAGGTTCACTCACCAGTCTCTCCAGAATATTCCGCCTGCAACAGGAGGAGGCAGGCAGCCTCGGCTTGCCGGCTGACCCCAAACTGACACTTGTTGATTGGGGCCTTTAAAGGGGCTGCGGGAGCTTTAAACTGCTGTCTGTTTGATGAAGTTTCACCCATTGGCCTTGAGGAAAATGACAACTGATTGACATTAGCTTGATTTGTATTATTGTGGAAACAAGAGATCTGAGCTAGATTGTGTCTTCTTGTCAAACTGCAGCGTTTTTGTCAACAAACTGACATGTGCTATTTGCCCGAAAGGTTAATAAAGTCATGTTGAAAAGGCCATTTCACTATGGTTACAAGGCGTTAGAGCAGGTAGGGGAAATGTTAACAATGAGATGGTGCAAGATGTTTAAAGCACAAGCAGTGTCAACGAATCACAAATAAGAAAAGATTTCATACTGTTTGCATGTCTAGGTTGACATTTTGGGGAAATACGCTTATTTCTTTTTTTACGAGAATTAGATATTATATTGATATTGATACCTCTCTTATATCTGTCGGTTAAGTATGTCGCGCCCGACCAAGAAATAGTTACAGCACGTAACTCACAGTAGAACCACAACAAGATGCAACATGTTGATTACTGAGCTTTAAAGGGGCTTTGGGCAGAGCCAGGGTAGCTGTTTCCCCCGTTTCCAGTCTTTATGCTAAGCTAAGCTAATTGCCCACATTCTTAAAAGAATAGTTCAACATTTTGGGAAATAGCTTATTTGCTTCTTCTTTTTTTTTTGCAGAGAGTTGCATGAGATGATTGAGACCACTGTCATGTCTGGTTCGCTTAGCTTAGCACAAACACTGAAAACAGAGGGAAACAGTTAGCCTGGCTCTGTCCAAAGGTAACAAAATTCATCTACCAGCACCTCATAAGATCACTAATTACAATTATATCTTGCTTATCTAATCTGTGAACAACTTAAACAAAAAGAATACAAAGAGATTTTTAACTGTCCTTTAAGACTTCTCTGTAATCAGGGAGTGTCGAAGGTGTAGGTGAGGTTAACTAACAGTTAACAAGACTCTCAGATAATGAGGTCACAGGTACAGTTGTTATTGCGTGGATAAGCTGGTAAGTCAACTGAGCATGTGTCTGGTAGTCTTTATAAGTGATTTTATTACTTATCAGGATGTTAAAATAAGGAAAAACTAGCCTAAAACCATAAACCTTATCAATAATGGATTCTTTGTTTCCATAAACCTCTTTCCTTGGTTTTTGCCAGGACATGAGTTAAGAAAGCCACCAAACATCCTGAGATGTTATTGGAAGATAAATGAGCTTCTAACGGGAGCAGATGTTAGCTAGAGTCTCATTTGAATGTTACACTGATCCTCTGTTTATGTGGATGTGTGTGTGTGTGTGTGTGTGTGTGCGTGTGTGTGTGAGTGTGTATGTGTGTGTGTGAGAGAGAGAGAGAGAGAGAGAGAGAGAGTGAGAGTGTGTGTTTGTGATCACATGAATTTGTATGTAAGTGTGTGTCTGCACGTGGCTAGGCGTCCAGCCCAGCCCCCCCCCCCCGCAATCGGCGGAGGTGGCAGGTGTTCCTGTGTCCCCCTAAAAGAGCAGGTTTTTATGTCGCCTCCTCAAGTTAGTGGCTTGGTTGCCATGGTGATGCCCCAACAGAAAGAGGCTTGTGTCTGGGGGCCGGTGCCGGGGAGAAGAGGAGGACAAGGGAAGAGGAGAGAAGGGGCTTTACTTGCACCACACACTCTGGACTTCAGTCTGGCTTGACAAGAAAGAGGAAGAGAGGAAATCAAGTCTGAGACACAAAACAGGCTCAGATTGTCTGCCCGGCCCCTATGCCGAGCCCTGTCTTTATGCTCAAAATGTCGCTTAAATATTAAGCTGCTGATGGGTGGATAAGACCTGACTCACTTGAAACACAGCGGACTAAGTGATGCTTGTAAATCCTGACAATGGGATTGGGAACTTAAAAAGGAATCCAATATCACACATCCTATCAGATTCCTCCCTAGGTGTGACAGCTGTCTACCTAAAGACTTCAGGTTATTATCACTGTACCTTATGCCTTGTGGCATGGACATCCCCCTCTATTTAGGTGGGAGACAGGCCCACAATCAATCTCTCCCTCTCTCTGTATGTGTGTGTGTGTATGTGTAGATCTTCTGCTGTGTGTGTGTGTGTGTGGGTGGGTGTAAGGAGATCTGGGAGAGACTGGGAGTCACCTGTCCCTTGTTGGCCTCTCTCGTCCCCCTCGGGAGGTCTATAATTCTCTCTTGGCTGGACTGATCAGCAGCTGCCACGCGCACACATACACACACACACACGGGGATAAAGGCAAACTCATTCAGACACACAAACTTTTCTTTCTCTTTTCTTTTTGCATCTCCGAATCAGAGTGAAAGATGGCTGGCTGGCCTTTTTTTGGGTGCTCAAAAGCTCTGCAGTTTCTCCCTCAGCTCCACAGAGCGTTTTAGCGTCTTTTAGCGCATTGTTTTGATTTTCTGGCCCACAACTTTGGTGTTTTGGTTCATTCTCACTGGTCTCATCAACCTTGTGTTCAGCCGCAGCAGGTTAACTGTCTCTGCTACCTGCTGAGGAGCACACAGTAAAAGTTAGCGACAAGCTGTTGAACATAGCGGAGCATTTGGCTTCTAAAGGGACAGATATTTCCCTCAGGAGTTGTTGGAAACCATAACAGAGCTTAAAGAGTGAGTATTGGATTTATATTTGTTGGGTGGACAGAAACTCTCCAAATATTGCTCTGTGTCTGCTGGATGTGTGAATAGGCAACTGTTTCCATAACGACTTTATACGATATAATGTGTCATTGTTGTGTTTACAGCTCAAAGTGACCGAAAAATCAATTAATGCCGTTTTTAGTTTTATTACTTTGAATGTAAATATTAAGTTGTTCTTGTTGTTGTTACTTAAGAGATTGAAAAGGATTTCGATTACCAGACTTTATGGCTATCAAACACCAACCAAACTCTGAGTGACAAATAAAAATCCTGTGAAAGCAAGAAGAAATCTTAATGTTTGGTTTCTCCCTTGCTATTGAATTCCTTATCTGGTTTTACTTGAACCTGAAGAATGAGGAGTTCTGCCCCAAAACACGTTGCACTGTCTTATCACAGCAACATCCAAGTACACAGAAATATCTTATTGCCTGACCTGTCCATACCTGAGAAACCGTCTACACCGACAAACATTTGACAACAAAGTGAACAGTCAGACCACCTTTTTAGTATCATTTCATAGTAACATGGAAAGGAGTGATTCTGTCAAGCAGCATTGCTTAATGCTATAAACAGCAGTGGCTGATTCTCAGGCCAGTTGGGGCAACTGGTTGTGTTTCTGAACTGTCTTATGGGAGCGTTAAAAGCCTTGATAAGGAGGAGTGACGTAAAGGAAAGTAAATAAGTAGACATACCTGTAAGTTTTAAGAAATGTTTAATTTCGTTTCCATTTTATTCTACTTCATACTTCTACCTCACCTCATTTCAGAAGGAAATATTGTACATTTTGCATTTATCTGACTAGCTTTTGTTCGTAGTTACTTTTCAAATTAAGATTTTACATGACCCCCTTACAAAAAGGCAGTGTCTACGCGAAGCCTCTTGTCATGTTTGAGATGTCTCTGTGTGAATGAGTAGCAGTTCCACCAAAGACTGCTTTCCCCCCAACACCTCCCAGATGGGTTCCATTTAGATGAGAGGTGAAATGATCCAATATTTCACAAAATAATAATTAGATAGCAATAATTAGAGAAATGTCCAAAAAATGAAAACAAATTTGTTCAGCAGAATTTAGGTTTCTCTTCCTCCCATTAATCATCTCCGCCAGATTTATCTTGTGACCCTGTCGAGGGGGTCTGACCCCTATGTTGGAACCCACTGGATTAATACAGACCTGTAGGTAAAGTTAAAACTAGCACCACGGTAAAATGCTTTTTACACATTGATGCATCATTAACAACCTGATACTGTCTTGCATAATATAGCACTCACACACACACACACACACACACACACAGGGACATTTTTTTCTGCATAATTCGTATTTTTACTTTTGATACTTTAAGTGAATTTTGCTGATGAAACTTCTGTACTTTTACTTAAGTAGAATTTTGAATGTAGAACTTTTACTTTTTCGTATTTCTACATTTTTGTATCACTGTTTTTACTGAAGTAGAGGATCTGAGAACTTCTCCCACCACTGATTTGCACACCATGCATGCCTGTCTCAAAACACAACATTAAATAGCAGAAACGTTAAATTCAGCAGCAAAATTAGAAATGCCCTGACTGAACAACATTCTGGTAAATGCACCAAGTCACCAACTCCACATAAGCACATCAGCTATTTGAGTCTGAAAATCAAGATGAACAGTTTGCTGGTCTAGTCCTGTTCACTGTGACTACTTCTTGTCAAAGTACAGAACACTTTCATGAATTGAGTCAATAATAAATATAAATGATAAAGATCATTTGCCAGTTAAATTTACTGATACCATCAGCTAAAAAAAGTGTATCAGAATAGTTTAATCTTTCATTTTTGCATCTTGGTATTATTGTTCATTCTGCAACTTCAAGAACTCAAGAAGATTAAACATTAAATTATATTCTGACCATGATGTTCCCAGAACAGGATGTTCGTAATTGGATCTTTTCAAAACTGATTTCCCAGCATGAGCCCCATCAAGGTAAACAAACTTAAAGTTCATGTGTCAGATATTGACTAATCAATGACTGTGTGAGTTTTGAGGTGTGTGTCTCTCTCTCATCTCTATACCGCACACAACGGATCTAATTGGTTAGTTCTCCAGCCAAATAAGAAGTATGCATGCTAATGTATTCAATCTGGGCGATGGCTCTCAGAGCTGATTTCACATGAACAATGATGATGAAAAAATGTAAATGCCCACATTTACAGTAATTGGTCTGGGATACATTGTCTGCATTGTGTGTTTTGTGATGCAAATAGTTTAAATTTGGGGTTGCCTATAAAGTTGGGCAGGAGAGATTGCCATACATACTTCCATGTCATTATCTCCCCCAACTTAACCTTCTCAATGGAAATCAGTGGATTCTACAAGCAAGCAAGCATGCAGGACAAGTCTGCATGTAAATCACAGCACCGGGGGGAATGTCCTTCCTCTGATCTCCTGTGCATCTCTAATACACGCCTCCCAATGCAGTTTTGATAATGGAGCTTGGTTACACGCCTGTAACTGGCTATTCATTGGAATAATCTGACATCAAGTCTTGTCATGTCTAAACCGTGTCCAGCATTAAAGAGGGGGGGGGGGGGGGGTGAAATACAAACTTTATGTCAGAGTTTGAGAACTTTTCAGACAGAACATATTGTTTTAAATGTCTACATCTGATATAATATGTAATAGTTTTACAATTTTAGAATTTTAAGCATAAGCGGGTCTATTAAAATAAAACTAAACTAGTACAATAAAGCAAAAATTAAACATGCAAAAAAATGTATTAATTAAATTGATAAAAGCCTAGAATTAAATTATGTGTAAAATTGTATTTCTGTGGGTTAGAAGCTTCTTGATTGTAATGTTTTAAATTCTAAGAAGTGAAATCCCTTAACATAATAACTCGTATATGTATGTTTATTTACATTTTAATTGAACAATTTACATTTCTGTTTCAGTCATTTTGTTTTAACATTTAAATGTATAAATATAACAACATAATTATGATCATTATTACATGTTGTAAATTGACTTGCTTGAGTTTCTCTTGCTGTGAAATTAATCAAAGGTATACCCCGAGATGATGATGATGTTCTGCAGAAGGTCCCATATTTTCAAAATAAAAAAAAGCCATCTAGTAGCCCACATGGCCATCAAGCCTGTTGTGGGGCATGGAGACTTGCAAACGACCACCCGAGCAGAAGAGTCCCCCCTGCCACAGATCAAGCCTCCGGGCCTTGAACCTGACCCCTCAGGACCATCTAGGGCGAGCTTGTCACATTGCATCCCCGCAGGCGCATTGTTGCCACAGGAGCTCCTCAATGGCTTGAGAGAGATAGATAGTGTGGCCGTCCATCCAATAAGCCTCCTCTCTACCCCTCCGATCCCCGCGGTGCTCCCGGTTTTGACACAGGAGACAAAACCCGCGGAGAGGACTATGAATGGTAAAGCACCGAGGAGGCCGAGGGAGAGCAAAAAGGAGGCGGTGTGCCTTTGTAGTCGGGGAGGAATGCGGAAATGTCCCCGCTCCGTGTCAAACCTCTCTGAAGGGGGTCAGGCCACATTCAGCCGGCGTGGGAAAGCCAGGCAGAGACGGAGCTCACACAGGCGAGCGGGGCTGCAGTTGCATATGCCTATCCGGGGATATATGGAAGAAAAAAAAGAAGAAAGAAAGGAGAAAATCCAAAGAAGAGCGTGGTTTCGGAGGGCTGTATCACGCGTTTGCCTTTGTCCTATGATCCCCCCCCATCCTACACCCCATTCCCCTGCACACCCCCCACCCACACAGTTGCAGTGAGAGTGTGTGTGTGTGAGTTTTCGTACAGCTCCCCCCCCACCACCACCACCACCTCCTCCTCCTCCCATGTTTGAGTGTCTCTGCTGGGCTGGTGCAGTCTGAGGGATGGGGGGTTAGAGCCTGCACCGTCCAACTACCTGTGTGGCCCCCGCATGGAGGACAGTGGACAGGGATGCGTTTGAAGCCGGACATTTTATCCGAGACACGAATGCCTCTTCAGCATTTTTTCGGACATGCCGACGTTACGACATTTTATTGACAACATAAACCAAGGTAAACAGCGAAAGTGTGGATATTTAGCCTATGCAGAATGTTGTGCCGATAATGTCTTTATGAGGCTGTCAATGTTGCTTTATATATGATCGCATTTAAAAGAAAACTGCAATGAGAAGTCCTCCGACTTGCTAGAATATATTTTAATTAGCCTATTTGAGTCCACGCGCAATTAAATTAGAAAAAAATCGAGGAAGCTAACTAAGCCAGTGAAAACATCTTTAAAACTCTTTGAAACTGCATTGTTTCACATATTTACTGCGGTTTCGGGTGCGAAAGGCGACTTTTACAGTACTTTAAATGGACTTGTTGCTGTAGGAAGTTCAGACAATGCAATCAGTAGACAGCCACGTGCTCGCCAAGTTTGTCTACTCAAACACGCACTTTGATAAAGCAGGACATGGGGGAGCAGCTAGCTGGTTATTTGTGCTGACTTGAAACAGCCCGGTAAGGTTTGTGCTCTCTGTTCGCTGTGTTCTCTTTAAATTGTCTTATTTAATTTCCTTTCACACAGTAAGACAGCCCACATTGAACACAACCCCAGCAACACTGCATGTGGGGGGAATTGTTTTAAATGCGCGAGACACTTCGTTTAATGCAAACGTAGCAAAAAACCCCAGCAAAAACAAAGAAGCTAAATGTGGTTAATTTGAATTATTTTTCACATTACTTTGTGTTAGTGGTAGGAGGACATGAGTTGCTGTGCGTAATAGGAGGAGGAGTGGAAGTCGGGACGCAACGGGGCTCTTGTGTTGATAGTCGGAATAAAACATGATGACAGTCCTGTTATTGCCTACCTGGAGCACAGTTTGACCAAATCTGACAAAGATAGTGTCTTCCCCCATCTGTGTCTCCCTGTCGTCTAGGCATTGCATGTGCCAACTTTTTTCTGTGAACATGCCTTTGTGAGAAACTCTCTGGCTCCTCACCCTCGCCGGGATTCCCCGCAATATTTTCAACAAGAGACGAGAGAGAAAAAGAGAGAGAGCTGCAAAAATGGACAAAGAAAGTACTGGTACTCAATATGAGCCCGTGGCCGAGATTGGAGAAGGCGCTTATGGGAAAGTATACAAGGCGAGAGATTTGAAGAACGGGGGACGCTTTGTAGCCCTGAAAAGAGTTCGTGTCCAGACGGAGGAAGAGGGGATGCCTCTCTCCACCATCCGGGAGGTGGCGGTACTGAGGCAGCTTGAGGCCTTTGAGCACCCCAATGTTGTCAGGTAAGTGAGGGGGAGAGGTGGGTAGCCTTGTGTATGTGTGTGTGTGTGTTTGAGAGAGAGAGAGGGGGCAGAGTGTGAGAGAAATGTTGTGTACAAGACAGAAACGCACACACTTCCTTTTTGATGGTCTGTGGTGGCAACCTTACTGCCTCATATGACCTTTAGGCTAGGCCTGCTCACATGCTTGTCCACTGTTCTTGTAGCAGAAGTCCTCTTCTTTAACAGCTTTCTGCTGACATTATGAAAATGTGAGTTGCATGACAACGAGCTGGTTGCTGCCACTGTTCGCAGGCAGTAGGTGCACACCTGTCAGATCATAACTTTCTCCATTTTCACTGTTAGTTTCCTGTGTAGTTTGAAAGCCCGCCTCTTATTCATCAGTATTGGTCGGCTCCAATCACATTGATCCACCTCATGCACATTCCTTTATATTGTGTGACTTTAAAGATCACTTCAGCCTAAAAGACACGAGGACACGACATCCTTACAAGCTGGGGGCTTTTCACCTCCTCGCCCCCAACAAAGGTTACTGGCCGGCAGAACAACGTGGATGCACCTTTTTAAATGCATACTTTTTAGTGTATAAATGCTCGAAAAAGAGCTCAGGATCTCAATAAGATTATGTTTAAATAAAGGATCAACTTAAAGAAATCTAAATTTGATCGAGTAGAGTAGAGTTTTAGGTAGTCGGAGCACCTTGAGAGGACAGATGAGTATTGATGAACACACATCAGCTTTGAATGCATCAAAGCTGGCCTTTCAAATGATTAGGCCTTCCCCATTCTGCAAGGTCTACATTAGTTTCAATTCGATTATTATGTATCTGGTAATATATTCCATGTACCTAATTAAGTATTCTAAACTCAAAGTTCACTTCCTAGCTAGAGCTGCAAATAACAGTTAAAAATATCAAAAGGGGGCTCTCACAATTTCCTAAAGCCCAAGTTTTGTCTGACAAACAGTCAAAACCCCAAATGTATTCAGTTTGCTATCAGAAAAGACTAAAATAAAATGGCAAATATTCACATTTAAAAAGCTTGGAAACAATTTATATAATTAATCGATATAAAATTGTTGACAATTAATATTCTGTTGATGAACTAATTGATAAATTGACAAATCATATCGGCTCTGGAGTGAGTGCCGAGTTTAGAATATTTGACCACAAATGAGTTCCCAAGATCAGTAATGAGTCTCTGTGCTTAAGTATTCAAAGTAACTGTGCTCACCAAAGATAACCACCTTATATATAACCAATATATATATTTTAAATTCACTATGGGCTGTACAGTATGTAACTGGTTTCTAAAATGACTATACAACCAATTAAAAAGCACCTCACAGGTTCGATAGTTTCATATATTCCCATCAATACTCACCTGTGCTTTCAAAGTGCCCTTGAGCAAGACGCTGACACTCTCCCAGCTCAGTTACTGTAAGCCAGGCTGGATTTACTGAACATAACCATTGTAAAGTTAGGCATAGAGTGAGGTTTTATAGTTTTAGTTGTCCCGTGCTCTGCTCTGCACATGGAGGCCTTTTTCTTTCAGTTTTGTAATGAATTGTTCACTCGGAGGTCAGTCGTCAGATACTGCGTCATATGCTGGCACTGCACAAGGTCTGTCCTTGGTACTTGATATATTATGGAATATTGGGTGCTTTGGGATTAAAGGGAAGCTCTAAATGGATGTTTCAGAAGCTCGGCTAGTGCCCTTGTGGCTCTAACAATAATTCCCCAATGTATTAATGAATAATAGAGGATAATGGTTTTCTCTTAATGGGATCACAATGGGTTTTGTTCTCACTGGAAGACAAATACGTCAGTCGGCATTAAAGTTTTGTTATGTAATTTCTATTTAGTGGTTGAACACACTTTGTGCACGACCATGAAAGCACAAGTTTAGATAATATGCAATAGCGTTTGTTGCAATAAATTGGTTCAAGAGTGCAAATCATCAGCTCTTTGAATGATCAGAGTAACTTCAGTATCCTCCAGTTCAGCCAACCAGCATAGCCAAGCAGCACAGGGCAGGAAGGGTGCATTGTGGGCCTTCTGTGTGACTCCAGGCAACCCCTGGATGTTTGTAATGAGGCCCATTATTCATTCCATATGTTCAGTGTCTGCTGAGAGCCCCCATTGTAGCCCAACAATCGAGCTGTGAGGGGCGTTTAACCCCAGCGCTTCAAGAGGAGGGCGCCGTCTATTCTGTGACATCATGCACAGTACTAATACCTTGAGTGAATCTCCTCTCACTCACCGCACTGTCTCCAGCGTTTCCAAGTCCACTGATTACAAGGGTGTTGGCACGGGCGCACGATGCCTTGTTGGAAAGGAATGAAAGAGTTTCCGGAGAGATTTAGTCATTTCTTTCCATGCTTCGATTTTAAACGGCTTATGTAGATTAGCTAGTTTGAATTATAGCAGCACGTGTTGAAAGCTGTTTCAAATATTGATGTGACGTTCACTAGGATGAATATATGCAGTAATAGTCATAGATGTAGTCTCTTAAGTGTCATTTACTCTAATTCCATCCATCTCTTGCTTTTTGAGGTTGGAAGTTAAAGCTGACACCCAGTGGTACCCCCAATCACGACTTGGAAGCTTTGTAGGAATCCCATATTGGGTTTATCGTCTCATTCGGTCAATAAATATATTTCAGATGTAGGTTAAGCCGAACTCTTAAGAAATGGGAGATAAAATCGTCCCTTTTTATGTTTTGTAGCCAACATATTTAAACTGACTTTAGAGATCATATTTACCACTTCATTGGCTCATTCACATGCACTTAAAGACAATAATTTTATACTTTAAAGGTAATGTGATTTACAGTAACCCATTACTTTGTAACTGTACAGCCAACACAACGTGTGTGATGGGAGATCCTTCATGGCTCCCTTTGTCTCCTGTGTTGTTGTGATGAAAGATGCTGCCTCTGCAGCAGCTACAGGCAGGGTCCACTCGACTTCCCATAGAGCATCAGGAGTTGTCATAGTGCCGGTGGAGGAATGCTGCTTGTGGTCCACAGTTCTTTGAAGAGGACATACTGGATAGCTTTTTTCAGCTTTTCACCAAAGCCTGCCTTGGCAGGTCTGCCGACATAATCTGGATTCTTGGCCTTAGTGTGTTGCCTAGTGAAACACAACCATAAACGCTGGTGTTTGGGGCTTGATGGACTTGAATCTTTAAACGCTTTGCATAGAAGAAGTTTTTCAGGATAACCTGACACAACACTATCAGGGTAACCTGCAGAACTTGATAGTTGTGGTCTCCCAGGAGCCGAGAGTCCAGACTCAGGTTGTTGTTCTAACATTTATTATTAAATGTCCTAGAATGGATGATGCTTTCCTGACCATCCACAAAGCAGATATTTTCAACTCTCAGATGTTGAGGATTTATTGGATGATTTACCTTTTGCATAACTGAATTTAGATCTTTATGGAAGAAAAATCTAAGATGGCGTCTTATTTTTGCTGCATCAACAGACCATTTTCTGAGCAGACATTTCGACTTGTCATAGCAGGAAACACTGATAACATTAAAGAGGGCTACATTACATCAAGGTGTTCCAGTAAGTCAAAGCAGTCATTATTAACGTCATTAGTTACATCTGTGGTTGACGTGCCGATTGCTGTGTCTGAAATCACTCCCTATTTGCTTTATGTTTACTTTCCCACATTATATTTGAGTGTAATATAAGTGTAAAATGGATGCAACATGGAGCATTTAAAAGCTCTGCACCGTGGAACCAAGTTATTGTTTCCATAAAAGTGTACTACTTTTTACTTAAAAGCCAAGGCAATGCTTTGCTAGATGTGTAGGTTACTGTCATTCAACCCTGCACCTGTCCGTGATAGAAATCTCAAATTACTCACTACAGAGTGTTAATTATGAAGGAAATTGTGAATGAGGGAATTAATTCAGACATAGGCCATTTTTGAAGTAAAATAAGTAACTTAATGCAGTTGATAGTAGCCCTTGTAAGAAACGGACACGCAAACAATGCAGACATATTATTAGAGATTATCTGCTACATAAATGCAGCCATTATACCATTTAGAAGTGATTCCGTCGTATTGGTTTTAGGCTGTGCAGAGTGGACCCCATTAAATCAATTGTATTGATCTCCTCCACCTGTTCCTCTTGTTCTAGGTTGTTTGATGTGTGTACAGTCTCTCGGACTGACCGAGAAACCAAACTCACGCTGGTCTTTGAGCACGTGGATCAGGACCTGACCACCTACCTGGAGAAGGCCCCTGACCCTGGAGTACCTCCTGAGACCATCAAGGTAACCATCGTTATCTAGAAGTACTCGGGGGAAGATGAATGCAGTTTGAGTCCTTAATGGTCCGTGAGAGTGACATTTGTTTGACTCGCTAAAACATCAGCGCAGAATATATATTCCCAGACATATTTCAAAACATAAGAACTTCATTTGAAATATTACTTCCAGTTTTTATTTAAATGAAGCTATTTGCTAATCCTCTGTGGCTTGAACCACAGCCATGTCGGTATGGTACTGAGTGAGTTTCTTGGCCAGAGACACAGAGGACAGAGTGCAGTTCCCTCCAACATCAGAGGTACCGGAGCGTTTTGAAGGGCAGCACATGTGGCAGATGGGCTCCAAATTAGAGGCTCCTCGCCCTCTCTATTTTCACTCTGCCCTCTCTCTCCAAGTTTACACTGTATTACAGATGGAGACAGAGAAAAAGTGTGTGTGAGAGAGAGAAACTTGACTTAAATCTTCCCTTTGTGTTTAAAAACTAAGAGTACTAATTTGATGCTAATTTGTACTTCACGGTAGTTCGATCTCTTACATTCAAACTCAGCACCACTATCAGTCTCCAGTTCATTACATAAATCCACTGAGTGTCCGTTTACACTTTGCCAAAAGGTCGGAAATGGATGTGTCGCCAACTCCTTTCCTCTGTAACTCTCTTTTTATTTTAATCTTTCCCACACTCATACCTTTTTTGAAAATCCCTTTATCGTGTTTCACCCCAAGGTCTGTAAATGTATCGCGTGCAATATTGGAGAGGTACGTCTCTATTTTTGGACAGAGGGGCCGCAGAGTTTAAAGTGTCATTTTTGAAACGGAGAAGTTCTGGAAGCTAGAGTAACCATTGGTTTTCACCCCAGGGCCGGGTTTATGTGCGAAAGTTTTGTGTCGAGCTGTAATGCTGGTGGGATGCTGTGCAAGCGTAGACGAGTCAGGCAGATCACACCTGAGGCTTTCCCAGGGTTTTTGCTGAAGCTGATACAGTGTGTGGTACTGTAGTTTCTGTGAATATCTTGGTGCAGTGATAATTGTGTTGATCATGTTGTTAGGCTCCAAATATTGTACTTCTACTGCAACACTAAAGCACCCATTTGAAAACCTGTAACTGCAAATGAAAATGATAATTCATTATTTGCATTTTGATTATTAGACATTTATATACAACCATTTTATAGTTATTTGTAGTTTTTAGAGCTGAAACAATTAGTCAGTTGATTGATCGACAGAAAATAAGTCTGCAACTAATCGAGTAATGTGAAGTGCCGTCAAAGAAAGCAGTGAAAGCTACTAATGATGCCGCTCAATTATACACATGAAAAGTGAAGGAAGTAGTTGTGTGAAGAAGGCAAAAAATACAGCTTGGGATCAAATCCTGCGCACTTTCTTAACTCCGCACAGTCGGCCAGTCGTTGTGTGAAGTGGCTTGTTTGTCGGATTGTCAGTTCTCAGAAAAGGAGGAGGTTTCCGACGCTGTTCAACGATCCGACGAGCACTTCGTTTGAAGCATACTGAGGCACCCCTCCTTCTTTAGCTTTCTCCTAACATCCATACAGCTGGAGCCTTGAGGGGACAAAAGGACAATGATGGAGTGACAAGATGACACTGGCACCATCCCCTGTTATTTCTAGGACAGTGGACACTGCACAGTAACCCCCCTATTGCCCCCCTACCCAACAACTTTGCCCTAGGCTATACCAGATGACACCAGATAGTGGATCTCAGACCAGCAGTCCCAAATTTAGCACACCTGTTCTGATTAAATGCTTACCTATTCAAAAGCGTCACCCTTGAACAGCCTAAACCATGGAAAAACATTCATCCTCAGCCAAAGACCCTAAACCAAAAAGAACAGGCATCATTTTCCTCAAAAGCAATCCACCCCCATCAGCAGACACCCCACCCCGGCCCAGCCTGTCCACTTCAGCCCCCCCACCCTCCACCACCCACTCAGCCTTCCTCAGACTCAAGACCCACCACATGGTTATTGATGAAAGGGGTCCTCCTCCAGGAATCAAATGAGCTGGAAGGACATCAAGCAGTCGGGCTGCCCCAGCCTCAGTGCTCCTCACCCGGGCCAGCGCTTGGGTCTCACCCACCCTCCTCCGCCGCCACCGTCCAAGCTTCCACAACTCCATTCTCTGGGCCCATAAAGGGGGAGGTTAATGAAGCATGGGGAGGGAATTACACTAACGCTAACCGGCAGATGTCCCATATTGTGCCCAGCTACAATAAACAATATGGCTGCCTCTGGTACATTTGCATTAGAAAAGGAGGCGCACTCAGAAAGCCATGTTTTGACTGCATCTTGCAGAGGGCTGACTACTTTTTTCCTGGTTCTCCTGCTTTTTTTCAGGGTCAGATCTGTTGCCTTTTTTGTGTGATTTTGTTTCCTCTTGACCAAGTTGTGTGTGGGGTTTTTGAAGGTCGAAGTGCTGCCAGTTGAAGACAGTTATGTGTTGAGCAACTCTTGTGAGTGTTATTGCTGCTGAAATCAACTCTGTGTGAGACGAAGAGATGGCTCACAGTTGCACTCTGTGCCACATGTGGTCTTAAACTTTGGGGCTGTATTCATTTCGTGATTTTCATTTTCATTTCTAAACGTGGTGTTTCCCTATTGGCAATGCAGCAAGTTATGCTGTTGAACATAGTTGAGATGTGTGTCATTACTCAGTCGTGAGAGTAATTGATACAGCAGAGAAGATAGCACTCAGGCCAAGGGAGCCACGATTGTTTGTGTGTTTGTCCAAGAGTCACACTTCCGAGATAATTAGTGTTTACGAGGAAATGTTGCTGAAAGGAAGCACGGTGAAATGGCTATTTAAAGCGGAGAGGAACTGGTGGGGGGGGGCATGCTATTGTGTCAGCCCCCCTCCACACACACAGACACACACAGACACACACACACAAAATATCCAACTGCCTGCCTCTCTCCTATGGCCCTGTCTGTCTGCTGCCCTCCTCGCAGGGGTCATGGCTGGATGGAGATGTAGAAAGGAAGGTCTGTTTATGCATCCTGCCTGCTCTTGGTCAGAGGGCACACACACATGTGCATGCTTGCACACACACACACACACACGCAGTGATGCACCCTTACACAGTCTGAGGAAATGTAGATACACACACATTACGCTAACACAGATCCAGAGGGACACTCAGCTTGTGTGTATACAAACACACACACATCACTCCCCATCTCCACAGTATTGTGTGGGGCACCCTGTCTCCTCCTCTATGGCCAGCACAGCAGCCAGCCCCGCGCCGTTTGCTAATGTTTTCTGCTTGAGTGTGCAGACCCCTTTGACTCACTCACCAGCTGGCCGGCCAGTGAATAGAGCTGCGGGCTCAAGTCCATGTCACTTGTGAGGTCTTGGCGGAGGTTTTTTTTGGGGGGGGGGTGTGTGTATAGGAGGGAGTGTGTGTGTTTTTTTGGGGGGGGGGGGTGTACAGGCTAGGATGCAACACACCACCACCATCACAGCATTTCACTTAAAAATGTCTCTTGTCTTCCAATCTACACGTTGTCTCCTTTACCGCATTTGGTTTTGTTACAGACTAAATGATTGTGGAGAATTACATTTTTTCCTTCATAAACTCCATATTTATTGATTTGGATCTGTTATTAGGCTGTAACCTGACATATTTTTCCCTAGACTTTATTTTATCAAACAATCCAAACCACAACTCTGCCAAAACCACCTGGCCACGATCCCTTGTAATAACTTGTTATTTGTTTACAGGTGCAGGACCTGTTTGTGAGTCTTTCGGTTAGAAAAGAACAAGTCTAAGCTGGTTTCGGCATAGTTCAGTGCCATCACACCAGTTTATTTACTTTTGCTAGTGTGTCATGGATGCAGCGCCTATGGCCATTTCTGAGGTCAGCTTTTCGGCATACAAAGAGAACGAGTGCCAATTAACTCAAGCAGGACAGCTGCTGAGAAACGGATCCATGCTTGTACAGAGCGGGGCCTCTATCGTGTGTGTGTGTGTGTGTGTGTGTCAGTTATCAAACATCTGCTACAGTTGACAAGAAAAGACGAAGGCCTCCTCTAGTTAACTCCCCCCGTGCCACAATGTCTCAGCCTTTATACTTGAATGTCTCACTGCAGGGTCTTGTCATTCAGGCCTTTTGTTGCCTGCTTTGACAGAGGAATGAATTCAAATGTTGATGTAGAGGTGTGGGGTCCTGAAGCCATCTGTCTTTGACATTTTGCAAGGACAATCAAGGCTTAACTATGTTTGAAATCAAATTCATCAGGTCAGATTAAATCGTTCAGAGCCACATATGAAAAATGTAATCAAACTTCAAACATCTGGTCTGCTCGATCTCACACTCATCAGTGTAAAAACCTTCCTTCATCCTCATTTCTCTCTTATTTTCTCTCTTTCTGTTTTGTTGTCCTACAGGATATGATGTACCAGTTGCTCCAGGGGCTGGACTTCCTGCACTCACACCGCGTGGTCCACCGTGACCTGAAGCCACAGAACATCCTGGTCACCAGCGGAGGACAGATCAAACTGGCCGACTTCGGGCTAGCCCGCATCTACAGCTTCCAGATGGCGCTCACCTCTGTGGTGAGTTATGTTGCTCATAGTTCTGAACTCCGTGGGACTCATCCAATAGTTTCTCACAGCAGAGCGACTCAAAACAAACACTCCCAAACACTGTGAGCCCAACTGATGAATAGAGGCCCAAAAGTGGGTCGCAGGATGTTTTAACTGGGTCATGGACAGAAATAGACTTGGATAAGGGAATATTACATGATCTAGTATATTAGTTAATGATGTCATATGGAGGACAGACTATTGCACCTGTATACATCAGCATCATTAATCTCATGTTCAAAATCTCCACACTGTACCTCTTGCTGAAAAGGCACTTCATTCATGTTGCTGAAATTGAAGTCTGAATGTTTTTGTATTTATGAGCTAGCTGAGACATTTTTATTGAGAATAAAGCAAATTTAGATTAAGTTTACATCTGATTTTTTGAATTAGCAACCCTCTTTTTCTTTTAAAGTGAATATACACATAACCAGAAAGAGACGTAACAAAAAAAACCTATACACAAAGAAAACATCAGCAAAAACAAGTGAGAGAATAACAACAAGAAAGTAGCCACCCCTCATTGAGGTACTTTTTATATCCTTGTCACACTTGTGTCCTCCTTTTCTCTTGAAACCTCACACTTTGATTTTTAACTCCATTATCCAGTAATTGCTTCTTCTTTTTACAAAAGTATACTTTTTCCACATGTGTGCTGTATCAAGGAAATGTCAGTTGTAGGATCTTTTGTGAAAAGTCTGTAGAGTCAACGTATGCGTAAATATCTGTCTCTGCGTGTTGCATATTTTTTATCATAGCAAATTTATATTATTGCACTAGTCAAACTCAGCTTTTTGACATACACAGACACGCCGCCTTGAACTACCGTCCCATCTCCAGAGAATTAGATGAAAAGCGTCTAATGTGATGTAGCGGGCACTTACAGGGCATCAGTGGTTAGCTCTGCAGCACTGGGCCAAATGATAGAGTTTCTCTGTGTAAAGTGAGAGCCAAGGGCCCCTGTGGTCCGTCTCAGGAATCCCTCAGTGGCTGTTGCAGACAGGGATGGGACAGACGAGGAGAGACAGACACCCCTCCCTTCCCGCTGTCGGTACTTTGATGTCCAACTGTTGAGCTCTGGGCTCTGATGACCAGATAAAATAGAGAGAGAGGCTGAAAGGAGTCTTTGGAAGAGCTTGAAATAGGGAGAGATGAGACTTTTAAGATTAAGGTAGCCAGCAACAGCAGCTCAGTACCTTGTTATAAGCCTTTATTTACCAAGAGATGTTTTTTTAAACTGGATTTTAGCACAGGCCTTTCAGTCAATCTAAAAATCTAACGCTTGAGTTGTGTTTGTTTCACGTTCAGAAGGAGATTTAAACAAAAGTGTAAATAGTTGCCTAACGGCTAACTTGCTGTTACAACGGACAGACAACAAAATGTTACTCACCCAATCTGCTGCTGAGGCATCAGAATGATTGGAGGCAGGATGAGGGCTGCAGGTGAAGGCCATGCAACTCATTATGCCAAGTTAGCAAAGCTCATGGGAACTTAGGTCAGGCTCGTCCAGTACATCCAGTAGTGCAGCATCTGCCCATCTAAAGTAAACATAAACGTCCTCTGGGAAGAATGCAAACTTTTATTCTGCTCTCAGCATCAAGCTGGCACACACGTCTGGGCCATTGTCACTGCGCAACAAGAGATGAGCAGCCGGGCTAGTGGACACAAGCAGGTGCTCCTCCCTTCATGTCATGATACTGTATGTCTTACGTAATCAGGACTCGTGCTCTGTGACCAATTTCTTCAGGGACAGTAAACGCATAACCTAAAACCGTAGCATAAAGCAAAGACATGATGGTTCACTGTAAGTCGAGGTTCAAAACCCTTTATAATGAAACCAGGAGAAGTCAGGTTATGAGGGGGATTTCTTCATTGAAATATTTATAACAAGTAAAATTTTGTTATACAGCTTCAGTGTAGCTGGTTTTAGGTTCTCCTCTCTCTCCTGAAAGGCAGGCCCTCATTTGAGTTTTAAGCTTTTTATCGCATTAGTTCAGTCTTTTAGTAGATTTGTGTTTCTTGGCACACCAAGGCTATTTAAAAAATATATTTATTTGATTAGATTTTCATTATACCTATGTTATGCTTAATATTTTACACTCATTATATGAACCGCAAATCAGTCGTGTAGATCTCAGAAAGCCAAACAACACATCACAGGAAGTTTATTTAGACTCTAAAGTAGAATATTGTCAGAAGAGTATGAGTGATGAATTCATTGGAATTGATTTAGATTTTTGATAATTGAAATGTAATGATGGGGTAATTGGTGAAGTGTTTATCACAACAAGTTAACAGGTGCTTTCATTATTAAGAATCAGTTATAAAGAAGTAATGATAAATGTGTCTTAGAAAGGTCAGGACAGATGGTTGTCGGTTGTGACTACATGAGTTTCAAATTTTAAGCTTGGGTTTGACTAATGAGTGATTGTAGTCCAGGCCATGAACTGTAATTGCCCAGTATTATTATCAAGAGTAATTTTTCATGATTCAGATAAAACTAGTCAGTATTATTTAATTTCCATAATTTATCACTCTGATTGGTGGTAATACACGGCTAACTCTCAGAGTGTGACGCACCTAGCCATAGATATTACAGTGTTACACAATAATCAGTGTGTGTGTGGTTTCACAGGAGGTTTTGTCTTTGAGTAGATGTTGTACTACGTTTATGAGTAGATGGGGAGACCTTTTGTCGAGGGTAGAATACTTACCCGGGAATTCACCTTTTACATATGAGTCGCAGATATCAAGTCCCCAAGTACTCATGCATGCACAGAGGCACACAACACGACTGAATGTGAATCTGTTCACACACACACACTCTCATTTCCTTTCTTGGTTATACAGATTGGGCCTCGAAAATGAGATGGAGGTGGTGCATGTGAGTGTGTGCGTGTTTCAGTGCGTGCATGCGCCGGAGCCGAGTGCTGCAACGTGAGCATGGGATCTTCGGTTCTCAATTAATGTGCCTGTGTCTGGAATCCCCCTATCAGTCCAAGACAGACAGACACACACACACACACACACACACACACAATCTCCATTCAGCCGTTCAGTGTTTCCTCTTGCTAATAAAAGCAGATAATCTACACTGTGTGCAGCACACATATACACAAATACACACAGCATTTAAGAGGATCTTCCCCTTTACCCAACAGACCAGCAGTTGCTTATTTAGTCACCTAATGCCACCGTTACTGGCAGACAGATGGGCTTTGGAGAACTGCTGTTGCTTAAGCGAACAAGGAACTTCTCTCTCACTTTCAAAGTGATTCATTTAGCACTTCTAGAATGACAAGATGGTTGAAGTGAGCATTTGCATAAAGTTATCAGAAAGAGTCCCTTGCTCCTCTGTTTTTGTTCGTGTCACTAACTGAAAGTAGCACTCTGGTACTTTTTGCTGATGATTTACCAGCATTGCTCAAACTTCTCTTTTTGCGATGAATTTGCTTTCTCACCTAGCAACAGGCAGGATTGTTAATATGTCATTGACAAAAAAATGTGGTCTCTGTGTGTGATTGAGTGTGGATGCATTTGCACATGCATGGTTGCGTGTGACTGATGGCCCCATCGGCATCACCCACCTACCATGTTGCACATATTTCACCCTCCCCGAAAGAGAGGGAGACCACCCATTGGGTTGGTACTGGGGTCCAGATTAGGCTGCCGCTGGCAGTCCCTGGAGGTCCGTTGCTTTGTTGATGGTTTTTTAATGACCCCAGTCTGGCTACAGGCTCATTGTACTGCCTTGAGTGACAGGCAGATGGGGAAAGCTGATGGGTTAATCTGACATACCAGAAAAGAGTGGAGAGGGTTTTTTTTCTGTTCATCTCATTGAGATCCCATTTCTGCCAAAGCACTTTAGGAAAAAACACTTCTTTTGATGTTTGAATTTCAAATAAATGCTACAGCAAAATACAACCCAAGAGCCTTTGTATGATGCAGTTAAAACATTACATATTAACATCCAAATACTGGTATAAATCTGTATTTCTAGCAAGTTAGAAGGAAACCTTTCAACATCTGACTTGAACCCATCCATCCAAAGTCATTGGACATATTCCTAAAACATACAAGGCTAAAAATAGTCCCTAACTGGCCCAGTCCAAACTTTAGGACTCTCAGGCTTTTGGTTTGAGAATAAAAAGTCTGAGAGAAGGAATGGGAGCCCAGAGGACTCATAAGATCTGCTCACAATCAGAAAAATACAATGATAATGAACTTTTAAAAGGATATTTTGAAGACAGGTGAGTTAATGTGGATCCAGTTCCAGGATCAGTTCACCAACAGATTCAAACAGACCAATAATACTGATGTTTTACATAACTCTGCACTACCTACAGACTAGAAATAAAAAAAAATAGAAATATCTCTGCTGTCTGTCAGAATTATTCATCAAACCAAAACGCACTTGTCACACCAAAATCTAGTTAAATCCTCTGCTCCTGTGTATCGGTTAATATTTTATTTCACATTCACTGACGCAGATCGGTCACCTGTCATTCAGTCACTGTCGACAATGGAAGTAACTCATGAAACATAATGTCATCCACTCTGACCATTAGCGCGTGAGTTTTCTCAGTTCTGTAGTAAAAGTAAAAGCTTGGTAAATACTCTTAAGAAGGAACTAACTTAGCTAGGAACATTTTGTTCTGTTTACGACTCCTAGTGAATACGTCTCCTTCTCTTGAAGTGACAGAGGAGGTTAGGTCAGGTGTAACCTCCAGTAAACCTGACCATGGTGGTCTTTCCACACATTGGCAACCATTATAGCACGACAGGATGATCCCATGAAACCCATCAGCTTCCTCTCTCATGCATGTCATGCGCATGTCGTTGCCTGTCAAATTGGATTTGGAAAACTCAAGGGGAATGCCACCAGACCTTTATGTTAGCACTTGTTGTTGAACTCGAACTTGTGTTTTTCTAGCTTGAAACCAAAATAAACTGAGGGGTGCCATAATTTACAGGAGATGACAAGATGAGCTTATTAGTGGCGAAAATGTTTTTTGTCTTGCCTCTGAGCTTATCTTAAGTGAGTCTGTTATTGAGTTACATGACAGCCAAAGCAAATTTTATGACTCTCAAGTCTGGTGCTTTCAAGTCTTTTTCAGTGAATAAATGGCTTCTAAATTTCCTTTTTATATGATCAAATTAACCAAGTATTGGTTTTTAAAAAATATTATCTTCTAACACAGTCTGTACAGTCACCGCCACAGTTTCCTGTAAACTCTGTTGCTTGTGACCTGCAGAGGAGTGAAATTGTTACCTGATCGAAGGTATTTTCCCAATTCTTCCCCTTAGTTCCCTCTGCTTATAGCCCTCCCACTACGCTTACCAGAATAAGACACCCATATCTCTGACGACATTAAACAAATTGAAACCAGATTTCCTGCCCGCGCTCAAACAGCAGACATGCTTTTACAATACAAAGCTTTCAAGAGCAGTCAGAGTCTATTCATTGGATTTGTATTTTCATTATGAAAGTGATTCCCATTTCATTTTTTGGGCCATTGTTTGACTGTATGAATGAGAGTTACAATCTGTGGGTGTGGGTTCGGGGAAAGTGTAGATTGGTGTGTTCTCACTTGTGGCACACTATAATAATCTTACAAGATAGTGATGATAATGTAGATAAGTTGGCTTTAAGTTGGCAAACCACATGCTTCCTGATGACTCCCATAATCTTCCAAATATACCATGCATGCAGGCATCGGTAGCACACAACAGATTTCAAGAACAGAGACTGACAAAACTAAAATTTCTCAGTGGTGACCAAGGATGAACTGGACAGTTGTGTCTGTGAATGTCTTCTTTTGCCAGACAATGTGTTTCTACTCTGGACAGACAGAAAGAAAGGCAGGCAGGCAGGCAGGCAGCGGCAGGGAGAGGGAGGAGGGAAAAACCCTTGCACTGCACGCAGGAGAGCACGTGCAGCGCACTCTGGGAATGTTTAGATATCTCCTCAAACGGCTCCGCATGGGTAAAAAAAAAAAAAAGGAAAAGCCATCCTCTATGCTTTGACTGCAGCCGGCTGGAGCAAAGGGGCTGGCCCCAATTTGACATAAGCAAACACACAGTTCACACACACATATATGAACAGGGATATACTGTACATACACACATTGAAACGCAGACAATCTCATAGTTATTAATGTGTGCACACACGCCCTCACATGCAGTTAGGTCTTATTTGATTTTTCCTGTGTGTACCCCCTATTCAGTGTGTCGGAAAGAGCAGAGGTTGAACCCCCGACACACACACACACACACACACACACACACACACACACACACACACACACACACACACACACACACACACACACACACACACACTCACACACTCCTCTGCACTTTACTGTATTAATTGTTGATGGTCTCTTGGCAACGCTCCAGGTAGGGAAAAGGGGGTACTGATCGGTGTGTGTATGGTGTATGTGCACGCACCGGCATCTGGATATTAAAGCCTTGTCTGTACCAGCAACGGCAAGAGGAAGAGGAGGAAAAAAAGAGAAAAAATTACAGCATATATCAGGAATTTTCCAGCTAATGATGTGCGGATGTGGTAGCACTGGGGAGAGAGAGCCACTGACTGTGCTGTCTTTGTTTCGCTCGCTGAGGGCCCCATGCTGCATTCCTGTACACTGTGCATACTTTGGCAACAGTTGTAGTGCCCGTTTTTTCTGTTTTACTGTATACAGTTTGTGTGCTGCTCTTGCACTTTTCTCTCTAGCCCTGTAGCTCTGTCTCTCCCTCCCTCAGCCTCTACCTTTCCCCCTCATCTCTCTCTCCTGCCTTATTTCCTTTCTTGGCCTGGTGCAGCTGTATTGTTGGGACTGTAAAGTGTCCTTTTTGCAGAACAAGAGAGAGAAAGAGGGAAAGTGAGGGAGGAGTGAAATAATGGTGTTTACAACATGGCTGACTGCTAGAGCTTCGAATGGGGCCTCTCTGGAGACACAACATTACAGCCTCAGCTCCACTGTACTCTCAGAGTGCATAGTTTTGCTCATATTATTATTATTATAACATCCGCTCTGCTTCTCCCATATGTGGCCTGCCTATACCCTCTGAAGCCTTTATCCGTTTTCCTTCCTTAGATTCATGTAGGAAGGCTAATTTGTGGTAGATTGCTTTCAGGAATGTAATCAAAGTCTAGCTTAAGACTTGAAGCATGAAACGGTCAAGCTGTTTACTTAATTTATATATTTCATTTATTAATTTGATTTGACAGGGACAATGCAATTTAACATAGTTCCAATACAGAGCAAGAAACTGCTGCACAGAGAGTTTAACTATTGCTAAGTTTCCATTAATTCTTCAATTTTCTTGTCCCTGGTTGGGTTTTAACATGTGCAGTGTAATTAAAAGAATTCAGTTTCATATAACCACAATACACTAACATATATGGAAATACAATAAAATACACATACCACCAATACACCTTAGTAATTTAGCATACAATTAGCTAAAAAATGGGTACAATTCTGGTTTGATTTAGCCAGCACTTTGTTGTAAAAGATTTTATATCTGGAATTAATTTGATTTCAGTTGGTAATGTGTTCCAGAGTTCAGCTAATTGTCCAAAGTTAGATCTATGATGTGGTATTTTAAAGAGTTGATTGGTCTTTAGGTGGTCAACTAGCTGTGTTGCCACAACTCTCTCAAGCAGCTTTGACAGGACAAGAAGAATAGAAATAGGGCGATAGTTGCATTTCAGATCACGACTGCCTTTTTCCAGTTATTTTGGAATTGGCTGGTCCTAATTGATTAGATGAATCACAGGTCTCATCAATATAGAGCTGTATTTTTTAATGAAACAAGTTTCCAAATTATAAATACCTTTTGCCTTGAATTTGATAATTTCTTAATAACTTTTTTTGGTCATTGACCTTGGATACGAAAGGGATGACTCTATAGTTACTGTATTATTAGTTATAGTTAGAGAATGTTGTGTCAATTCTATTGATTGTATAAAATACATGTTAAATTCATTGCCATGGTGGCATTGACTGCTCTGAATGCTTATTCCATTTTATTCAGTAATTGCTGAAAGTTAAAACCTGCAATCATGCTCTTATTGATTCAATTACAACAGTTATTTGGCCTCTGGTGCATCCAAAGTACTTGTCTGTGAGTGTGAGTGTGCATGTGTGTGTGTGCGCGCAGATGGTATGTGTCTGTGTGCAGTGGTGCTCTTTCATCCTGGGCTTCCTCAGTGAGAGGGAATGTAAACACGGGCCCCCGGCCAAGCTCCATCAGCCCCAGTGCCTCCGGCGCTGCAGCCTTAAGCCCCAGCCTCAGTCATCCTCATGGCATCAGGTCACTGTGAAGGTCCCCCCTCGGAAGTCCACATGGAGAGTGACAGGAAAACGTTTGCATCATGGTAGCAGAGGTGGGAGTTGAGTAGGATAGAGAGGAGGGATGAAGAATGTGGTTTTCAACAACTCATCATAATTTGCCCATCATGTAAAGGATAAATGATGGGATATTATTGGGTATTATTTTTGTACTTTGATCCATCATTTCTTTGGATCATTATACTTTTGTGGTCATTGAAGTCATTACTGAGATCTGGCAACACAGCCTTACTACAGCCAAATCAGATAGGGCACAAGTGGTCAGACTATCAAACAAGACAGCAGTTTTAGGAAATACACTTTCTTACAAAGACTTGGATAAGAAAATTGATACCACTCACATGTCTGTCCTTTGAATATGAAGCTACTGCCAGCAGGCGATTAGCTTAGCCTAGCACAAAGACTGGAAGCAGCAGGAAACAACTAACCTGTCCACCTACCTATTTCTTCTCATATTACCGCCGGCAACTGTGGATCAGTGGAATAATATGAAACTGGCAGCAGCAAAGTGTATTGTCACCCTCATGCTTGCTTGTGTGTGTCCTTATTTTTGTGTCCAATCAAAACAAAATGGGTGCCCACTCATAAAACCATCGCTCCATAGCATTGCTAGCAGTCAAAATCTCCACATGGTACCTTTTACCTTGGTTAGTACAGTGTTTTGTTACCCAAAGGGATGATGGCCAACTCTATGAAAAGACCCAAGTCGTAATAAACCGGAATTATCCTTTAAACATCGAACACATGCTGAAGATAACTTGCATACGTTTGCAGACACACACAAAAGCACTTGGCGCTGAAGCACGTGAATCCAGACAAAAGCAGGTGCTCACTTAGTCACGTGCAAGTACTCACACATAACACAAACCAAACACCCCCGCACTCACATGCATGCACCCTATTGTCATATCCCTCCGCTGCGTATGCACAGTGTGCTGGTGGCACAGGTTCGGATGTTGCAAGTCAGACAGGCTTGGAGGTCCAGCCCAGGAGGTCTGGAGGTCCTCGGGGGCAGGAGAAGCCATTTCCTCCTTGAAGCGGAGCGGGGAGCAGAGAGCAGCAGTGAGGCCTGAGGAGGATAGTGGTGGTGGTGGTGGTGGTGAGGGGGAGGAGGAGGATGCTCTCAGCAGAGAGGAATTTCCAGAATGTTGTCCTTTAATCTGGAGTCAGGCTCACACACTCACTCTGTCTCTCACTCTCTCTCTTTTTTTCTCCCTCTGCTTTATCTGACCTCCTCTGGCTTTTCTGTTACCATGCGGAAGGGAAGACGGGTGTCAGATAGGCAGAGAGACAGATTGAAAATGCAAAGCAGCTGACCTAAGAGCGAAACACTGTATTGCACAGTTAAGGGCTGACTCACTTTCTCTGTCTGATTGTCCTACATACTGTATGCGTCTGTATCTCTGCTTTCATGCAGCCTGCACAGAGGACTTGGAGCAGGAGGTAATGAAGGGATATGTGAAGCAGAACAGAGAATGAGAAGGGTGAGAAAGAGACTACGGAAGAAGGAATGCAAACGTGGTCGGAAGAAGAGGAAGGGAAAGGACAAAAAAAAAAGCTCAGAATCGGGGAATGTCCTTTTTTCTTTTTACAACAGTATGTGTTGTTATAATCATCTCCATGAAAACGGTTATTAAGTTGTGTGTTTAGGCCATGACTCAGAAGTTCCTTTGTCAGAGCAATAGTTTTGATATATTTAGCATAACAGATTTGAGACTTAATACAGAGACATTTGAGTATTTCTTGCAGAGCGTGAAACAGTGTGTGATCAAAATGCATTCAAGGATATTACAGGCTCTCCAACTGTCGTATGTAGACTTTACTGCACCTCAGACATGTGTTTTACAGACTCATAGGCTTACAGAAAGAGACAGAGAAAGAGAGGCATTTCATGGAGAAAGGAACAAGGAGAGAGGGAGGAGGTAGTGAGAAAGGGTGAGGAGGATTGCTGAGTGGAAAGCAGTGCAGACAGTGGACTGTTTGTTTGGAAATGAAAATGAGCACCCTGAAACTCTGAATCTGAGGTTTGAGATGAACCATTTTGCGGGGCAGAGAGTCAATCATTTGAGAGTAACAGGCATTAGGCACAATACACAATGGCAGTATACTACATCAAAAAAAGGCTTTGTTCATAAATGCTTAACTGGTGTGAGAGGATGGGTGCAGAAAATGACTGTGTAAACCACTAGGGTATTTTAAGTCTGGTGATATTCTATGTTTTGTCAACCAAGGATGAATTGATCATAATAAAAATATTGCCTGTGTAGCTGCAGCCTGATATAGTTGCACTGGATGAAATGTTCCTTTTATTACGATGGCCATTGTAGTCCTGGAGCTATAAATACTAGCACAACAAATGTGTATTAATCTAAAGCAAAAAAATAGTCCCCAACAAGTGCTCAATGTAACCTGCTGTACCCAGCTGGATTAGGCAATTACTTTGCCTTTTAAAAAAAATGAAAGTATATATTTGTGACCATAATTAAAAAATAAATTGTCCAGAGTAGGAACAAACTGGCTTGGGGTTGGGTGTCACAGACAGAGTAGGGAAGTGGTAAAAGTATTGCGAGACGGACTAATGCATTGTTGTTTTTTATTGACTAGACAGAAAAATATAGAAAACTGGCAGTCATATCCTTTAATGCAAAGACAGACCACCTTGTCACAGATACATGGCTATGAAAACGGCTTCCTACAGTGCAAGTAGTCAGGGTGTGATTTCAGATTGCAATAAGCCTTAAAGCACCTATCATCCGGTGTATCTGTGAGTGCGTGCATGTGTTATGTATATGCCTTAATCTGCTGTTGTGGCCAGGTTTTCGAATAACTCTGTATTGCACTGAGGCGGATATACGCCAAGCTCTAGGTCTGTGGTTCTTCCTAGAAGGCTCTATGTGTGTGTGTATGTGTTCTTACAGGCCCTGACGTTTGACTCTGCAGGGCTACAAGCTCCATGCAGTAGTCTGAAGTCACATGCATTTGAGCCTGCAGCTGCAAGAGTTACAGGAAGATATTGATAGGGCCATTTGTCACTT